>NW_026592481.1:1748412-1813157 GCF_907164565.1 Psammomys obesus | reverse complement strand
TTTCTTGTCCTCCTAGTCACAGCAAAAGTGACATTTTCTAAATGGTTGGTGGGATGCTTCTATCCGGATGGCTTTGATGTTCTAATCACCGGATGGCAAAGGTTCCATCTACTGTATCTTCTGGAACTTACACATAAAGGGTCATAGAAAAACAAGCTGCTACCTGCTTAGTAAAATCAAAATACCTTACTCCTGCAATGAAGACTGCAGAAGAGGACAGTGATGTTTGTAAATAGAGAACAATACAATCAAATTTAGGCCATGTCTGTGTGTGGATAGTATGATAGACAGCACCTAGAAGACCTCTTAGTCATGTCTTTACATGCTCTGGGGATAACAAACTACAGGACAAGCCTCGCTAGCGGTCATGATGAAAATGCTGCTCTAACCACAGTAGAGTATACCATGCCAGTCACAAAACAGTCATGGCTGTCACCAAAACTTGGTGCTTTTAAAATCTATCCAGACACATCTTATACTGATAATTTTCCTCTTTCCCTGTCTTCTCCCTTGGCATAAAAACCTAAAAGGAAACACAAATACCAGCTGCTTTAAATGCAAGCTGATGTTGGAGGATACTTGGACATATCTGGTGCATTTGGGTGCCATAACCCAATATCATTTGAATTATTCTTGGGAGACATAAGTAATCATCTACTCTTCCCTCATAGGACACCCAAGACATGAAATGATCCCACCCAAACCTAACTTAGTGAACATGAGACTGAGAAAGTTGCTTGCTTACAAGAGTTTGGGTGTGGTGCTCTTTCCAGGAGCATAGATGATGCAAGGATGCAAGGGCAGCTCCATCACCAAAAACGTTACCCCAGACTAGGTGATGATTCAAAAGTGCTACAACCCTCCAGTTATATATGTAACTTGAATGCAGCTAATGAGTCAGAGTGTCTCCCCTCTCTGGCAATTGTTACTGCTTATGTAACCTCAGGAAGACCTTGGAAAGCTTGGACATTTCAGGAACTCCCTGAGACTTGTAAGTTTTCTTTACTTCCTGGACCTTGTAAGTTTCATCTCCTTTCTGGGTCTTAATAACCTTCCCTCCTCCCTCCAGGAGGGAAAGTTTTAAATTGGAGGACATAACTACAGAGCATCTAGCCACTAACCTTGACAGAAAAAAAATGGAAAAAAAATGTTTTCCATTTTAAAAGTTTGTATGCAACACTGTATAACCTTGGGTTCATATGCAAATAATTTCTGTGAGGTCAGAGAAGTAAAAATGAGCAGATTCTAGGACAGTGCTTATTTTGTTGTGTTTTTAATATCAAAGATGAATAATCAAATAGATAAATTTTTAATTTGTTCATATTCGAAATAGACATAAAAATTCACTTTTCTGCAAGTCTCAAAAGTCTGCAGCTTAATGGTGGCTGCCAGTCCTATATGATTATTACCAAATATATAAGAAAACTCATGAGCTCTTATCCCTCTTAATTGTGGTAGTGAAATTTCTTGGGACCCAGGAGTAGAAAGATGCAGGAGTCAGTCTTGGGCAATCTTCTAACTCACATTTAATGCCAGCAGCCAGTTGCTTAAAATGACTTCCAGTTGGGGTCTCACCTACTGTCCCTGTTTCTGTGCCTGAACAGTCTATATAAAACATGGTATTTCATATACTGCCTAAAGATATAGTTTCTCCAGAAAACATGTTGGCTTCCAAATGTATTCATTGTACCCAGGAGACTGAGGCAGAAGCGTTAGATGGATTTTGCTACAAATCGTAGTTGGGAGGCACCATATGGGTGCTAAGAAGCTAACATAAGTCCTGTGTAAGAGTATTCATAATGCTCCGGTCATCTCTCCAACCTTGGGGTTCCCTGTTAGTACCATCCCTGGCTTCTAGCCACTAGAACTAAGAAAAGACATAACAATCTTTTCTTATCTATGGGCTACCAAAAATGTCTCCAGATACTGATAAATTCCTTGGAAGACAAAAAACACCCTGGTGTGAGAAATAATGAGTCAGAATAATTCACCCATGCAGATGAGGAAAACAATGTAGAGTTCTATTTACCAGAAGGTCATATGTATAATAAAAGGTGGGATTTGTATCTACCTGACTAAGGTCTTTGAAACCTGCTGTCAGAGCCCTGACACCCCTCTTGCTGATGGTGAACTGCTGAGCTATTCCAAGGAAAGTAGCTTTCCTGAACTGTGTGCTTATGCTTTCTAAGAGTTCACCCTCTTGTAGACTGGCCATGGAGATTCAGTTTAGCAAATGGAGACAGACACAGCATTAAAGAGCATCAGTTACTTCTACCAGTCATCTCAACACAAAGAGTTCTGCAACTCTGTCTGACGCATTCATAGATGCTCTCATTTCTTAAGTACGAATAGCTTTTTTGTTCATAGTTTCTGTCTGTTGCAAACAACGGATGAGTGAAGCTCAAAGTTGCAAACCAGTTCAGTCAGTCTAGGGGAGTTTCTGGAATGATTTAAATAACCCTGACAATGTAGGTCGCTATTTTTAAGGTTGAGGTAAGTGTTTGAAAGCAGTTCACACAGCCATGATCTCAGATAGGAGTTGCAGAACATTAGAATCACAAGGAGTCTCAAGGCTTTTCCTGGGAAAATAAGAAATTGGTCCTCTGTACCCTAGATCACAGAGTTTATGGGGGAAAAAACCTGATCATTCCTTCTGCCTTGGAAGCTGTTGAGTTCATCAGCTTCTAAGTTTATGGGAAAGGGGTCACTGTTTGTTTCATCTTACTCTCGACTTCTTCTTGTCAGGCTGTGAAGGAAAATTGATGGAATCATTTATTCTTTTTGCATTCTGAACCTCTATTATTTTCACTTGACTCTGTACTAGGCAACATATTATTCTATTTACTGCACAGAGTTAGTATTCTCATAATGACATGAGGACTTTTACAGAGGAGAGATACAGTTCCTGAGGAGGATAGGCAGGTTAGGTAATTTGTTCACGTTTATGGACAATAAATGTAAAAGAGTCAGTGTATAATCTGGAAATTTTCAACTGTAAGTGAGCATCAGCATGGCCTGAGCATTGTATGAGATAAAGGTTTGCTTAAAAATCATTTCTGAAAATTTCTTATTTAATGGAGTGTCCTGCAAATGGTGATGCCTGGCTGCAAATGACAGTGGGGTCAGCAGCAACACTGAGGGAAATTCAGCAGAACTGCTAGGGGGCTGCATAAGAGAGTCTTTATTTCAAAGTGCTAGTCAGGAGGAATCTTGAGGCTTAGATGCCCTTGGACAGTAAAAGTAAGACCTCCTTCAAAGAGAGGAGATTGTATAATGGCCCAAGCCCCTGAAATTGTACCAAAGAACTCAGAAAAAAATTATTCTGAAACTGTCAGGGGAAGAAGGGTGTGAGTCTCTTATAGGCATCCACATGAACCTTTATTATCAAAAATGAAGATTTATGCACAGAACAGTGTCAGTTCTGCATAGTATTATCACAGCTACCTGTTCCTTCTATGGAACTGAGCATGATTTCTGAATTTTTTAAAGTAAAAGAGCCACTGCTTTTACTTGCATGTCATCACACTCTGCTGTTCTGCAAGAGCTACATCTTAACAGTCTTTGTAGATCCCACCATGGTGGCTCATGCTTATAGTCCCAACACTCAGGAAGATGAGCCAAGAGGATTGCTCTGAGTTCAAGATCATCCTAGGCTACAGAATTCTGGGACAGAAGGGATACAGAGGATATCTTATTTTAAAGTTCACAAAACAAAATATGTAGGTTAAAAAAGTTTGGGCCACATCAAGATCCAGCTATACCACTCCCAGACATATATCCAAAAGATGCTCAAGTACACAACAAGGACATTTGCTCAGCCATGTTTGTAGCTGCTTTATTTTAATAGCCAGAATCTGAAAACAACCCAGATGTCTCTCAGTTGAGGAATGGATACAGAAATTGTGGTACATTTACACAATGGAATACTACTCAGCTATTAAAAACAAGGAAATCATGAAATTTGCAGGCAAATGGTGGCAACTAGAAAAGATAATTCTGAGTGAGATATCCCAGGATCAGAAAGACACACATGATATATACTCACTTATAAGTGGATATTAGACATATAATATAGGATACTCATACTAAAATATGTATACCTAAAGAAGCTAATCAAGGAGGACGCTGGGTAAGATCTGCATTCAAAAAAGCAAATGGGATAGACATTGGAAGAAGGTGAAAACAGAGAACAGGACAAGAGCCTACCCAGCAGGGTATTAAAGCAGATACTGAGACTCATTGCCAAATTTTGGGCAGAGTTCAGGGAATATTATGAAAGAAGGGGGACATAGAAAGACTTAGAAGGGTCTGGATCTCCACAAGGAGAGCAACAGAACCAAAAATTCTGGGCCCAGGGGTCTTTTCTGAGACTGATACTCCAAACAAGGACCATTCATGGAGATAACATGGATCTCCTGCACAGAGCTCATGGCAGCTCAGTCTCTAAATGGGCTCCCTCATAAGGGGAGCAGGGTCTGTCTCTGACATGAACTCAGTGACTGGTTCTTTGATCAGCTCCCCCTGAGGGCAGAGCAGCCTGACCAGGCCACAGAGGAAGACTATGGAAGACAGTCCTGATGAGATCTGATAGGCTAGCGTCAGATGGAAGGGGTGGAAGTCCTCCACTATCAGTGGACTGGGGAAGGGGCATGGGAAGAGATGAGAGTGGGCAGGATTGGAAGGGTATGAGGGTGAGGCTACAGCTGGGATACAAAGTGAATAAATTGTAATAAAATTATATTAAAAAGCATAATAACAACCTTAATATATATACACACACAAAGAATTCAGTTAACAAAGACAACACAAATGAGAAATAACAGTGTTAACCAATTCTAGCTACCCTAAAATTGATATTTTCACATTAAAATAAAAAAAAAAAGGTTGGTCCATTAGTGAGAGATCAGGGGCACTTGGGAGTGGCACAGAGGCTGGTGATGAACCCTTTGTGGTAATATCAGCGAAAAGAGATCCCTAGAGCATTGCTCGAGCTAGCAAAGAGGATCCAGTATCTCCCAAAGCTATGTCATCTATTAAAGCAGGTCTCTCAGTTGTCATACTGCAGAAAAGACCCTCTCTAGTTCTAGCATCTATTTTTTTATTTTCCTCAAGTCTGCCACTGATAGATTCTTTACAAGTGTTTTTGTTTGTTTGTTCTCCTTACTGTTTTTCTTTGCTCAGTTCTACTGAAGCCTTTCCGATCCACATATTTTAAGTCAACTCATTAACAGGCAGATATATCTATGTCTGATTTTAATTAGTTCATCATTTATTTTGATGCCCCTTACCTAGAGGAGCACAGTTAGTTTGTGTGGTGTTTCTGTTCTGCTGATAGTTTCTGGTCTAGCATCAGTCACTGGTGCTGGCATTTCATTTTAGGCAGAGATTTTATTTGAAAACATCTTGCTGAATGGTTGTTTGCTACACTTTGGACATACTACCCAGGATAGAATGTGGTATATAATACAATTCAGCAAATAAAATATAATCCAAGCTTCCTTCCTGCAGCTCCTCATTAGAATTCTGCTTTTGACATTTCAATTTTATTAGGGATCCTGTGCCTTTCCTTAGGTGATTAGTATTTCATGTTGTGTATGTGGAAAGGGGCCAGGGTAGAAAACCAAGGGAAAAAAAAAGACATTTTGTGTTTGTCTCTCTGAGGAAAAGGGTTAAAAAGCACACAGTGTGTAATTTAGAATTCCATGATATAATGTAGCATTCTGTATGTAAGCTTCTTTCCAAAGTCAAGAATAGTCTTTGTGTTACTTTTACGTATATTCCAGCTTTTGGGGAAAGTTTTAAACAACAGAATAGACTGTATCCATACCTGTAAGAACTTCTTTTCTTGGTTCCATCTTAAAGAGCTTTCCAAATGTGGTCCCTGCTGGCATAAGGGAACTACACTGGGGATTTTTTGTTTGTTTGTTTGTTTGTAACAGTACCTCAGGGTAGAAGTCATGTGTTCTCTCACCTGGAGAAAATAGCACTTTTTTGTTTTCTTCAAAACCCCCAGAGGAAATTGCCACTGCTGACATTTGCATAAGCCAGGGAAACAAAAGAGGTGACCATGGTTTTTCTTTTAGTAGTCCGTGAGCAAGAAAGGTTCCTACAGTGGCATTCTAAATTTACCAGACCCCTATTAATTTTATGAACAGTTTTGATCCGAATTCTTTATTGGAGGAGGTAGCAAGACAAAAAGGAAGTTAAGGAAAAGCAATGGAAAGGGCTTTAAATTATGCAAATCTTCCTCTTCCGTGGAGGAGTTACAGGAAATGGGCTTGCATCTCTTGACACTGGTTGAGTCACTGGTTGGATGGATGTGGTGGCAGGGCAAGGGCATTGAGAAGAGGTGCTACTTCAGATATTCAGTGTAGAAGGGCAACAGGCTGCATGAGAGCCACCAAGTATGTTGCATCCAGTAGAAGAGGGCTGAGCCAGGATGTCAGGTGACAGGTGCAATCCATGCCCTCTCTGCACTCACTGTCTAAGCTGCTCTTTTTTCATCGCACCAGAGCTTCTTTCTTGGTATAAATGGCTCTCTGGTAATTGCTGTGGCACTGACTCTGAGTCCCTGCAAATATCATCACTGCTCTTTCCCTGCTCACTTTGGATGGTGACAATCTGACATTTGGAGCCACTGCAGGATCTTAGAAGCTGGCTATCAAATGAGCTACTATTTGATCTAAGGAACCACATTACAGGTGACATGGACTAAGGCTAAAACGGCATTTCTTCCTTCCAGTTTCATGGGTAAAGACTGAAGAAGTGTTGGGCATTCATGGGAAGGTAAGAATGAAGCAAGCCAGCATTTGGTGATCACTTTAGAAACTGGTTACAGGTCTCCAATTAGGGACTGTGACTGTGCAATGCTGCCTGTCACAATGGCTTGTCACAAGCAATTATGACCTGCTCCTTTTGATTTTTAAAGACAAATATATAGAAAACTTGCTAGAGTTTTTTACTGTACTGAAAGACAAATTGACATCGGGGCCTTAGAAATTGGAAAAGATAATGTGTGGATATTTGTTGCAAGTTATCACTGAGGGTTTTTCTAATGTTTTTATGACAGACATTGCTTGACATGTAATATAGACTATGAGTATAGATTTTAGATTTTGGTAATAGGAATCCAGAAAACTTCAACTTGTTTTTTTTTTCTTAAAAACATAAAATATTAATTTATCTTCCTGTGTCTTTATATGACTGTGAAGTCTATGGATGTGCTCAAAATGTATAAATATCTGGCATATCTAAATATGTCTCTTGTGGTCAGAACTACAAGGAACTTTCAATCAAAGCTTTCCACAACAAAGCTATTTAATTTTACTGACCCATTGTCTTCCTGTCCATATGGTGTGTAATTATACTTCCCTCATGTGGATTCTGTGGAAAATCAGTGCTCTGTTGCATACAAAATGCCTAGCATGGTATCTGATGCAAAGGCATTCATTACAGCTGGTATATGATCAGTTATTCACACAGCTCACAATTTAGAGGAATAAGACATGCATCCTTGATTAAGTGATAAAAAAAAGATATGCTCAAGAGTCATAGGTGATGATGATCTCTTTGTTTTCCAGCCACAGGACCAAGTCTTCAGGCTGGCCACCTCCGTCAGGAACCTGGGGCTTGAACCAGGTACCACCCTATGGATGGGAGATGATGACAAACCGAGATGGACGGGACTATTTCATCAAGTAGGTTAAAAAGACGCTAAAGAATGAGGCTAATGTTCTTTCAGTTTTGATTCATTCTTTTTGAAAAGGATTTATTTATTCTTTGACAATTGTGTACATGTATAGAATGCATTTTGATCATGTTTTGACCTCTCTTATGGCCCTTCCCATGCCCTCCTTAAACTTCTATACATGTTCCCTTCTTATTTTCCTGTCTTTTTTTAAATTAGTGTTCCTTACATGTGCATGTGTGTGAGGTTATTGACTGGCTAACTGGATTACCAGTAGTTACTTCCCTAGCATGGTAATTCTGGCTCACAATGGAAGTGTGCACTGTTAAATATTAGGTCAGTTTCATCCATTGCCTGAAACTAAAGAATGATGTGGAATCTTGTTATTTAAAAAGTTTTCAAGGAAGGATCAAGAATGTTACTGAGTTATCTACTAAAATGATTATGTGTTTTAATAAGATGTCTTACTGTTATTTATCCTGTGATATTGGTTTAGATAAGAAATTTTCATGATACTCTTATTTTGTTTGTGTTAAGTGAATATACATCACAGATTTTCCTACTTTGGCTATTTTGGATGTACTATTTAGTACCATCCTTGATGTTGTACACTTATTTAGCACTGGCCATGACTTTTGTATCTCCCTTGTCTTCATTTATTTCCCATTGCTGTATTGAACCACACTGACCAAAACCAGCTTGGGAGAGGAAAGGGTTTATTTAGCTTACACTTCTAGGTCACAGTCTCCCACCAAGGGAAGTCAGGGCAGGAATTCAGGCAGGAACCTAGAATAGATTCTGAGGGAGAGAACATGGAGGAAACCTGCTTGTTGGATTGTTCTCCATGTCTGCATTAGCATATTCTCTTACACTACACAGGACTGCCTACCAGACATGAAAATGCCCATAGTGATCTGGGTACACCCACATCAACCATCAGTCAAAAAAAATACCCTATAGACTTACCTACAGGTGTATCATGGACAGTATCTTCTCAATTGATATTCTATTGCCTCAGATGACTTTAATTTGTGTCGAGTTAACAAAATGTAAGGCAGTACAACCCTCCAAAATTTTTTCTAAGCAGGAAATTGTCACTCTGTGTCTGTGTAAGAACAAGGTAAGATGGTGTCAGAAGATATAGAAAGGGCAGCAGGAGATTAAACTACTTGAGAAATGGCTTCCAAGCACTGTTGAGTCCTCACTTTAACTGTATTTATTAGCCTGAGTAAATCACAGCTAGAATTTGGAAATGGCCACTGGTAGTTCATACATGATCTACTAGTGTTTATCCTTCTTTTATCTTCCAGTAGCATCTGGTCTCTTTTATGTTTCTATAAATTTTCTTATTCTAGGAACCTCATCTAAGTGTAATCATGCAATTTGTCCTCTTGTATCTGACTGTTTTAATTTTCCATGAAGTTATGAAGATCGTACTGATAGTATAACGTGTTAGAATTCATTATCTTTAAATGCTGAATACTATTCCACTGAATGTATATACCAGACTGATTTATCATCATAGGATACTTATGTTGTTCTTCTACCTCTTGACTACCAAACAGAAGTGCTGTGAATATAGTTGAACAGACACTCTTTTAAAAAAACTGTGGGTATAGTTTAATGCTTGAGTGTTTGCTCTGCTTGTACAAATCCCCATGTTGAATACACACACACACACACACACACACACACACACACACACACAAATACACATGTGCATGCTCACACACAGTTTTTGCTCCTGTTTTAACTTGGTTGGGGTCTATACCTAGAGTTGGAATGGAAAGGCTATATGAAATTGATAGGTAAAGTTAGATTCATCGCTTCACATTTTAAAACAGTACAAGAGTGGTTTCCAGAGTAGCTCTCCTCATCTAGATTTTTGTAGTTTGGTAAGAAAAAATATTTAGAGAGAGAGAGTGAGTGAGTGTATGTGTGTGTGTGTTTCTTTTATTAATTAATTTATTTATTTTACATCCTGATAGCAGTTTCTCCTGCCTCTATTCCCAGTCCCTTCCTCTCCTCACCTCCCCAACATCCTCCCATCATCCCTTTTTCCTCAGATAAAGGTTCGGATAAAGGGATGCCTCCCATGGATATCAACCTGCCTTAGAATATCAAGTAGTAGTATGACTAGGTATCTAGTCAATCTTCTCCTATTATGGCTAAGCAAGGTACTCTAGTTAAGGGAAAGGGATCTCAAGGCAGGCAACAGAGTCAGAGACAGCTCCTGCTCCTGCTGTTAGGAATCCCACATGAAGACCAAACTGTACATCTTTTACGTATGTGAAGAAAGCCTAGGTCCATCCCAAGTATGTTCTGTCTAGTGGTTCAGTCTCTGCAAGCTCCTATGGGCCCAGGTGAGTTGATTCTATATATTTTCCTGTGGTGTCCTTGACCTCTCTGGCTCCTTCAATCCTTTGTCCTCCTCTTCCATAGTATTCCCCAAATTCCACTTAATGTTTGGCTGTGGGCCTATGTATCTCTTTCTCTCATCTGCTAGATGAAGACTCGCAGATGACAGAGTGCTAGGCACCTGTCTGGCAGTAAAGCAGAATATCATTAATAGTGTGAGGGGTGGGCTCTCTCTCATACACAGGTCCCAAGCCTGGCTAGTCATTGGTTGGACATTCCCTCAATTTCTGTTCCATCTTTACCCTTGCACATCATGTTGGCAGAAGAAATTGTGGTTCTAAGGTTTTGTAGATGGGTTGCTGTCTCAGTCTCTCCATTGGAAATCTTTTCTAGTTATAGGAGATGGTCATTTCACAATTCACATCCTCCAGTGCTAGGAGTCTTAGCTAGGGTCACCCTCATAGATTCCTGGAAGTTTCCATTGTCCTAGGTTTCTAGCTTGTTCCAGATACCCGCCCCCAACTGATTCCAGTTATCTTTCTTCCTACTCTTACCCACTGTTCTCTCCCCACGTGACCCTCCTATTCCTGTTCCTTCCCCTTCCCCCACCCAGTTCCCTCCATCTATCTACTCCTGTGTTACTTAGCACTTCTGGGTCTGTGGATTGCAACATGTTTATGGCTATTTCCCACTTATAAGTGAGTAAATATCATGTTTATCTTTCTTGTTTATCTTTCTCACTTAGGATAATCTTTTCTACTTCTATCCATTTGCCTGAAATTTTCATGATGTCATTGTTTTTAATAGCTGGGTAACATTCTATTGTGTAAATGCACTACTTTATTTTTTAATAAATTCTTCAATTGAGGAACATCTACGTTGTTTCCAGTTTCTGGCTATTACAATTAAAGCTGTTACATATATAGCTGAGCAAGTGTCCTTGTGGTATGGTGGAGTATCTTTTGGTATATGCCCAGTATCTTTTGGTATTGGTATAGCTGGTCCTGAGGTACAATTATTTCCCATTTTCTGAGAAACCGCCAAATTGATTTACAGTGGTTGTATAAGTTCACACCCTCAGCAGCAATGAAAGCTGTTACTCTTGCTCCACATCCTTGACAGCATGTGCTATTGCTTGAGTTTTTTACCTTGGCCATTCTGATGAGCATAAGGTGGAATCTCATAGTCATCTTGATTTGCATTTCGCTGATGAGTAAGGCTGTTGAACATTTCTTTAAGTGCTTTTCAGCTGTTAGAGATTCTTCTGTTGAGAATTCTCTGTTTATATATGTTTTAAATTGTTTTTGTTGTTGTTGTTTTGTTTTGTTGGCATCCAGTTTCTTGAGTTCTTTATATATTTTGGATATTAGCCCTTTGTCAGATATCAGGTTGAATAAGATCTTTTCCCATTCTGTAGTTTGTCCTTTTGTCCTTTTGACAGTGTCCTTTGCCTTACACAAGCTTTTCAGTTTCAAGGGGTCCCATTTATTTACTGTTGCTCTTAGTGCTTGAGTTGTTGGTATTCTATGCAGGAAGTTCTCCCCTGTGCCAATGAGTTCAAGGTTACTCCCCACTTTCTCTTCTACCAGATTTAGTGTATCTGCTTTTATCTTGAGGTCTTTGATCCACTTTGACTTGAGTTTTGTGCAGGGTGATAGATAATGATCTATTTGCATGCAAACATCCAGTTAGACCAGGACCATTTGTTGAAGATTCTGTCTTTCTTCCATTGTATGGTTTTGGCTTCTTTGTTGAAAATTAGGTGTCCATAGGTGTGTGGGTTTATTTCTATGTTTCTGAATTGATTCAATTGATCATTGTGTCTGTTTTTATGCCAATACCATGTGGTTTTTATTACTATTGCTGTGTGGTACAGCTTGAAATCAGGGGTGGTGATGCCTCCAGAATTTTTTATTGTACAAGATCTTTTTAGCTATCCTAGGTTTTTAATTTTTCCATATGAAGCTGAGTATTGTTCTTTCAAGGTCTGTAGGAATTGTGTTGGAATTTTAAGGGGAACTGCATTGAATCTAAAGATTGCTTTTGGCAGGATGGCCATTTTCATTATGTTATTCCTATTGATCCATAAGCATTGGATCTTTCCAACTTCTGATATCTTCTGTTTCTTTATTGAAAGACTTGAAGTTTTTGCCATATAAATCTTTTACTTGCTTGGTTAGAGTTACATTGAGATGTTTTACATTATTCGTATCTATTGTGAAGGGTGTTGTTTCCTTAATTTTTTCTCACCCAATTTCTCATTTGTATATAGGAGAGATAATGATTTTTTAAATTGATTTTTTATCAGTTGTATGGTAGAATTTTTGAGGTAACTTACGTATGCTATTATATCATCAGCAAATAGCAATGCTTTGATTTCTTCTATTCCGATTTATATCCTGTTGATCTTCTTTTCATTTCTTATTGCTCTATTTAGAACTTTAGGTACTATATGAAGAGATGTGGAGAGACTGTGCAGCCTTGTCTTGTCCCTGATTTCAGTAGAATTGCTTTAAGTTTCTCTCTATTGAATTTGATACTGGCTATTGGCTTGCTGTATACTGCCTTTATTGTGTTTATGTATGCACCTTGTATCCCACATCTCTCCAATACTTTTATCATAAAAGGGTGGCTTAATTTTGGGGGAATGGGAGATTTTTAAAGATTGCTTCTATTTACTTAGGGGTTATAGACCTATTTAAATTGTTTATCTCATCTTGATTTAATTTCGGTAAGCGGTATCTATCAAGAAAATTGTCCATTTAATTTAGATTTTCCAGTTTTGTAGAATATAGGTTTTTGAAATAAGACATATGATTCTTTGGATTTCCTCAGTAACTTTTCTTATGTTCCTCTTTTCATTTCTGATTTTGCTAATTTGGACATTGTTTCTCTGACTTTTAGTTAGTTTGGTTAGGGGTTTGTTTATCTTGTTGAATTTCTCAAAGAACCAGCTCTTGGTTTTATTGATTATATTGTACTCTTTGTTTCTAATTAATTGATTTTAGCCCTGAGTTTATTTACTGCCATCTATACCTATTTGATGTGTTTGCTTCTTTTTGTTTTAGAGCTTTTCAAGTGTGTTATGAAGTCTCTAGTATGAGATCTCTTCAATGTCTTTATGAGGTCACTTAGGCTGTGAACCTTCCTTTTAGTGCTGCTTTCACGGTGTCCCGTATGTTTGGGTAGGTTGTGCGTTTATTTTCATTGAATTCTAGGAAGTCTTTAATTTGTGTCTTTATTTCTTCCTTCACCCAATGAAGGAAGAACACCCAGCAGGGAGTTTTTCAGTTTTCATGAGTGTGTAGGCTTTTTGTTGTTTCTGCTGTTGTTGAAGTTCAGCTTTATTCCATGTTGATAAGATGCAGGGGGTTATTTCAGTTTTCTTGTATCTGCTGAGACTTGCTTGTGTTTCCGTATATGATCAGTTTTGGAGAAGGACCCATGGGGTAATGGGAGAAGGTATATTTTTCTGTGTTTGGGAAAAATGTTATGTAGATATCTGTTAGGTCCGTTTGATTCATAACATCTGTTAGTTTCATTAGTTCTCTGTTTAGTTTCTGGCTAGTTGGCCTGACCATTGGTGAGAGTGGGTTATTGAACTCTCTCACTGTTAATGTGTGGGGTTCGATGTGTAATTTAAACTTTAGTAATGTCTTTTTTTACGGAGGTGGGTGCCCTTGCACCTCGGGCAAAGATCTTCAGAACTGAAACATCATCATGGTGTACTTTTCCATTGATGAGTATGAAGTGCCCTTCCTCAACTCTATTGATTAATTTTGGCTAAAAGTATTTTGTTAAATATTAGAATGGCTACTCCAGCTTGCTTCTTGGATCTGCTTGCTTGGAAAATCTTTTTTCCAGCCCTTTACTCTGAGGTAATTTCTATCTTTGTTGCTGAGGTGGGTTTCTTGTATAAAGCAGGATGATGGATCCTGTTTTTACATCCATTCTGTCATCAAGTGTCTTTTTTATTGGGGAATTTAGTCCATTGATGTTGAGAGATATTCATGACCAATGATTGTTATTCCTTGTTATTTTGATGTTGGTGGTGATAGTGTGTGTGTTTATGTGTGTGTGTGTGTGTGCACACACACAGTTCCTTTTTTTTGGTTTTGTTGGTGTGGAATTGTTTTTTTCCTATGTTTTCTTGGGTATGGTTAACCTCCTCAGGCTAGAGTTTTCCTTCTATTATCTTCTGTAGGGCTGGATTTAGGGATAGATATTGTTTAAATTTGGTTTTGTCATGGAATATCTTGTTTTCTCCCAGTGTGCTTGATATAGAAGTCTGGTCTGACATCTGCGGCCTCTTAGAGAGTATAAAACATCTGACCGGCCCTTCTGACTTTTAGAGTCTCTGTTGAGAAGTTGGGTGTAACTTTGTTAGGTCTGCCTTTATTTGTTACTTGGACTTTTTCCATTGCAGATTTTAATATTCTTTGTTCTCTGCAGTTAGTGTTTTGATTATTGTGTGGTGGATGTATTTTCTCCTCTGGTTTAATCTATTTGGTGTTCTATAATCTTCTTGTATGTTTGTAAGCATATCTTTCTGTAGGTCAGGGATTTTGTTGAAAATATTTTCTAGACCTTTGAGCTAGGAATCTTCTTCCCTTCCTCCTCCTTCCACCCCTCCTCCTCCCACTCCTCCCCCTATTCTTCATAGATTAATTCTTTTCATAGTGTCCCAGATTTCCTGGATATTGTGTCAGGAACATTTTAGATTTAACATTTTCTTTGAACAATGTATTAATTTCTTGTATCTTCTACACCCATGATTCTTCCTTCCATCTTTTTTTTTTTTATTCTGTTGGTGATGCTTGTGTCTGTTACCTTGTGTCTCTTACCTAGTTTTTCTACCTCCAGGACTCCCTATGTGTTTTCTTTATTGATTCTATTTTCATTTTTTAGGTCTTAAACAGTTTTATTCATATTCTTCATGTTTGGTTGGATTTTCCTATATTTCTTTAAGGAAAGTATTCATTTCATCTTTAAAAGCCTCTATTGTCTTCATAAGATTGGATTTAACATCATTTTCCTGTGCTTCAGTTGTGTTACGATATCCAGGGCTTGCTGTAATAAGATAGCTGGGCTCTAGTGGAGACATATTGCTCTGGCTATTGTTGATTTTGTTTTTAAGCTAGCCTTTAGTCACATGGGTTTTTTAGTAATTGTAGATTTCAATGTTGATTTCTGAGTTTATTTTTGTTGGTTGGGTGTTTGGGGAGAGTTTTTCTCTTGGTTTGTTTTCTCTGTGTTTTATTGGCCTGAGTGGCATGGAGTTCTGGTTATTAGGTCATCTTTAGGTCCAGTAGGGTGTATCCCCTAGGGTTTTTGTGGCTTGTGTTGTCTCTGGGGTTGTGAGTGCTACCCTTTTTTCTAGTACCAGTGTGACTTGAGGTACCTAGTGCTGGCAGGCTTCCAGAAAAGCAAGCTGAATTGTGGACTGGAAAATGGAGTCCAGGGGGTGGGATGCAGTTTAAGGCTGAGGGGTGTGTTTTAGGGGAATATGGCGGACAAGGGCAGAATCTTACCTGTTTGTCCCTGGTGACAGCAAGGCCTCCACAAGTGCAGGCAGAGTTGTGGGGTGGGAAATGGGGCAAAGGGGTATGAGCTTACCACCATTGGGGGTGCCTACAAATGAGTTGGATGGTAGGCGCTTAGGCAGGGACGGGTTTACCTGGTGTCCCAGGTGTCCTCAGGCTTCCAGGAAATCACGTAGACCTGTGGGATGTGAAACAGGGCAGAGGGCTATGGTGTGTAGTTTACAGCCATTGGAGGTGATTTCAGGGGAGCTGGCTGGCAGAGGCTTGCAGTGGGGAAGGGTTTACCTGGTCTATTTGGTGCCAGCAGGTCTCCGGGAAAGCAGGCAGAATTGTAAGGTGGAAAAGAGAGCACAGGGTATGGAGTACAGTTTATTGCTGTTGGGTGTTTTTTCAGGTGGACCTCCAGGAAAGCAGTCAGAATTGTGGGCTGGTAAATGGGACACACGGTATCACCGAAAATTTGTTTTGTTTTGTTTTTTGAGACAAGGTTCCTCTGTGTAGCCTTGGCTGTCCTGGACATGCTTTGTAGACCAGGCTGACCTCAAACTCTCAGAGAGCTGCCTGCCTTTGGCTCCCTGAGTTCTGGGATTAAAGGTGTATGCCACCACATCAGGCTTTGAAAGAGTCTTAATTACAAGAAATAAGTGAAATAGACTTGGAATCAGGAAGTATAGTTGGCCAGAATCCAGTAGTAATTGAATAGGGATTTGAGTAATTGAATAGGGAAAATGTTTTTTTTTTTTTTTTCCCACCAACAGGCTCTTTTCTTTGTTTCAACCAGGCTGCCTATGTATTGATTAGCAAATATAAGATCATATGGAAAGTAGGGATCATTTTTATAAAGATGTCTGTTTAGATTGTTTGGGTCTTCCTTACTCCTTATTCAAGCGAGGATTGCTGGCAAACTACCAGGGAGAAAGCTTACAGGGATGTTGTGGTTGATTTTCCAGTATTAATAATCCAAATCCCTCTTTTCCATAATTGCTGCAGAGAGAAGACCTTCCTTCTTGAGTTCACGGCTACTCAAGGGACTCCCTCTTGAGAACACCATGGGAAGACCTGCATAGCCCTTAAACATGAACCATGCCAGAGAATATAGGACAAGTGCCTTCTGACTTTTAAAGGCTTTCTTAAGGCTCACAGAGAAAGAAGCATGAGTGTAGCCTTTGGAACTTAGTTTCACAATATTCAAAGTACAGAGAGAAAGACCAGTAGTTGGGCTCATATCCTGGATTCTGTTTTTTTTTAAATTTATTTTAAATTTATATATTCACTTTATATCCTGATCATTGCTTCTTCCCTCCTTCTCCTCCCAGTCCCACCCTCCCATTCTCTTAAACGATTAATTTTGTATCATTTTTCCAAGTCCTTTCTTAAGAAAATGTTTGATACATTATATGCTGTCTACTTTTGTACATAGCTACAAATGTGTTGGCTTAGTATTTGTAGTCAGAAGTAGAAAAATCATTGAGGCAAAAGTGAAAATTTTAAGGCATGAATTAGGACTTTATGAAGGTGTATTTCAGACCTGTCTGATTAATGTCTAGTGTTTTCCCCTCCTGTTTGGTATTCATGGGGTTTCTAGACACTGTTTCAAAAAGTTCAAAACTCAAATTGGTTTGCTAGTGAGCCATTCTAGGAACACTGGGTAACTATACCTTTAGAGTTACTCTTAACTCCCTTTAACGTTTATATGGGATGGGCATGTGTAAATTTAAGCTTTATATTTCTCTAATGCCAGTGTCAAACTAAAAGAGACAGGTGGTTACCCAAAGAACTTGTTCTGACTGCTGCTGCTACATTTGAAAACCCAAATCACCAGCATCATTTTTCCAAAGTTTAGTTACTTTTTTTCTTGAAAAGTAATGTTCTATAGTCCTTTCAGAGAACTTGTAAGATGTCCAGGATAGTACTCTTAGAAAGTGCTTGTTCTTTCTCTATTACTAATGAGTCTGATAAATAATGAAAATCCTTCTACCTATTGAGTTGTGGCCATTACAAGGTATGCTGTAATTATTACCTTCTGGAGAGACCAGGTTTGCACTATGGAGTATTTCTGTATTCATTAGTATTCTTAGTTAAAAGGAAAACTAGGAAATCTATTGACAGTAATCTATTGATAGTAATTAACCCCATTACATTTGATTTTTCACTTGTTTACATATCTTTTGAAGGATATTACAATCTTGAAATCTTGCCTTAGGATGGAAATTATATCAGCATCAGACTGGTGCTTTGGGTGGAGCTGTAACTTTCACTGAGTGATGTACCAAAATGATGGGAGGAATAAGGCTCTCTGTGTTCAAAGTTAAAGCCTGAGGCTAAATAATTAAAAAATTCTATCATGAGTCTTTCAGTACTTGCCTAAGATTACTTCAAACTTTTTAAGTTTCATCCATGTGTATAGTTCCCCCATTACTAGGGCTGAAAAACTATTTTCTATAAGGACTTACTGATCTATAGGGTTAAAGAATGAAGAAGGGACTGTATAGATGACTCAGCAGTTGAAAGCACTGGCTGTTCTTCCAAAGGACATGGATTTTATTCCCAGTTTCCACATGGCAACCTACAACCTCAAGTAACTTCAGTTCCAGAGCATCCAACACTCTCCTCAGCATTCTGTGGACACAAGGCATACACCTGACATACAGACACCAATGCAAGTAAACAGCAATACACAACGTAAAACTGAAACAAAATGAAAGCTATAGATGCACATATGCTAGTATGTACTTGTATGACATTTCGTAGTTTGAAAACTACTACCTGCATATTAGAATAGATTAAAAGCAGTAAGATCCTGATGCCTGAATTCCAGGTGACACCTGCAATTAGAAAGTTTCTGATGCACCAGATGATTCCATTGAATATCTACAGTGGATGCACTGGAGTGATTTTCTGCTTCCTTTATTTGGCCTCGGCACAATAACAAATATTCCCATAACCCTGATGATAACACAGAGATTAATCAAGTGGCATTCCCAAAGTCATGCACAATATTTACTAATAAATATTGACAATATGAAAATATTCCAGAACTCTGCTTAGAAAAGATCACTTTCAATGTAATATGTAGAGATATCTGAATTACAGATTTAGTTTCTGGTGGTGCCAGAGATGGAACTTATGCCTTCATACATGCAAACATGTTACCACTGAAGTACAACACTAACTTAAGTATAGTGTTTGGGTGGGGGGAGTAAAGAACAATTTAAAGAAATATGACAAACTGGCCACTTTGGTGGATGACTGTAATTCTAACACTTAGGAGGTTAAGGCAAGAGGATTAGAGTTGAAGGCCAGCATTGTCCCAAAGAGCACAAACTTGAATACAAAGCAAAATAATTTTTTTCAGTGCTTCTTATTAAAAATTAGAAGAGAAAGCAGAACTGAAGATGGGATAGAGCCAGTTGAAAAGAGAGGAACAACAAGAAAAAGGAAAAAGGGCTTAAGACAGTGCATCACGGTGAGAACTGGCTATGAGAAGGAACAGTAGAGAGAAAGAGCAAAGAAAGATAGCTGAAATGATTATTATTGTAACAGCACCAGTGATCCATAAGTCTAGGTGTATATGGAGATGGGTACCGATACCCATATAGCTGTGGATATATATAGATACAGATAGAGGTGTAAACAGATAGAACATAGAACTAGCAGAGATATTGGCTCATATATACAATATAGATATAGATGGTATATAGTCCATGACTAAAAATCACCAGCCATGGTGTGAAGTCCATGCTCTGTTGCAAAGAAAATAGGATGGTCACAGGAAGCTGGGAGGTTGACAATATTACAAGGCACCTTGAACAGATAAAACATATCTTATTTCTACCATACTGATCACTAGGTAGGCAGGTTCAGGTGGGCATAAACATACATGAAGACCAGGATATAGGGTGAGAGGAGGTAGATATGCAAGCCTACCAGACTGTATAAGCTTTTGACTTTGCAAAAGCAAAGGCAGTCTAATAAGAATAGCTATATAACATATTATCACACTGTTCATGTTTTCAGTCCCTTAGACAACCAGTGTTAGCCATGTTATGCTGACTCAGCCCTCCCTTCTCCCCCGATGTTCAGTAACAGCCATGTTTTAGCTGACTTATACTATAACAACGTCATGCTGTCTAAATATACATTGGTCCTAATGGCCATCTGTTTCCAATACACATTCACACACATGAATCCTTGGTCATGGTACTTTTAAAAAAATTACTTATTTATAGTACCTCTTTGTCCTCTCAAAGTATTCTGGTTTGGATAAAACAAGATAACTTAATCTAAACACACTACTGACATTCAGAACATTGGGGAGGAGGTCCCCCCTTTCAGTGGACTTGGCAAGGGGCACGGTGGAGATGAGGGAGGGAGGGAGGGACTAGGAGGGAATGAGGGATCGGGACACGGCTGGGATACAGAGTTAATAAAATGCAACTGATAAGAAAAAAATAAAATTCAAAAAAAAATAAAAAAAGAACATTCTTCTAAGGCATAAGATTTTATGTAATTGACAACCAGTCCTTGGAGGAAGTCAATGCCAACAGAGACTATTTCTTACTTGCAGAAAAAGTCAAGGGTGTCGGGAATTAGAATGTCCATATCTTATTTCTATTTAGCAATATCTTATTGCTCTTCAGACTCATGTTTGAACCCATAACATTACAGTCCTCAGTTCTCTGAGTCAATCCATACTAAACTCCCTGTAGTCTATGATTTTGATTCCCATTGTGACAGTCACCTAAGCCCAATAATGTGTTTGCAGCTCAGCTTACCTCCATCTGTACCAATAAACATTTCCCCACTCAATAGCTGTGCCCAATAAACTTAAATATCTAGTCACATGCTTCCTTTAAAAGCTTTTCTTGGCTATACTAAGTATTTATTAAGCACCAATAACTATTAAAGTCTCCTAGATACATAAGATAAATTGCTGTTTTCAAGAACATCAGAGTTCAGTGGAAATACAAGGATAATAATAGATTTGGCTTTAGATGCAATGGAGGCCTCCAAGGAGGAATGAATGCAGTATTTTTGACTTAAGATGACAAGAATAAAAGCTGTTGCCAAGGGATTCACCCTCTTGAGAAGCTAACCATCATTTTTCAATGGAAACATGACTTTAACTTCTATACAGATACTTAAGTTTCATAGTGAATGGAGATCATCACATGTTATTTTCCCTTCAATTTTTAATGGACTAAGAGCATGCTTGTGTGACTGTAAAGTGGGAAGGCTGAATGCTTGGGTGACTCATACATCTAGTGCTTTAGTTTTGGTATATAGGAAAAATATTAAAACATAAACAAAGTAAACACTGGTTAGCTGGCAAGATAAAGGACCATGTGCCAAGTTGGAACTATTAGTTGAGATAGGAACTTAGAGAGGATACTAAAGGATAATTTCCAAAATAACACCTGTTTTTATAAGTTCCAAATTGAGAGATCCCTACCCTCTGGACTTTATTTTTCTAGCCACAATCACCCTGTGTTTATTGGGGGGGGGGGAAGTAGCTCTGTGTATCAGACAAGACACACCATTCTATTATTCTATCAGCAATTCCCATGGTAAGCAATTAAACAGAACTACTGTCCCCTTAATGCAATAGAATTCAATTATAAATTCTGACTAGTAGAGATTAGTAATGAGCTGAGGAAACTTCCACTTTTGTTCTCCCGTTTGGACTTGGCCAAACTTCGAAAATGTTGAACCATCCCCATCTGCCAATCTCTAATCTCTCCCCTGGTCAATGGAAAATGTATTTTCAGCTCATCTGTCTCCAGGAGAGAATTAGCTGAATAAATGCAATTAGCTTGTATTTTCTCCATGGTTTCTTATTGACCCCAGAAGAACACAACCAACTCTAGAAGATAAGATTCAGTTATCACAGAAATCAGAAACAGCAAGACCTCACTTCATGTACCCATGAAAGCCCCCTGCTTTCCCTCTAGAATTTACCTGGTCTAATTCAAATATTCCAAGGAGAGGAGAAGTAATTGATTGTCTGCAAATATTATTTGTTAGCTGTAGGGATATTTTTGCAGCATATTTTTTCTTCCAGGATTTTATAAGACTCTGACTTATTTTGTGGTTGGAGCTCTTTCACTGTTACTCTGTGATAAGCTCCCTTAAACTTTTCTCTCTATAAATTTACTGTCAAATGTTACACAGTTATTATTGGTGTTATGGTCATATATGGTCATATTGCCATTCTCTGTAATGTTTTTTTTTTAATTTAGTGCCAATATTAATTTCCTACTACATTAAGCCTACATATTTAATACCCAATAAAGGACAAATGGATCTGATTAGATTACACAGGTTGTTACCCTCAGTTTCTGGCAAGATATTTCTAGAGGCCTCAGCAGAAATGAAAGTTGTACCCATGAAAGTAATAAGAAAGTTATGGCACTGGGGAGATAGCTCAGTCAGTAGACCACATGCTTGGCTTATAAGCATGGTGACTTGAATTTGATCCCCAGCATTCATGTAGAAATTCAGCTAGGTGTGGTGGTATACATTTGTAATCCTACTGCTGTGGAGGCTGAGACAGGCTGGAGATCAATGGCTAGCCACTCTAGTCAAACTGAGTTCCAGATTCAGTGAAAGATCCTGTTTTAAAAACAAGATGCTAAGTGAATAAGGGAGAGATCAGTGGCTAACCTTTAGCCTGCACATGCATACATGCACATTTTCATGCATGTCTGCATACAACCACACTCACCCACTCACACCTACCTACACCTGTCCAATCACACCTACCCACAGGAAAGATATGTTTATGGTATCTGATGCTGTTCTTGTCCAAAGTTTAAAAATCAAAAAAAGGGAACTAACAGTATGCGATAGGTGAGGGAGTATGCCTCATTTATTTAAATTCTTTCTTTCTCTGTCTTTCTTTCTTCTTTCTTTTCTTGGTAAATAATTGTGAAATAAAATACACTTTCAAAGCATGCATAGTGAGTTCTGCAGAAAGAGTCAATAATTTCCTCATATCAAGAACAAATCGCATTCTGTTCAACAAATTCCTTAGGA
Organism: Psammomys obesus; assembly: GCF_907164565.1. Taxonomy (NCBI): domain Eukaryota; kingdom Metazoa; phylum Chordata; class Mammalia; order Rodentia; family Muridae; genus Psammomys; species Psammomys obesus. The sequence goes on along the minus strand of NW_026592481.1, from coordinate 1,790,534 downwards.
TTTCAAGCATGTAGTCACTGGGAGGGAAGCATACTGTAATTTTGGAACGGTGGGAACAAAGTCAACTTGATGGTGTCATTACATAAAATGAAAGGTGATTATGTTCCCTCAATGCACATGCTTCTGGGGCTGCCATTAAGGCTGCTGATTCCCTTCCTTGGAACAGATTTGTTTTCTTCTAACTCTGACAAAGCACCTATCTGCTGGGTTAATAATTGCTGCTCCCAGCTGGAGAGTAGGATTCCTGTGCTGATGGAAGGGCTTTAACAGGAAGGTTCTGAATTGACACTATCATTTTGGATCTAACTTGGCATAGAGACTGGGAGCTCTGCATAAGGAGACTTTTTCTCTACCCAGCTTGTTTCCTTTTGTCTTGAAAGTTCCCTGGTTTACTTGATGTGACCTTCATGGAGGACAAATGCCTGAAACCCTTGGCTTTTTTTATCTAGCAGGCCAAAGGATCACATGGCATTTTAATTACCCAAAGTTCCTGGGGCCAGTTGACCATAACAGAGTCGGGGTACACATGTTTGGGCCAAGCTGTGAGAAGCAGGTTGGCTCAATGCCTAGGGTCAACTTTTTCTTCTCCTATGCTAGCTGTAGCCCTAGGGGTCTGCATAAGGTGGCTCATCAAGTCCATTTCTCTGTCCAACCTGTAAAAGGTAGAAGCACCTGGACAACCAGGTTTCTGTCACAGCCTGTAATTGAAATCCTAGCTTGGGGCTGCCTGCCACCCTTGATTCTTTTGACTCACCTTTGAACGTTTTCTGTCTGGACTGAGCCAGCCCTAGCAGAGAGCAATTTTCATGTCACTGCATATGTCTGGCTCACAAGCAGAAACTCTAGTCTGTGCCAAATTCCAAGGGGGTGTTTCTGGCAAGTAAATTAGCTGAACTTGAGAATCACCTTTGTGGCAGGTGGCTTTCCATTATTGTTTGCCCTTTCATAAAAGGACACAGAAAACAAGTGACTGGGGAGCATGGGGACAGAGTACCTTACTGCTTTCTCTCAAAAGGTGAGAGACTCCAGTCCCTGGCTAGTCTTTGTACTATATCTTCCTTCAAAGCCTGAATAAAGGCTTTTTTTCAATTGTCAATTTCTGTCAGAGAGCCTGTTCAAGTAGAAGGTTGAGAGAGTGGCATGTTTTGTGCCATTGGACACTCTGATCAACCTAAGTCAAGAGTTCCATGCCCTCCAATTTCACAGAGCAGTCCATTCACACTCTGTTCCCAGAGTACACCTTGGCAAGGAGCATTCACACTGAGAAGGCTTGGAGGGCTCTCAAAGAAGAGGGCAGTTCAGTATTAAAGGATGGCACTGAACATAAACAGAGACTGCAGAATTTGGGAGACACATTACAAAGTGAAACACCAGGATACACGTGCTGGTAAAGGGACTTGGGTGTTTGGTTCTACCTTTTGAGCCTGTGATCTTTCTGTGATCATATAATTGTTTGTTTTAATTTGCTGTTTAACACCATTCTAAGTAAATGAATGTACATTTTGAATTCTATCCTGAGTTTTTCCTTGGCATCCTTATATTATACAATACAAGTTATATGGGTACAATTGTGAGAGCATTTAGTTAATTTGTGCAGTCAGCGTAATTATGTCAACATTTCTCAACACATATATGTGGATGTCTTTCATTGTAACTAGAATGTGGAGATGGTGCAAAACAGGTTGTTTGGACTGTCTTTTTCTGTTTTTTCATTTGTTTTAGTCTTATTCTTTTTTACTTTTCTTACTTTTTTCATTTTTCTTTGATGTGTATATGGCTACACAGACATATGTGTGCATTGTGTATAGAAAGTAACATTAGGTCTCATGCTTCAGGAACAATACCCACTTTGTTTTTTGAGATAGCATCTCTTACTTGTCTTACTGCCTTGGAACTTGCCCATACTAGCTGTAATCCAAGCACTTGGAAGTCAGGAAAGGTCATTGTGTATCATCACACCTGGCCTTTTTTTTTTTTTTTTGACATGGGTTCTGAGCATTAAATTCTGGAACCAAGCATGTGGAAGTCAAGCACTTAGTTGACTGACTGAGCCATTTCCCCAAGTCTGTTTTTGTTTTAGTTGTGGTTGTAAGAAAAAAATTTTCACTGTCTTGACTGTACTTGAACAAGTAGCTTTCAGGCCTCAATTTTGTTTGCTGGCACTGGAAGCATGCATTGCTGTACCTAACTTTGATCTTAGTTCTTGATAGGAGCACATTTTCCTAATGCTCCTTCCCAATAACTTTTCTGGCTAGTGAGGAAATAACTAACTAATGGGGGGAAAAAAGCAAAACAAAACAAAACAAACAAACAAACAAAAAATAAACAATAATCCTGGGTTGCCTTGTCTTTCATTTTTCTTCTCTGTTGTCATGTTCAATGTAGTAGTTGGTAAACACAAGTACATGCAGGACTAAGAAAAGATATGACATGATTTCTTGTTCTGTGTTTTTTACAGTGTCACATATGTTGAAAATGAAATGGCATTCAGTCCTCTTCTTGAAACCTCAGTTCATGATTTTTACAAAAAGTCATATTTTATATAACTGTCTCAGTAAAAACTTGACAAAGAAAAACATCTGTTTGGCTATTAACTCAGACTTCATGCCCTGTTAAGGATGTATTATCTCACCAAAAGGCCCACACTTCTCTCCCTCTACGCAACACTGAATTCTCTAGTCCAAGTAGAGAACTGCTTCAGGCAATAGTTTTATAGTAGGCATTTTAGGATTTGGAACTCATCTGGTTGTTGTGGCACAAGTTAATGTAATTCTGCTGCCGTAGTGTTAAAAGTGATCTAAGGAAATATGTAAACAAATAGATATAGGTGTGCACAAAAAAAAAAAAAAAAACTTTATTGATACAAATAGACTGGGGTCCATGTTTGACATATGAGCTGGTGTAGTTTACTGACTCCTGCTATAGAACATGCTGCAATTGAGCCCACTCTCATATTTTTATTTCACAAACTAATAAATCTTTAAAACTCATATTTGAAGTGGGGGGGGTGCCACATGCTTTGTATTTGAAACAAACTTAGGGCAGTGATTATTAAAGTTATTTTTCTGTGTGTGAAGAAAGTTAACAATGGACCATTTGTCTTCTGCAAGTTCTTGCATAGAGCTGGCATCTATGACCCATCTCCTAAGAGTTTTCTAGGAATATTATCACAATTCACCAGAGAACTGAAACTTGTAATATGCAACTACGACTTCTCCCCTCTTGCTTTTGGTGGGTACTCAGATGGAGGAGATCTATTGATCTCAGGGTTCACAGCTGCTCCCCACTTCCAACCACCACCTTTGTAGGAGGGTGCTGGAGGGATAAGAAATGATAGGAGTGGAACAGCCCAGTCATAATGGCATGCTGAAGTCAAGTGCAAATAATTATTAGGGAGATGAAAATTACATAGCAACTTTCTCTTACTAATGGCCTGCAGAGAAACAGCCCTATTGTATTTTCAAAAATTTAATTATCCATGGTGTTTAGAAGAAATTCTGCTTATTACCCTCATGGAATTCTATAAAGCTGTGGCACAAAGGTTCCCAGATCACTTTGATGATGTTCTGTTCCAGAATGTTCTCTCAGTTTCCAGGACATGTTCTCCCTTCTTTTGTTGCAAACTCATGGTGAGTTCCTTTTCACCTTTCTCCAGCTAGTTCTTTTTAATTCAACATTTTATTTCCAACATTAGCATTGAAATTTCTCCTTAAGGCCCAAAGAAAAGTAAATAATTCTCGACTGTGACTATTTGATTTCTGTCCAAAACTTACCAGAGAATCATAACTGTTCACCAGTTGGAGATAAAAGAGACCCCACATGATTAGCTTATACTGCCTAGACTATTCTTTGGACAGTGGAAGATTTACATGGATGCATGTTTAAGCATGTGACTAGATGGCTGGGGCAAGAGGACTATTTCTGGAACATTAGTGAAAATTAGCAAGTGATTTAGGTTTAGGGAAAATTAGCAATCTCCTTACATTACACATACAGATGCTTCACTACCACAATTTAGGCATTTATGTAAAGCTTATATCCTATAATAAGACACCAAGAGTTCATTAAAACCTCATTACTGGTTCACAAATTAGGGTGGCTATTTACCACCTTTTCAAAACTCAAGATGTAATGAAAGCATCTTTTTCAGGCAAGTATGATTGCGGTGGGTTCTAACAAGTGGCATAAAATAATAAGGTACTAAAATTAAAATGAAACCACTTGTGCTAGAATCCCAGCTCATCTCTAGTCAAAGTAAATGGGCAAACATAGTAATCTATTTGAATGTACTTAGGGTGCACTAATGTACTTTGTGTCCTGTATAGAGTTTAAAAGACAAAAAATTAAAATAACTATATTAAGGCACTATGTAGCATAGAGCAGAGTAATTTGCAGCTTTTGTAATATAAAATAGAAGCAGAGATTTATGGGAGTAGAGTTGTCATTTGAAAACAGATTATGATAACTTAAGAATATTTTATGTAACCATTTTGGTAACCATAAACACTGAACATATCGCTATGGCCAGAGGCATATGGCAGCTGGGGATTAGCCTAAGCCAAGAGTGCCTACCCTTAAAGTGGGTAGAATCAGTTCTGCCTCACACACTAGAAAGTGAAGTAGTAGGACTAAAAATCAGCAAATTTCACTGTAAAGGCCAGACAGTAAGTATTTGAGGCTTTTTGAGCCATTTGACCTTATTTGCAACTATTCAGCTTTGCCGTTATCTAATGAAAGCAGCCAGAGACATTGAGTGAATGAGCACAGTTATGTTTCAGTAAAGCTTTATAGACAGTGATATTTGAACTTTGTATAATTTTCATGCATTGGGAAGGATTATTTTCTTTGAATTATTGAAAATTATGTTAAAAAAAAACAAAACAAAACAACAACAATTAAAATAAACAGGCTGCAGATATAAACCAGAAGGCCCTAGATTCAGTCTCCTGTATAAATGTTGCCTGTGAGAAGAAACATCTGTTTACCCCAGATAGCGTATCAATATAGGCCCAAGAAATGATTCTATCCATGTTAAGCTTGGTAAATTTAATCAGTGTTACTTACAAGAGCATGAAAGGTGAGTTACCTAGAAGATCATAAACAACTTATGGTCAGGCCCAGCATGGAAAACAAATCTTTCTCTTCCTAGCAGTTGTTAATCACTTTGTGGATGCTGTAGGGATGGGGATACTTCACATACTTCCTGAAAGCTCCTCTTAAGCCTTTTGTGCACCACCTAAGCCTGTGTTCCTGTAATGAGGCAATGTTAATGGACTCACTCTTGTGAAGGTCTCCTGTGCTTACTCATTATTACAACGGCTCTGGTGTCAAGATGACAACAGCTGTGACATGCCTGGAGGACAGTGTCTTCCACTGTGTTAACCCCAAACAAGATCATTCTTAGCTCACAGGTGGCTGGTAAGATTTTGGCCCATGGGTTATAATTTGCATATCCTGTTCTAGATAAGCTCTCCAATTGCCTTTTTAGCTCAATAATTATTTTGTTTCATAATTTTACCTGGGTCACCTTCATTTTTGGCTTGCAATGACCCTGAGCTGACCTGTTTGCTCAAAATCTCAGCGTTCATTGCAACCAGGCATTTGGAAGGTCATAAAGTCTCTTTTCTTTCCATTTGTGCACCAAATTGATATAATATCTTGTTTGACATAGGGCTCTTGGGAAATATAGGATAGAACATTGTTAAATATTAAAGACAATGATTCCCTCTCCCACACACATGGTTATTGGAAATTAAAGATATGCCTTCAACTCTACTGGCATGGCTTATAGAGTTAACTTCAAGCTCTGTCATGTTGCTAAGCAATTCTTCTATTTTTGTTCACCTTTAGCAGTATCTTTTTTCTAGCTGAAGTACTGAGTAGACTAGAACTCTCGTCAAAATGATATATTTCTTAAAGGACTTATTTTCCAGCCATTGGACAGAGTGCCATTAAGTACATGATTGAAATATTTGAAATGTGGGCTTATAGATCTTCAGGGTCAGATGCTGACCCTGAGGAGAGAAATGGGAGGCAGAGCTGAACAGTAAGGAGCAACCAGAGAATATGTAAGGAAACTTATAAATCTCTGTGAAAAAGAAAAAAACAAAGGTTTGGCTGGATAAAAAAAAATGGCTTGGGAATAGTAAAATGAACAGGTCTGTTGAAGAAGAGTGATTTGTTCTAAAATGAACAATTTCTAAGAAGAAATTTCAGAGTGATCTGCTCAAATGGGCTTTGGCTGCTTTTGAATTTTTGTCCAGGTACCTTTAGCACATCCTGCACTTTCAATTCCATAATTCAGTTCCTCATAGTCAATTTCTGGAAAATTCCAGAAATATGAAATTCACAAGTTTAAACTACTTTTTGTAGTTTGTACCTTTGTAGATGATTACTGTAATTATTCTTTTATTAGGTAGTTTTGTTAAACTACCCTGTCTAATTCTTAAGTAAGTTTTCTATAGGTAGACATCTATATAAATATGCAGTCCACGTCGAGTTGAATATCCATGTTGTGTAGCTTCCACTGTGGGTCTGTCTCAGTATCTATCTTGCTATGGAGAAACACTGTTTTATAATGACTTATTTGCTCATTGTTCATGGCCTGCCTGTAATTAAAAAAAAAGTATTTGGGTTATAAAGATGGCTTAGTTGTTAAAGTACTTGCTGCACAAGCATGAGGGCTTGGGTTTGTATATCTAGCACCCATGAGGAAAAAAAGCAAACAAAACAAATAGTGACATGTGCCTAGAACTCCAGCCCTGGAGAAGCAGAGACAGGAAGATCACTAGGACTTGGAAGACAGCCAGTCTATTTCAATCAGTGATCTCATTATATTCAAAAATAAAGTGAAAAATTATGGAAGGAGACATCTTCTGTGTGTACATATGCATGTGTCTCTAAAGCCCAGCTAACCCATGATATCTTCTGTAAAATGTATAAGGTACCATTTTTGAGTCACTATATGTCAGACATGGCTTTTGACCAGATGGCAGTACTAGACATGAAATTCCTTCCTGTAGATCAGGGCTAGTCAGAAAGTGGTTAGTTATACCATGACAGTCATACCACTATTGTATTATTAGATACATCCCACTGTCCAGGTCAGTATTGCAGTATACTGAGTATACTGGTTAAGAGTATTAATATCTTTTCTCCTCCAGCAGCCTGCACAGCACCTGCTGGCAATATGTAAGATGTCATACAGAGAGGAAGTTTCCTGACCAATATGGACTTAATCTCTCCATGTCCTGCAGCCAAAGTATGTGGTGTCTTCAGCAATAGTGTCTTACTATGTACTTGAAATGGCAATATCCTATGTTGTTTTGGAATCTTCTGGGGCCTTCTTAACCAATAACACTTAGAAAGGAATCTCATGACTTGCACTGAGATTTTCACTTAATCAGCATGTCTTCTGTGAGTGATACTGTCCAATCATACAAAGTAATTTCATTCAGATTCTCTCTTTTTAAGGTTTTATTTTAAAATTAGCTTATAAATAAGTTTCCATAAGATTCTTCCATATATCCTTAGCTTTTGTTTACTCACTAAATAACCCTTTCTTCTTCCTTCTGCTCCATCACTACCTAGTCCTTTAAACGTCCATATTCCCACTATAAAAAATTGTATAATATAACTTGTATGCTAAGTAATTAATTTGCTGTTTTAGTACAATTCTATAACTTTCAGTCAACTTATATTTGTATAACTGATATCAAACCTAATTTTAGAATATTTTACCATGTCATCAATAATTCTTATTCCTTTTTTGGTGCTTATTCCCTGTTTCCACTCCAAGCTTCAAATATTTATGATTTGTCCTAACTTTTTAGTTTCTTATTCTCAATATATCACAAAAATGGTATTGTATAAATTATATTTTGATTAGACTCCTTCACTTCATATAATATTTTTTAGTGTTATCAATACCATAGTGTGTTTTAGTAATTCATTCCTTTTCAAAACGGAATGATACACCCTTGTATGTATAGGTCACACTTTGCTGATCTATTCACTCAATGATGGGTATTTGGGCTGTTTGTATTACTTAAGCATTCATGTACAAGTCTTTTTGTATGAGCATGTCACTTTATTTTTCTTATGTAGACAGTTAGGAGTAGAATTAATATACTATAATGTAACTTTAGAGTTAGCTTTGAAATTTTTATCACATTCATTGATTGATTCAAGGAGAACAAAGGGGTACACATCTAGAGCTTAGAGTGGAAAACTTTTGGAAGTCAGTTCTCTTTCCTTCATATTTTTTCCCAGGGATTAAACACATATCATCAGGCCTGGTGGCAGGTCTTCACCTCCTGAGCCAAATCAGTGACCCTCAATAGTTAAGCTTCAAAAGAAAGGGTTTTTTCTCTAGCCTACCAGGAAGGTGTGAGTGCCTCACGGTATTCATATTCTTACTCATTCTTGTCATTATGTTTTTAAGGTCATTGTTTTTGCCCTTGTCTGTTAGTGAGTGACATTGAGAATCTTGCCGTGGAACCACAATTAACTAGGTTTGCATTACTCTGACCAAAAGAAAAATGCTAATATAAACAATTTAAAGATTTGTTTTCATGGCTGGTTTTGGAAGCGACAGTTCACAATAATTTTGTGTGTTCATGGAACATCACAGGAGCAGGAATGTGCAGCAAAAGATGCTCACCTCATGGTGGACAAGAATCAGAGAAGGGATGAGCAGCCTGGGAAACTAGTCTAACCATCAAAACCCTATCCTAGTAGCCTATTCCCTTTAATTAGACCCCTCCTCTCAATGTTTCCATAACCTCCCAGCATAGCTTCTAATAGAGTAATAGAATTTCCCTTCCACTTGAGGAGGAAACTTTCAACACATGAGCCTCTGTGAAGGATGTTCTAATCCTATTCTAATCATTATATCTATTGATCATTCATGCACCTTCTATTGCAAAACCGCTAATCAAGTCTTCCTAGTCCTTTCAAATCAAGCTCTTTCTTTTCTTAACTGTAAGTTATAAGAATGCCTTGTATATTAGAAGTATTTCTAATTTCTAGAAGATTTTATAGTTTCCAAACCCATCACTATTAGAGTACTACAGGGGAGGCAATTTACAATTGAAGGGTCTTAGGAATGTGTCCTTTCTGGAACACCACTGATTAACAATCCCCTCAAGCATACAGAGACCTAACCCGTGCCCCACCCCAAACCTCCTACAACTTAGTTCTCTTAGTGTGACCAATTCATAAAAGTATGGTCGCATGTGTCACTGTCTCAGAATCAAAAACTGATTACAGTCTGACCTTATCTGTCATTTGCCCCAAATTTTAATTTTAAGCTCATTCAGTACTAATGTTTTCTTCTGAAATCTGGAGTAACCCTAGTGAGTGACAGAAGCTTACAGTGGTATCTGTCCCTGAGGGATTATTATTTTTTTTAAGGATTTATTTATTTCTTATGTATACAACATTCTGTCTGCATGTACACCTGAATTCCAGAAGAGGGTACCAAATCTCATTACAGATAGTTATGAAGACCATGTGGTTGCTGGGAATTGAACTCACGACCTCTTATTTTTGATCCATGCCTAGATTTGCCCCTTGAGCAAAATACCATCATTAGCACTGGATAAGTTATAGACTCTATGGACCACAGAGAGGTCCATTTCTGAAGGACCAGGGAACTAATCCCACTCTCACCCTCACTTATTTCGTGTCTCCTTTGTGATACATTTCCCTTTGTCTTTTGATGCCAGCCTTCAATCTTTTTGGGCAAATAGCAGACAGCTTGTTCTCAAACACTGAATGTGCCTCTGAAGGCATCATGGAAATCACAATTAGTGGAAGGCATAATGTTTCCAGGAGAGATAGGGACACAAGGAAGAATTTCAATTGCCACTAGAAGTTCTGTGAGAAAACAGTCTGATTTTACCTCTAAGTCAAATCCACGTCTTCTGGTCTCAGACAGTGTCACTCTGTACATCAGTATAAATTTTCTCAAGTGGTACCACTCACAGGTGGCTCCTAGGAAATTCTCTATCTTTTGTAACATGCTTTATGAAAGTCCCAAGTGGCTGAGTCCTAGAATTAGAAGTCAGAAAAGAAAGTGAGTGTGTTTTAGATTGTCAGTATTGCTCCCCATCCAGCATTCCCCATCCATCCAGTCGCATGAGTTATCAATACTAAAATTTGAAACACTAAAAAAAAAAAATCAATCAAACAAACAAAAACAATAAACCAATTCCATGAGAAAATAAGGACCCAGTTGATTATTTTGTCTTTGAGACTGTAAACTTCTAGTTGGTTTGGGTCTTGAGGGACAAATACTGTTTGAGTAACTTTGGCAGCCTCATCTTCCTCACAGTTTTACTAAAGCTATGCCTGCCTATTAAGTTGCTGAAGAATGCCATGAATACTGGCCTCTCTCTGCAGGAGTCCTCACCTACAGAACTCCCAGGAGATGTCTCTGTGTCCATTGCCTGGTCTTTGCCCTCATTTTATTCACATTACTTTCTATTTCTGTTGTTTTCACAGGCACCACTTCTGTTACTGTAAATGATCCCTGTTAATCTTCTGTGTTCTGTGTGTGAGAGAAAGAGAGAGGGGGAATGGAGGGAGTGAGAAAAACAGAGATCTTCCCATGTCCTTATTAGTTTGGTAGGGTTTTGTTGGGGGGGGGGGTTTGGAGGATGTGTGAAATGCAAGTGGGAATGCATTGGTATGGATAGATACACACATACATATATGCTCCTGTGTAGAGACCAAAGATCAGCCTTGGGTGTCATTCTTCGAAATACATCTGCCTTGGTTTTTTTTGTTTTTTTTTTTTGTTTTTTTTTTTATTAATTACACTTTATTCATTTTCTATCCCCCCATAAGCCCCTCCCTCCTCCCCTCCCGATCCCACCCTCCCTCCCCTTTCTGCATGCATGCCACTCCCCAAGTCCACTGATAGGAGAGGTTCTCCTCTCCTTTCTGATGTTAGTCTATCAGTTCTCATCAAAATTGGCTGCATTGTCCTCTACTGTGGCCTGGTAAGGCTGCTCCCCCCTCAGGGGGAGGTGATCAAAGAGCAGGCCAATCACATTATGTCAGAGGCAGTCCCTCTTTCCATTACTATGTAACCCACTTGAACACTGAACTGCCATGGGCTACGTCTGTGCAGGAGTTCTAGGTTATCTCCACGAATAGTCCTTGGTTGGAGTATGAGTCTCTGGGAAGTTCCCTGTGTTCAAATTATCTTGTTCTGTTGCTCTGCTTGTGGAGTTCCCGTCCCCTCCAGCTTTTACTATTTCCCACTTCTTACATAAAATTCCATTTACTCTGCCCATCAGTTGGCCATCAGGCTCAGCATCTGCTTTGACAGTCTATACTGCAGAGGCTTTCAGAGGCCCTCTGTGGCAGGTTTCAAGGTTGTTTCCTGTTTTCTTCTGGCTTTCAGAGGCCCTCTGTAGCAGGTTCCTATTTTCTTTTTCTTCTGATGTCCATCCTCTTTGCCTTTCAGGATGGGGATTGAACATTTTAGTTAGGGTCCTCTCTTTTGCTTAGTTTGTTTAGATGTACAGATTTTAGTGGGTTTATTCTATGTTGTATGTTTATATGAGTGAGTATATACCATGCGTGTCTTTTTGCTTCTGGGACAACTCACTCAGGATGATCCTTTCCAGGTCCCACCATTTACCTGCAAATTTCATGATTTCCTTATTTTTCATTGCTGAGTAATACTCCATTGTATAGATGTACCACAGTTTCTGCAGGTTCTATCACAAGACTGTAACTGACAGATTCAACTAGACCGGGTAGCCAAAAAGCTGCAGACATGTCTCTCTACTTCCCCAGCACTGGGATCATGAATGTGTGCTACCATGTCTGCCTTTTTTTCTAACGTGGGGTCCAAAGATTGAACTCAGGTCCTTAAGCTTGCAAGGAAAGCACTTTATACATGGAGCTACAGCTCCAGTCCTTTACTTTGTATTTTTGAAAATTCTTCCCTTCAGGATAAACAACTTTTGCTCGTTTATGACAACTTTTTGGCAACTAGACAGAAACAAGAATGGTAATGTGTTCTTGGTAGACACACAGTATAGGTAAGCTCTAATGGATAGCACCCAACTCCAGTAACAGAATGCTGTTTTTATGTGTTGTGTTCTACTAGTTAAAGCCCCTTACAGAATTTTTTTTCTCAAATCGTATACGGGCTTTGTTAAATTCTCATTCTAAGGACAGTCAAAAACTCAAGAAATGGTTTTAGCTTGATGTGGGAAATTAAACACGCTCACATGCAATAATCCCTGGCATTTGAAAACCTTTCTGTTATGACCTACCAACCAATGAACGACCAAGAATTTATTAGCTAGTGATTGTGTGCCATGTTTTGGAGTACAAACCTTGAGAAGTGGGAGAAACTCCCCAGTATCACCTTGATTTCAAGGGATTGAAGTTCATTAGAATGAATTCACATTTGCTTATTTGATTCATTTATTCCTTCATTTATAAAATTAGTGTTCATTAATTATCCACTACATAGCACACACACAGTCTTGTTATAGAAAATAATGTAACAACAATTTTTAACAGCTGTGCAGTAGGAGATGAATGCTAAGACAGAGACCCTAGGAGGAAGTAGCTGGCAAAATTAAGATAGCTCTTCTCCCTTATTGTTGTCCACATTCTGGTAATTTCTACTCCTGATGTGATTATAAAAGCTCTGTGGCTTGACCTAGCAAGTACTCTGCCCGCCCCCCCCCATCTTTGTCCTAAAGGCATATTAAGTCCAGCATACAAGTACTGGCTATAAAAGCATCAGTAGTCCTTAAGTAAACTTCACTTTTAAAGGACTCCTTTTCTTATGCTTGTTTAACCTGGCATTTAAGTCACTTATATATTGACCCATGTTTATTCTCTATTGTATTATGTATCTGCTGTGGAATCACCAGTTATACCAATATTTTGTAGTTTTTCTGGTATGCATATGAAAAAAAATTCCCTCCAATTCTTATGGGTTAAGTTGATCTTTCTAATCTGGTATTCAAAGCTGATGGGCTGTTAGATGTTTGAACCAGTTCTTATTTTCCTTTTTTTTTTCTCACAGTCCAAGATTTATCAAGTAGGGAAATCAAGGCAACAGTAACTCAAAGCAGGTACTGACAGTCCAGGATTCCAGTTAAGAAATTATTTTACCCACAGTGTACAGGTCCTCCCACCTCAATTAACACAATCCGTATAATCCCCCATAGATAACATAATCCTCCAAAGGCCTAGCTCCCAAGTGACTCCAGATTTTTTCGGTGTGATAATTGTCACTAACCAATGTAAACCATGAATGCTTCAAGCTCATCAAAATGGATTAATCCACTGATAGATTTGTAATATGATGGAAATATTTGTAAATAGATGGAAAAAGCCGGTCATTTGGAGAAAATTCTTAAAGGCTCCTTCTTTATTCTGTTTTCCTGCTTCTTGTCTTCCATGAAATAAACAAATTCCTCTGTCCCATTCTCCCCTGGACATTATATTCTCACTTAGCCCAATCCAAAAGCTATTCATCCAGGAGACCTTGGACTGAAACCTAGAAACTGTGAGCCAAAATAATCCTTTTCCCTTTCCCATTGTTTTTCTTTTATAGATCATTACAGTCTTTGAATGAGGTGACTCTCTCATTGCTGCAACAAAAGACTTGACAAAACTTAAGAGAGGTTTGGAACTCCAGGAAATTCATCCATCATGACAAGAAATAAGGGAAACAGTGGTTTGAGGTACTTGGTCACACTGCAGCAACAGTCAGGAAGTTGAGCCTGATGAATCCTTGTGATCAGCTCACTTTTTTTTCCAGGCCAAGTCCCCAGCCCACAGAATGAATGGTACCACTCACATTTAGGATAGGTCTTCTAATGTGGGTTTATTTATCCAATGTAAATCAAACATGTCAAACATGACGAGATACATGTTGTCCCTCTGATTCTAAATACCATCAAATTTACCATCAACATTAACCATCACAAGATGAAAGCAGAAGTTATATTGTATTTTAAAATAATAGGTATTTATTATTCCATAATCCCTATTGATCAGGGATTTGGGTATGGCTGAGTTTTCTAATCCAGGCTCTCTGAAAAGACTACAAAGGATTGAGAGAGATGGGGTGTTTGAAAAGTAACCCCAGGGAAACTGATGCATCCACAGTCATTTGGTACTTGCTGATGTACTCTAGAGCTGTTGCACTTAGAGAGTACCCTGTTCCTCACTGACAGTTTTTCTTAGTCAGCCCTCCTCGAATCTCTTCTCAAGCCAGCCTTTCCAGAATTACTGCTTATTTCTGAAAAAAAAAAAATTTCAAGCTAAAAAGACTAGACAGAGTAGGAAATAGAAAACATCATTTTTGCAACCTAATCACAGAAGTATAATCTCAAAACTGCCATATTCCATTAGGTAAAAGCAAGTTAAAGGATATGATATTGCACAAGGCAGTGGCTAATAGGAGACAGGGATCATATCACTACAGTTCATGTTAGAAACTGCCTTTCAGACACGTGTTTTGCTTAGCAAACACTTATTAACCATCCAACATATTAGGCACTAGAGTATAACTCTGGTTAATAACTGGCCCTTTTTCTCCAGGTGCTTTCTCATAGTCTGCTTGGGATCACAGACTGTTAAAAGATTAGTTCTGGGGTTTAAAGTTTGAAGAGGGGTTTAAGATTCAGCACTTTATGGGAACTTTCAGGTAGGACTTATATTGCTGATTCAAGGACACTTTGTATTATAAGGATTTTAACATATCATTCAGGACTGCTGATACCAATATCAGTGTTCGCTGATAGCACTAGTATTGATGACAAGCTGTCAGATGTCTTCCAACCTCAAATTCCACTTATCTCCTGTCCTTGCTCCTGGTCTCCTTGAGAGATTTCATATTGTTTACTGCTTCTCTGATCCTTCTAACTTTCCATGTTAATGACAGTATGCAACAGGAGCTGAGACATGCCTCTGCCTTTCACCCTCATCCAAATCTCTGACAGAATGTAAGATCTAACCTTCTCATTACTCCCTTATGCTTTCCCTCCCTGTTTATTGGCTTTGCTTACAGCCCTTAAATTTAGTTCTTAGTCTCTCATTCCTTAAAGTCTTCAAACATTCACAATCAACTAAGGTTCAGGGGTCAACAATCATCACTACTGTTTGAAAAAGAATATGCGATCTAAGAATTTGTGGAGTTTGAGAGGTGAGGCAAATGTCAGAAAAAAAAAAAAACAAATGAGCGAATCTCTCATCATGGGCCTCTGGGGAATGTTGTCTTAGGTAGACACAAGGCAGCTCAAATCCCGCTCCTCCGGAAAACAACTTTGAAGAAATGGCTGTCTCTACCTGAGCCAATGTGTTTTCAGTTGTAAAACAGCACATTAAATTTAGGTGATCTTTGTTGTCTGTGAAAATTAATGACATAAGGCCAGCTTAGCCTCAAACCTTTATTATGTGTTTAAACTCAATGAGAAGGCCCTAATATGACTTATTTACTTTTATAAGACATTTGTGAACACAATTCAGAGACTATGAGCTTCAGTGGAGTGGTTTCATTTATATCCTCTCTGCCCTTTGACTGTTAGAGAGCAATTTCTTCAATTACGTGTGTAAGCAAAATAGTAAGGTATTATTAGCAGTCCTTGTGATATTGTCTGAATAGAAATGACATTCGCATGCACATAATGTCAGATTCTGGTTTGGGGAGATTTATCATTATGTTCTCTATTACTTCAAAGTTTTGGAATGCATAAGAATCTCTACTATATTGTCTCATTATACATGCAAACAAAGGAGTATACTTCTTAACTATAACACAGTGTCTGTTCATTAAAAGAGTTTTGCCCCATGGGTCACATTGACAATGTGTGGGGACAGTTCTTGTTGTAACAGTTAGATAAAGGAGTTCTATTGATGTCTAGTGAGTAGAGGGGTGACACAGGAAAGCCTTCTAACCCAAATAGAATTTTTCAGTCCAAAATCTCACTAGCACTAAGACTGAGAGATCCACCATAGCCTTTATAAAATATTTGGATATGTATGTTTTAGTTAGATCAATTTCCTATGTAATACAGTGCACTTTATTATGTGTATTTATAAGCTTTGTTCTCTGAGGTGGTCTGTGATCTAGTCAAACTATCAAAGGCACAAACATTTTTCAAACCTCCCAAGTGAGGAATGAACAACAGAGATCTAGTCCCAACCAACATATTTTTGCATTAGGAATTAGCTGTAATAGAAATACATTTACTTCCCCACCCCCCAGGGGAGGAGCAGTCTTATTGGGCCACAGAGGAGGACTTTGCAGCCACCCCGGAAAATACCTGATAAAACAGGGTCAAATGAAAGGGGAGGAGGTCCTCCTCTATCAGTGGACTTGGAAAGGGGCAGGGAGGAGACTAGGGAGGGAGTGTGGAGTGGGGGAGGGAATGAGAAAGCGGGATACAGCTGGGACACAGAGTTAACAAAATGTAACTAATAAGAAAAATAAAATAAAAAAAAATGCATTTACTTAAGAAGGAATCCTCCCAGGCCGAGCCACCTTATAAGATTCTTGTCATCATTTATATCTTGATTTAAAAAAGGACATTGATTTGGTAACATAGTTATCAACAAACTCACTAAATCACAAATTCCAAATTAATGTCTTTTTATTAATTTGGGTCAGGGTCTTCAGGCCAGCCTGAAACTGATTATGTAGAAAAGAACGACCTTGAACTTTTGATCCTTCTGAATTCACAAAAGAAGATCTGGGATCACAGTCAAAGATCACCATACCCAGTTGTGCTGGAGAGGGAACCTAGGGCTTTATGCTACCTAGACAGTCTACCAAATAATACACATCTATAGCTTCTCTTGAGGTTGTAAAATTTTTATGTATTTGTTCATTGATTGGAATCCCTCCTCTCCTTCTAACTCCCATCCCACAAACCTTTCCCCTATCCTGCCCTCTCCTTGTCAAAGAAAGGGGAGGTCCCTGTGAGTACCAACACACCCAGCACATTAAGTCACTGCAGAACTCGTCACATCTTTTTCTACTAAAGCCAGACAAGGCAGCCCATCTAAGAGAAAGGAATCTAATGGAAGACAACATAATCAAAGATAACACACACACACACACACACACACACACACACACACACACACACTCCAATTGTTGGAGGACTCACATGTTAGCCAGGCTGTACATGTGCTCCATAAGTGTAGGGGGTCTAGGTCCTGTCCAAACATGTGCTTTGGGTGGTGGTTCAGTATCTGTGAACCCACATCGGCCCAGGTTAGTTTGCTCTGTAGGTCTTCTTGTGGAGTCCTTGACCCCTCTGGCTCCCTATATCCTTTCCCCAACTCCTCCATATGACTCCTAGGCTTTAAGTTCACTTTCTAAGTAGAAGTCAGGCTATTTTAGGAATTTGTGGTAAGGGGCTTTAAAAATAAAATTAACCTAATTTACACCTTTTATAATTTGAATGCCCTCAAGAATGTAAAACCTTTTCATCAAATATATTTCTATTCTTTCTACTTAATATTTAAGTAATGTACACTTCTTATCTAAATTAATTAACAAAACTTTCTCAGGTTTTAAATAATCTTAGAAGATAATAAGCTAAGCTTAAAATATAAAACAATGGCAACTTTCAAATTTTCCCCTGTGCCCACAGATTAAATTTTAAACTTAAAATAAAAAGCTTCAAACAGTCAATCAATTATGTACTTTATCTGGGAGTCACAAGCTATCATTTAAATAAGCCGTAGTTCTCTTAACTATCCAAGCGTAGACAGCTCCGAGTTTGTGCAGCCACCTTAACGAAGAAATGTTAATTGCATAGAATTAATGTCTGTGCTCCCACGGTTGAAAGACCCCAAAGAAGTGAAGTGCATTCTTGGTTACTGAGATGACTTCTCAACAGGCATTTCAACTGGGAGGGAGTTTACCCTTGCAAAAGTAGACATCTTTCCAAGGGGATTCATCTCACACAAACTGTCATTTTGTCCCATGACACGTAACAGTGCCTCCTGCCTATACTGGAGATATTGAATGATTGGCATTTATAGCCAAAAGCTTACCTGTTTTTTTTTTTCCTCAGGAAACTTAATAAGTAAATCCATAGCCTACTAGGGGTACATACACATGCAAACAGCTTTATGGATGTGCATTAAATGTAACATTTAATCTTCTCTTATTTCCAAAAAACATCTAGACCCACTAACTAGATTTTGCATATTTTAAATTTACCTAAATGCTCTCTGTGTAATTTTAATAACTTGTGTGAGTATATGTGGAGAGTATCTTCCTCTCCATTGTATGTTTTGAGACAGGGTGGACCTAGAGCTCAATAATTGGCTAGGCAAGCTGGCTATTGAGATCCTGGGAAGACCTATCTCTGGGTCCCTCCTCCTGTTCCCTGTGCTAAAGTAAGAGATATATTCTTCCATCATACCCAACTTTTATGTGAGTGCTGGGGATCTGAACTCAAGTCCTCATGCCAATATGACAGGTAATTTACTGACAGAGCCATCTCGCAAACCCCACTTTGAAGTTTTAACTTTGTAAAATACTATTTTTTTTCTATTCTCAGGACCAACTTATGAATATTTATATATGATATAATTGAATTCTTTGCTGTCTTGTCACCCCAACTTGTCAGCACATTGCATTGTTGAATTTTGTTGATTCTAGAGATATCCTTCATGACTGTGTCAAACCCAGCCTATTCTTTGTGGATACACAGCTGAATAAGTGCTTTTCTCATTTATGTCT
The DNA here is from genome assembly GCF_907164565.1 of Psammomys obesus. Taxonomy (NCBI): domain Eukaryota; kingdom Metazoa; phylum Chordata; class Mammalia; order Rodentia; family Muridae; genus Psammomys; species Psammomys obesus. The sequence continues at coordinate 1,771,786 of NW_026592481.1, read as the reverse complement.
CCCTGCCATCAGGACCAAAATACACATCAAAATCTTCTTGGATGGGATGTGGCCTGTGGCAATTGCAGCAAACTAAGAACAAAAAAAGGAAAACTCCACATGTTTCCAAAATTAATTCAAATGGACATGCCTCCTTGGAAATTGTGTAGCACATGCTGCTAAACAAAGGGCAATAGTAGCTGCCTGCTGTGTTAATGAGCCAAGGACTGCCTTAAAGCTACAGCCTCCAGAGTTTCAGCTCATTGAGAGTGTGTGATTTTAATTCTTGATTGTCAGTTTGATGGGATTTAAAATTGCTATGGAAACAATTCCCTGGACATGCTAATGACATAGTTTGGGTTGATTGTGGAGGAATCGTCCTCTGTAACTCTAAAGGGCCCCATAATATGGGCTGAAGATGTCTATGGTTGAGTAAAAAGGAGAAAGTTAGCTGAGTATCAGTATCCATTTTTCTCTGCTTTCCTGCCTGCGGGTAGATGCAATGTCAGGAGCTGCCTCATGCTCCTGCTGCCATGCCTTCCTTCCCTTTCATGATGGAGTGTATCCCTTTAGATTGAGAGCACATCTAACCACTACCTTCCTTCAGTTATTTCTGTCAAAAATTTTGTCACAGCAATGAGAAAAAAAAAATAATGAATACAGAGTGAGATAATGATGGCTTTTGGTGAACAGCAAGGTAGGAGAAAGAAAGGTATATGTGTGTAGCACTCATTCTGTACTTCAAGTTATGGAACAATCCTTCATTAAAATATTTTTTGTTCTTGTTTGAGGCTTCACAACTTAAGAGGCATTTGAAAATCTTAGCACTAGTTCCAATCAGTAGTGTATCTAGAAACAGAGCTGAAAACCCCATCATTATCAGTGAGCCACTTGACATGGTGTTGTTGTGTAACAGTGAACTGCTTTGCTTAAAGACACTGCTAGGAACAGCTAGAAAATAGCAGCTGGAAAACAGTTCACTTTCAAAGCATCATTTTTGAGATACAGTTTCAATGTGTCAGTGAAAGAGCTGTCTAAGTTTTGACACAACACTTTCTAATGAAATTTTTGCAATAGGCATCATTTGGTGAAAGATATTGAGTCTCCAATTGTGAGAACATTATTTCTTGGCAATTGCCATTATTCTTGTTCTCCTAGTCACCCATGGGCAGCTCATTAGCAGTCTCTCTTAAGACCACTACATTTTCTAATTATTAGTTTATAAGCCAGAAGTTGGAACACAGAACCTAGTTTTCTATAAAAATAATGTAGAAAATAGTGGACAAATTCCAGGACATTGTCCAAAGATATGTGGTCAGCATGTAATTCAGCCATAGCTGGGGATACAAACTGCTTTTGGCATATGAATATACTATGATCCATTCAATGCAGTATTGCTACCCCAGGCATGAAAGAGGTAGAGGAGTTTACCCAGCACAATTCTGCTGGTGACTATCTCCATTCAAACCAAAAAGACACACAGGGACATATGATGACATAATCAATGCTAGGAAAAAAGGTGTTTATTAAATATTTAGTTTGCCTTTGATTATCAAACCATCCCATCAACAATCTTACAAAAGGAAACTTTCTCATTCCATAGCTGAGGGACCAAAGCACAGAAATGACAAAGGATTTGCCCTAAGTTACATAGCTAGGAAAAGCATAATCAAAGCGAATAGCTTAGCTACAGGGCCATGGACTTTGTTATCATGGTACAGGATCAGCAATCCATAATCTACTGACTGGCATTTTATGGCTGAGAGCGAAGAATTATTTTTACTATTTCTAAAAGATTGGAGGTCAAGAGGAAGAATATTTTGTGGCACGTAAACAATGATGAAATTTAATGTGTCTGTAAATCAAATTAAAATACAACCATTAAAATATAATATTTTAATCAAATTAAAATATAATTATGTATTTGTATAATTAATGCCTATTTCTATTTTTATCCCTGAAGTATTACGACAAAATATTTTTGACATAATTGTAAGGGAGTATAAAAAGTATATAGCAATATGATTTCACTAATACATATGATATATTTAAACAGAAAAAAAGTACTGGGAACATACCTAAAAAATTTAATAATGAGCAATAGGAAAAGGAATAGTTTAGAAACTTTTGACCTTTTCTACAAATATCAGGAAAAATTTTTACAATAACAAAGGTAGCACTAAAATTAATTAATTAAATCTCTAGGTGTGGTGACACATACCCATAATTTTAGCACTTATAAAGAAGAGGCAGGGAAACTAGAAGTTCAAGGCCAGATTGGTTCACATAGCAAGTCTCAATCAAATACAGAATGCCTCAAGTAAGATTAATTTCTCAAAAAATAGAAGAAATGGTGCATATTTCCTGCACTAATTGGACCTAGGAGGTTATTGCTAACAAGAAAAGGGGAGAGCAAAACTGGGTGGGGAGAACTGGAGAAAGTTGTAGAGGGGTAATTGTCAATGGGCATTAATTATCAAAGTACATGATATACATGTAAAATTTTTCAAGAGTAGATAAAAAACATACACTAATGGCAAAAGTAAATTGACATTCAATGTAAAAGTCTAGGATCATGTCTAATTGATAGTGTTGTTATGGTCTTTTCACTATTAGGAATAGAACCTAGCTCTTGTTGTGTGATAGGAGTATGAACTCTACCACTGAACCAATTCCTCAATTCCCTTGCTTATTTATTTTTGATTTGTCTCTCTTGTTAACTTACTTATGCTGATCTTAAACTCACAATCCTACTACTTCAGCCTCCCAAGTGTTAGTACTATAAGCCTTAATATTTTGTCACATCATTAATTAGATTACTTTCTTTGAAAAGATTTATTTTATTTTATGCTCAATAATGTTTTGCCTGTTTGTATGTATAACATAAGCATGCAGTGCCCAAGGAGACCAGAAAAGTAGTATCACATCCCTGATGGTAGTTAAAGAAAGTTGTGAGCTACCATATGGGTACTAAAAATCTAATCTGGGTCTTCTCCAAGAGAATCCACTGCTCTTAAATAATGAGCCATTTCTACAGCTCTAATTACATTCTTTTTTTCTTCCATACAGGATTTCTCTGTGTAGCCTTGGCTATCCTGGACTCATTTTGTAGACCAGGCTGGTCTTGTACTCAGATCTGCCTCTCTATACCTCCCTCAGTGCTGGGATTAAAAGTGTGCACTGCAACCCCTGGCTTCTAAGTACATTCTTCTTTTTGGATTACATAATTTTTATTTCTTTTTCATCACTTCCTTACACTGCTACTGAAAAAAAAAATCTTAGAATTTCCCCATTGTTTTTTAAATTTGTCTATTGTTTTTTTCTTTTTTATTGTTTTTTAAATTCTTTATTAATTACACTTTATTCACTTTGTATCCCCCCTGTGGTTCTCTCCCTCCTCCCATCCCAATACCTCCTTTCTTTCCCCCTCTGCATGCATGCCCCTCCCCAAGTCCACTGATAGGGGAGGTCTTCTTTTCCTTCCTTCTGATCCTAGTCAATTAGGTCTCATGAGGAATGGCTGCATTGTCTTCTTCTGTGGCCTGGTAATGCTGCTTCCCCCTCAGGGGGACGTAATTAAAGAGCAGGTCAATCAGTTCATGTAAGAGGCAGTCCCTGTTCCTATTACAATGGAACCCACTTGGATATTGAACTGCCAGGGGCTACATCTGTGCAGGGGTCTTAGGTTATCTTAATGCATAGTCCTTGGTTGGAGTATCAGTCTCAGGAAAGACCTCTGCTCAGATCTTTTGGTTCTGTTGCTTTCCTTGTGGAGCTCCTGTACTCTCCAGATCTTACTGTTTCCCACTTCTTTCATAAGATTTCCTGCACTCTGCCAAAAGGTTGCCCATAAGTCTCAGAATCTGATTTGATAGTCTGCAGGGCTGAGCCTTTCAGAGGTCCTCTGTGGCAGGCTGCTGACTTGTTCCCTCTTTTCTCTTCCTTTTTTTAGTACTTGGCCATGTGATTTTTATTTATTTTTTAAACTTTTATTAATTATACTTTATTCACTTTGTATCCCCCCATAAGCTCCTGCCTCCTCCCCTCCTAATCCCACCTTCACTCCCCCTTCTTCAAGCATGCCTCTCCCCAAGTCCACTGATAGGGGAGGTCCTCCTCTTCTTCCTTCTGATCTTAGTCTATCAGATCTCATCAGGAGTAGCTGCATCTTCTGTGGCCTGGTAAGGCTGCTCCCCCCTCAGGGGGAGGTGATCAAAAAGCAGGCCAATCAGTTTATGTCAGAGGCAGTCCCTCTTCCCATTACTATGGAGCCCACTTGGACACTGAACTGCCATGAGCTACATCTGTGCAGGGGTTCTAGGTTATCTCCATCAAAGGTCCTTGGTTGGAATATGAGTCTCTGGAAAGACCCCTGTGTTCAAATTTTATTGTTTTTTTTTTTAAATTACAGTTTATCCACTTTGTATCCCAGCTGTGGCCTGCTCTCTATTCCCCTCCCAACACCCCCTTTTATCTCCTCCCATGACCCTCTCCAAGTTCACTAATAGGGGAAGTCCTCTTCCCCTTCCCTCTGACCCTACTCTATTAGTTCTCATCAGGACTGGTTGCATTGTCTTCTTCTGTGGCCTGATAAGGCTGCACCCCCCTCAGTAGGAGGTGATCAAACAGCAGGCCACTGAGTTCATGTCAGAGACAGTCCCTGTTCCCATTACTAGGGAATGTACTAAGTACATTCTTAATGTGGTTATAATTACATAAGTTTGTTTCCCCTCTGGTTATATCATCATGTGTTATATTGGAATATATGATATTTGAAAGGTATTGCTTCATTAAATCTTAACAGAAGAAAGAGGATTCTTTCATTGCAGAAAGGGGAAATGAATTTAAATATATATTGTGATCCTTGAATGGGTTCTTCAATTTTTAAGTTCTTATGCTTTTTAGCAAGTATAGAAATCTGTTCCACTCATTTGTTTGTTTGATTGATTGATTTTTAGACTACATATCTCCCTATATATCCCTGGCGTTCTAAAATTCACTATATAGACCATGCTGGCCTCAAATTATTAAAGATGCCTCCTCACATCCTCTTTATTGTGATAAAAACAAGACAACCCAAAATACCAAAAATCAAAACACAAAACCACTTTTATCTTTCATTGACTGCAAGATAACAGCTTTGTGTTTTCTAAGTTCTGATGTTTATAAAAGTTAACAGCCCCAAAGTTAACGACTGCTATACAATATAACCTATCACCATCTAAAGTTCTTCTAAAGTGTTGCTTCCTAACTGCCTAACATTGTGATAACATGAAGCCATTCAGTAGTCTACAGGAGTTCTCCCTAAAGAATGTCACTAAAGTGAAGCATCCCGTTTTTATGTTTGCTTCAGTTCTATGTGAATGCTCTAAGTGAAGATTAATCAACTTAGAAATGGTATTGAGCATTTCATGGCAATCATGACACTCAAATATTGAAGGGACAATGGACATGATATTAAGTGATTGGACCTGGCCGTGAGTAAAGGTGTTAATCATGCCACATAGGCATAATTTGAGTAAATCACTAGCTCTAGCTATGCCTGAATTTGGAGACAAAATCTGGGCTAAAGAACAAAACAACAACAACAAAACAAACAAACAAATGAAAAACACATATGTTCCTGATAGGTAATAGAATTAGTTCCTTGATCATGAGTTTTTCTAGAGTTGGTTCAGTAAATTGGACAGAAACACAATCTTCTGAATGGAATTGGCTCCTTCAGATGCCCAGGTTATTTATTGGCCTATCTCTCTCTCTCTCTTTCTTTTTGTGTGTCTCTGTCTCTCTATCTCTATCTCTCTCTCTGTCTCTCTCTCCCCTCACTCCCTCCTCTCTTTCTCACTAATATTTATTGGGTATATTTGAAAAATTCCCTTCCCCCTGACTTCTGGAACAAAAGATCGAAGACTAGCAAAACAAGCTTTTATCTAAGAAGATCCACATGCATAAGATTCTCTAAGTTACCACATAAGGTAGCTATCAATTGTAGCATCAAATTTGTCTGCATAACTAAGGGTCACATCAGATTGGTTTGTATCAGTGAGAGAAATACCAGGCTATCATCTCTCCAGAGCTCTCTTCTCTTGAGCTATCTTGGAAATGCTAACCCAGATTCCTCTTTGCAAATTCTTGAGAGGAAATCAATGTCATTTATTTTCCAAGTCAGATACCCAGTATGTGTACAAATATGGTTTATTCCCTAACTGATACTGACTGTTCTAATTTCCTACAAAATTAGATTATTCAATTGTAAGATTATCTTCATTTATATTCTAGAGCTGAAATTAATGTATCTTTCCTTGATTAGTTCTCAAAAGAAGTTGCAATTCTGTATAAGGGTCCTCTAATACAAAACCTCAGAGTGTGTCTTCATAGATGGTCATAATTTTCTTCTGTAAATTTGCCAACTGCTGCATCTGTTTCAGAACATGAAAGCTCTAAGTCACAGCTACAATAAGGTTTAATAGGCTTCATGCTGCTGTTGTTGGCAGTCTCCAGGTGCCAACAGCATCTCCCAAACTGTGTCTACCAAATGCTAATCTAAAACAAAGCTCTGGGAAAGGAATTTGTGTCAATGAAAACAGTCTTAATTTCTACCTTTTCTATGGAGACCTGTCATCCTCATTATTATTATATGTAGAAGAATTTTTAAAAGGCCTTGTTGTATGCCTCGGTGTAGGAGGTTTGGCTAGCATCTATAGGTCCTGGGATTGAGTCCCAGCAGCATAATAAATATAAAGAAAAAAAATAAAAAAAAATGTGAAAAAAGTTCACATGATCAGAGAAGTACTCTTCAAATTTGGGGAGAGGCAACCAAATCCTTTTTCAGTTAGGGGTATTACTGTTCATAGTTCCCTAATACACCATTTGTATATAAAATATTTTTAGATGTACTTGGAGTATAGGAATGTTATTGAGAAGACTAATGCATTTGTCATGAGATTGATATCTTCTAACTTGAAAATCTATGACTTCTTGGCATTCTATTTTAAATATATGACAGGATCCCTTTTATTTAGACTCAAGAGAAATAATATATGCCTTAAATGGACACTTTAGGACTGGAAGAAATTACTTTTCTAACTGGGAAGTAATTACATATAATTACACATTGGAAAATGGCAGAGATAGAAGTTTGGACATGTGGAATTTTTAACCATATTTAAATTATTTAAAATTGACAATAGGTTCTATTAATATTTTAGAATTCTGTTTGGGCATAGAAATTAACCAAGTGACAGTGGCAAAAAGAACAAAATGCTGTAGGCTGACAGAATTTTAGTGAATTTGAACATGTTAGCATATTTTTGAAGAAAAAGACTCTTATGAACAACAACACAAAGCATTATCACTGCTACTTTTCATGAGAAATAAGTGGAATGATTTATTTTTGATTCACTGAGGTGGACTGCTATTGAATATTTCAGAATAGTATGCCAGCTACAAGAAATATTGTACAGTGTTTGTAGCTTCAATTCTGAAAGCACTTTTCTAACTCATTTATTAAAAATTCATTTTCTGAGCCAAATCATGTAGCAAGGGTCGGTTCTCTGTATGTTCACTTGTGTTTTTTTTTTTCTTCTGGGTCTTGGACACAAAAGATTGACTTAATAATTCTTCTCAATTCATAGAACATTATAATCTGTTATTCTCATAAGGCTTCCTCTTGGCAATCAGATTTAAATACGGATCTATGTTCATTTACTTATATTTATTTACTTTTACAATACATATAGTATATACCTAAATAAATTGATCACTATAGTTTCCTTTTATATTCTGTATAAATATACAAATGTATATATACTGTATATACATGTTCACATATACATTAAGTGAATATATACACATTATATATATTCTAATTTTTTCTCTTCTGGGAAAACCCACTTCCTGAATATCTCTTATTTATCTATCCTTGCAAAATATATGTTGTTTTGTGACCATGTTTTCTCTTCTTTATTTGACAGGTGTTTTAAATTTTTTCAATGAATATACTTATTGTATAGATACTGTGGTAGATAATGATGTTTTCATATAAGTACATGTTGTATGCTAAGCATATTTTTCATCTTTTTTATATTTAAAAATTTTATTATGCGTATGAATATTTCATCTGCATGTACGTATATGTACCACTGCATTCTTAGTGCCCACCAAGGTCAGAAGAGCATATAAGGTACCCTGCAACTGGGAGTTACAGATGGTTGTAAGCCAATATGTAGATGCTGGGAATTGAAATCAGGTCCTTTGTAAGAGTGGCAAGTGCTGTTAAGCCCTGAAAGATCTCTTCAGCCCCTCAGTATGTTTTCTTTACTTATCACTTAAATAATAATCATATATTAACGTTTCTTAGTTTCTCACTTAAGATTATAACTTTGTAATTTGAAAAATTAGAAGAATGAGTCAAGTATGAAATGATAGAGGAATACAATAAAACTGTATATGCCAATTGTGAAACTCTTAACCAAGCTTTATTTCCTCTGTGCCCTTCACACTCCTATAATACCTAGATTACTTGAAGGAATGGTCAATACAATCTCTGACCTTATTGAATACTTAAATATATGTGTTGAAAATAGTTCACGACATTAAAGCCATCATACCCAAGAAAGATAGTAATCCCCTAATATCTTAAGGAATCTTCGCCTACAGCTGGATAGAGTACTATACAAACAACAATCATGCATAAGCCCTGGTTCATGTGTCCCAAATCTCTTCTGATCTCTGTACTTTGATTGATTTTCCATATGTCATTGAGAACAATCTTTGTTGTATATATATTTACCAATATTGTGAATTTTGTTTGCCATATCCCTGTGATATTATTGAATTTATTCTGATTTTTATTAAGTTTCCATTAGTATACAAAAATGGATTTCAATATGACATCTTCATATATCTATCTCCTCATTCTTTGAGTTGAGAGAGGGAAATGAGGGATGAATTATAACATACTCCTCTTATTCTGTATTTCCATGGATTTAGTATTAGTTTTATTTTGTTTTGTTTTGGTTCTGTTTGTCAGGTGACAATATTTCATTGGCAGTACTGAGTTTAGAGGTATATGACCTCCCTGTGTATATAATGTTAACAGCCATTGATGATCTTTCTTAAAACTTTAATTCACCAGGTAATAGAAAGGGATGCTGTTTTATTCTGCCTACCTATCTTTGTTTACTACTTTCAGCATCACCATATGGAAAAACTTCCTCTGCTCAAGTATTTGTTACACTAATTACAGTGCATATGAAAGACAAAATGAGAATTTGATCCCCTGGAGAGTGATAGGGAAGATGAGGAAAGGAAGGAGGAAGGGAAGAGGGGGTAAGAAGGGGAAAAGGGGTATGGGCGAGAAGAAGGAGAGAAGGTGGCAAAATAAATGCCTGTGGCTTCTACTCTATGCACCAATTGTCAAAATAAGAAGAATGTGCTCTAATATTCCCAAGGTGATCAGTGATGTTCTTGTATGTCCTTGTCAATTTTCTCATAAAATAATGCATTTTGAGATTGTTCATTCATTTCCTATACCACAGATCAACCATGTCTCCAATAAGCCCTGATGGCTTTTAATAGAAATTAGTGTCTCAGGCAAAATACTAAGAGTTAGCAATTGGTATTTAATAATTACTACCAGGTAAGTGTTATCTGTGATCTTCTCCATACATAGTTAGAAAACCAGTAAATGTTTTTTTTTTTAATTTGATTTTTCTTATTAGTTACATTTTGTTAACTCTGTGTCCCAGCTGTATCCCGCTCCCTCATTCCCTCCCTAACCCCACACTCCCTCCCTGGTCTCCTCCTTGCCCCTTTCCAAGTCCACTAATAGGGGAGGACCTCCTCCCCTTTCTTTTGACCCTGTTTTATCAGGTATCTTCAGGGATGGCTGCAAAGTCCTCCTCTGTGGCCTAACAGGACTGATCCTCCCCTGGGCTGGGGGGGGGGGGGAGGTCAAAGAGCCTGCCCTTGAGATCCTGTTAGAAATAGTCCTTGTTCCCCTTACTTTGGGAAACTACTTCATTACTGAGCTACCACGGGCCACATCTGAGCAGAAGTTCTAGGTTATATCCATAGATGGTCCTTGGTTGAGTGTCAGTCTCAGAAAAGACCCTGTGCCTGGATATATTTGGTCCTTGTAGAGCTCCTATCCTTTCCATATCATACTAACTCCCCTTCTTTCATATGATTCGCTGCACTCTGCCGAAGGTTTGGTTATGAGTCTTAATGTCTGCTTTGAAACACTGCTAGGTAGAGTCTTTCAGATGCCTTCTGCGGTAGACTCCTGTCATACGTTCAATGCACATCCCATTTGTCTTTCTAAATAAGGATTGATCATCTTCGCCCGTGTCCAGTTTATCTTTTTAAATAAGAAAATGTAACACTGGCATGGTGGTGCACACTTGTAATCCCCAGCACTCAGAGAGGCAGAGGCAGGTGGATTGCTGTGAGTTTGAGGCCAGCCTGGTCTACAATGCAAGTCCAGGATAGCCAAGGCTACACAGAAAAACTCTGTCTCAAAAAACCAAAATAAAAAAAAAATGTATCATGATTTCATGCTTCTTCTAATTTGACCTGGGAACTCAAATTTGTATAGAGCCTCATTGCTGTGACATCTGTGTCTCCTTTCTCAGAATATCTCAAACAGTAACCGTCTAAGTGTTCCCTGGAAGCATACCATATCCTACACAATCACAGAATAATAAAACCCGGAACTGACTGGAGAGATGTCTCAGTGGTTAAGAGTGCTTTTGCAGATCACTTGCTTCTTTTCCAGAGGATCTGAGTTCAGTTATAAATACCCACATGGCAGCTTACAACCATCTGTAATTCCAGCTCTAGGGTGTCCTGTGCCCTCTTCTGACCTCTACAGGCATGAGATATACACATGGTGCACAGAAATACATGCAGGAGAACATTCATGTACATAAAAATAAAAGTAAAATTAAAATAAACCAAAATTAATACCACCATACGGACAATGGTGATACACAGTTTGTATATCTTCTGTCATCTGAATCTGTTCCAGTAGTGTTTAATTGAATTGCAATGCTTTACATTTACTTGAAATAGTTCCCCCTTTCTATAATTCTGTGATTCTTTCCATTCCCATTTAATTTATTTTCCACCCTTTATCTTTATTTATGAATACATCTTTTTAAATCTTTCATCTTTTCCTCTCCAGCTATAGCTATTTAGAATATCTTATTGCTCTCAAAATGCAATGTACAAAATGTGATTTATTTTCCTTTTCGTTTTTATTCCTTCTGTTGTCTTTTTATTTGTAGATAGATAGATAAATAGATAGGTAGGTAGGTAGGTAGGTAGGTAGGTAGGTAGGTAGGTAGGTAGAGCAATAGATAGATAGACAGATGGAGAGATAGATACATAGATACATAGATAGATACATAGATAGACATATGCATACACATACATATACACATACATGTCTAGATATATATTACTCTCTGTAAAAAAAAAGAAAAACATAAGTTTAATATACCTTACGGTGACTGGTGACTGCTTTTTATTACTCCAGAAGAAGTCCTCACTGCTTTATGCATCTGTAGAAATCAATAAATTTTTAAGTTGTTTCCAGCCATATGCATGCTACACATTGTCTCACACAGTGATTTCACAAGATCCATTTGTAATCCAATATGAAATCTGTCTATCACTTTATACTGCAAGAACATGTGTCCCATAACATTTCGCTTCTCTTGTAAAACCCTCTCTGTGGAGTCCTGACTCCACTACACTTAACCAATCCTCATGTCTTTATACCATGTCTTTCCATCCTACCTAAACCTGGGTGTGCCACTGCACACATAGGCCTTAGTCCAGCTACATGACATAAGCAGCAGCTCTATGTAATATGAAGTCTCATTTGAGGGCATTGCCTTGTCTTTAGGGTTTAGATGCCGCTACCAGAACCCATATGGTAACTTAATCATGGGCCTGAGAAATGGCTCAGTGGTTAAAAGTCCTTACTGCTCTTGGCAGAGGACCCACTTTCAGTTACTAGCATCAACATAGCTGCTCACAAACCATCCTTAACTCCAGTTCCAGAGAATCTAGTACCCTTCTCTGGCTCCATTGGCACCAAACACACATGTGCTATATAAACATGGATGCAGACAAAACACCATACACATACGCATACACACACCAAATAAATCTTTAAAACAAAAGAAATGTATTGTCTAAAGTGTGGTATTGAGTGTTGAGACCATGGTTGGAGCTTTTGCTCAGTGGTAGACTGCTTGGCTACTATTTAAAGCCCCTATGCTTGAGCACCACAGGACAGTAAGAGAGACAAGGAGGGAGACAGAGAGAAATAGAGAGACGAATAAAGGCAGAATATCAAATGAGCAGATGATGAGACTGTTATAAGCTGTTTATGTCATGAGGGTTCAATCCTCATGAATGGGTAAATCCATCCGTTGAATAACGAATTAGTAGATCAACAAATTATCAAGGGGATATGTTTGTTATAAAACTTAGCTGTCTCTGGCTTGGCTTGCTCTGTCTCCCCATGTTATGACATCCACCATGCATTGATCTGCACAAAGCTACATGTTCTACAGGCAGTTGAGCCATCTTTGTGGATTTCTAGAACTCTTGATTTGAAAGCAACAACAACTATTTTCTTAGTAAATACCTAACCTGTGGGATTCACTTATAGCAACAGAAAATGAACTAATGCCCCTTTCCTTATAAAGGATCATTTTTCCATTTAATTGCAATATCAAAGCAACTTCTACAGTGTTTGTCAAGCATACCGAAATGCCAGGGATGGCTTTCCCACACTGCAAAGATAGAAAAGCAAATGCATGCATTCATCAATAGTTTGCTTCTCAGACATGCCCAGAGTTTATCTCATAGAGAATGTAATATGTAATAGCTATATTTTCCTCTTTGTTGACTTCAGAAAGTTTACTCCCAAATTTAATCTAATTTACACACATATTTTAAATCAAGATTTGGATGGGCTGTAAAAATCAAACAAGCCATTCTAGTTATACAAAGTTCAAGTCTAAGGGTAGAAGGGCATTCACAGATGTTCCCATGTTATTCCATTTCAGAGGATATTTAGAAACTTCATGCCCTTTCATAAATGCTCTGGCATTCTGTAAAGTACATTTCTCTGTAATGATAACTTTTTAAGGTGACTCTTAGAAAGGGTGACTTGACCTATAAAACTTATGGTAGCAGGAGTTTTATATCAAGAAAACACTTCAGCCCTGAATGAGAGAGGTGTGCTTCAGAATTTCTTAATCTTAAAGGGCAAGAGCAAAGAGGTTTCTTTTTTCTTTATTATTAATGTATGCTTGAGTCTGTATACTTATAAATTAAAAGACCCATCAAGAGATTTAAAAGAAGATTTCAAGCCAGGCTTGGTAGCTCATGCCTATAATCATAGCACTCAAGAGGCTGAAAAAAAGAATACTGTTGTGAGTTTGAGGCCACTTGGGGATAAATAATGAGTTCTAGTATAAGACACTGTCTCAAAACAACGAAAGCAAAGAAAGGAAGAGTAGATTTGAGACTTTAGCAACCAGTTATCTCTGCTTTATAAGTGTGTTGTCTGTAAGGTTGTAGCTATGGCTCAGTGGTTATGAGCATGACTACTTTCCCAGAGGATCTGAGTTTGTTCTCTAGCACTCATATTATGTACCTCAAAACTAACTGCCTATAACTCTAGCTCCATGGATCCCATGCTTCTGATCTCTGTAGGTACTACACGTATATGCACACAACTCCACAGAAACTCACACACACAAGACACTTAAAATAAAAATCTTTTTAAAAAGAATGCTTTGCAAGCAAGAAAAACTGTTAATATGCATTTGATGCAAGTTTGTATTTATATTCATTGGTTTTATGAATGCGTTAAATTATAATTTGTTTTTGATCAAAAATACAACACAAGGAATTCTGAAAAAATAAAAAAAGAAATTCTGTGTGTTTGATGTAAAACTTTTTCTATATATAAACAAAATTTATTTTGCAACTTTATGTCAAATTAGGTATAGTGCAAATGTAATCTGTCACTGTTTCCAGTGCTAATTCTCAAGGCATTCCAGGAGCTTCTGCCATACAGTCCATGAGTGTCAGAGGTCAAGGGGAATTTCCTAAAGGTTATTCTCTCAAAGGTTGTTTAAGGTCATTGTTTTTAAGATAAAAGCCATGACCTACTAGTTATTCATGAAGTCGCTTCAGTAAGTTGCAATCAGTATTTTCAAATATGATCAATATCAAAGTAGAAAATAGAAGTACCTGGCATTTGGCATAGTTTTTATTTTTGATATTTTTTCATTCTCAATAAAAATAGATGTGTTCCATAAACATGATGTACTCAAGGGTATATTATGTCAATGCTAAAAATGACATCCGGGTTCTCCTATGTCATTTAGATTTATTTCATTGACCAGTGTATTATTCCTAAATTAGCAACTCTTGTGAAACAGCCAGCTAACATTTGAATTAAGTTTATAAAATCTTTACCACTGAATCAGAACTACACACACTACACAGATATAATCTATAATGGATTCCAAATACATTTCACAAGTCATAAACATTATTTTAATTTTATTTTTAATAGTGTGGCTTTTTGGCTTTAATGAACCAGTGAGTATGTAATCAAAATGAGTAATATTTTTTCTTGTTCTTTCTCTTTATTTTCAATTTATTAAATTGTGTCTAATATTGTTCTTGTGCCACTGAGTTCATAATGTAATAGAATGTTCCCTTTTTTTTTTCTTGTTCTTATTCTATTGGTTGATATCTCTCACAATTCTGTTTATTTTGAATTTCTGTGGAAAGCTTATTTTCACTATGTTCTATAAAATGACTACTATTATTTTGTAAAATTTTTAATGGAAGTTTTCTCTCTATCAGAGTACCATGCTTCATCCTTGTAATACCCTCATTCTGTGTGACAAAATAGTATATTCTATTTCTTCTGTCCAGATGACTGACTTATTCACTTGGATATAACATGGGAAATGGACATTTATATATATAAAAAAACTATTTTTATTTCTTTGGAGTGACATGTTAAGATTGCTTTTAAGTTCAGTTGTTTATGTTCACAGTAGTTTAACTTCCATGAGCTCCAAAAATTAGATGAAAAACTAAGAAAGCGACTATTCAAGTCATGACGTGAAGAGTCAATAGTGAGTACAGAAAATCTAGTATTTTTTTTCCAGAATTCATAGAGTTAGATTTTACCTTGCATGGCTACTATTTCTGTTTCTCTTCATATGTTTATTTAGGAACAGGAAGAACTATCACATACATACCCAGTACAGCTGATTGTCCATGGCAATTTCTGATTGTTTTTTTTTTCTTTGTTTGTTGTTTGCTTTGTTTTACTCAACTGAAAGTCTACTGGGTATGTCCTTGAGAATGGTATGCTGAGAGCATCAGTCATTTTCAATTGCTGCTTGGCTTCTCCCTGTAAATCTTAATGAGGTACTAAAATTTTCCTGTGAATATTTAGCTTTCTAACTCACGCTAATTTCACTTGGTATATAATTGTACTGTTTAAATGTTTCCTGTCTATCACTAATGTCCATTTTATGGCTAATACTTCCTTGGAATTTTTTAAATTATATTTTTATACAGTTCGTTTTTGTTAATCATTGTGTTTCTGTGTATTTTGTATATTGTTTTATCTATTTCTGTGATATAAAATTCCCCAAACTCACTCAGCATGTTCTAGTTCCAGCCATTAGCCTGCAAATTTCATGATTTCCTTGTTTTTAAATGTGTAAATGTCCCATAAATTCTTTATCCCTTCCTCAGGTGAGCGGCATGTGGGTTGTTTCCAGGTTCTGGCTATTACAAATAAAGCTGCTGTGAATATAAAAAAAATAGATGTGTTTATGTATGCACACTAGATCAAAAATGAAAATTCATTTGTTCTTGTGAGAGGCTCTCCAAAATATTAGAAGTGCTGTTCTCCAGGTCCCATCCCAAGCCACTTGCTGATTGCGAGACATTAACCACCACTCTATGGATCATTTTCTCTTCTTTTGCTGCCAAAGCCATACCCAGAATAGCTTCTTTCTTAATATTATGACATTTCCTTATCCCCCCTGCTCCAAAATCATGATTCATCTTTTCTCCTTGATTTTGAAAATCAAAATTCCCAAATGCAGAATCCTGTAATATTCTCCTCCTGTCCATGAGCCTATAGACCTGTCATATGATTTCCATCCCAAAAGCTGAGGGTCTGGAATCTGAAAAGGGAAAAGAATAGGATTATGTCTAACAAGCCATCGGTAAAAAGAGAAGAAAAAGTAAATGGCCTACAGACTTTTAGATGGCTAACATGGTCTTCTTGACAGCATTGTAATAGAAGTTCATATTATCTGTCTCTGCAACTATAAGGTTCCAATGAATAGCAGATGCTTGGCACTTTTTGATTCAAGACACATCTCCAGGAAGTGATCAGGCTTGAAAATACAAAGTATATTTGTTAAAATATTTGCTACAGCGAGATGGATGGCAACCTCTTTCAAAAGATATTTTTGCTTTCGAAAGGAGATAGCAGAGGGAGAGCATGCAGGGTTGTTTTGTTTTGCTTTCCATGTACATAAGAAGCAGAAACAAGAGCAAAGTCTATAGAGAGCATCAGAGGTCATTGGGAAATGGGCTCTCCCAGAAGAAAGTGTTAAAAGAAAGAAGCTACAAGAAGGAGCATCTTAAGTTCAGGTTGTGGTATTATTTTATAGGAGGAGATCTTCAGTTTTATACTGATGCCCACATTTGACTTAGGACAGTGGTTCTCAACCTTCCTAATGCTTTCACACTTTAATACAGTTCCTCATGTTTTGGCAAACCCCAACCATAAAATTATTTTTGTTTTTACTGTAATTTTGCTACTGTATGAATTTTAAGATAAATATCTATGCTTTCTGATGGTCTTAAGTGACCCCTGTGAAAGAGTTTTGATCCCCAGACTGAGCACTGCTGACTTAGCAGGAATCAGCTAAGGAGGAGCTGACTTTCAAATTTAAACCCATAAGAACTTGTCTACTCATTTACGAAGATAATTCTTGGGCCCAAAATTGATTTGAATTGAGTTTTCTCCACTGTATCAAAAGAAGGCTAAGGAATGTTTCATTAGCAGACTTACTCAGAGATAAATACACCTGCGGCTGAGAAGATAGCTGAGCAGGCAAAAAGCACTTGCTGTGCAATCATGAAGACCTGAGTTCAAATCTCCGGTACCCATGTAAAAAGCCAACATGATCACTCATGCCTGTATGCCCAGCACTAAAGGGGACTTGAGCAGAGCTAGAAGGAACACTAGGGCTTCCTGGCTGCCAGCCTAGCTTCAGGTTCAGAGAGAGGCACTGTCTCAAGGGAATAAGGCAACAAATGATAGAACACCTGACAAAATCTTCTGATCTCTGCATGCAAGAATATAGGCACACACACGTGCATACACATAGGTGCACATATACCAATACACATCACCACAATCACACACACACACACACAGATATGTACATATACAGAGATGAATTATTTTAATTTTTATTTAACTTTTATTAATTACACTTTATTCATTTTGTATCCCCCCCATAAGCCCCTTCCTCCTCCCCTCCCGATCCCACCCACCCTCCACTTTCTGCATGCATGCCACTCCCCAAGTCCACTGATAGGGGAGGTTCTCCTCTTCTTTCTGATCTTAGTCTATCAGTTCTCATCAGGAATGGCTGCATTGTCAGCTTTTGCGGCCTGGTAAGGCTGCTGCCCCTCAGAAGGAGGTGATCAAAGAGCAGGCCAATCAGATTATGTGAGAGGCAGTCCCTCTTCCCATTACTATGTAACCCACTTGGACACTCAACTGCATGGGCTACATCTGTGCAGGGGTTCTAGGTTATCTCCATGAATAGTCCTTGGTTGGAGTATGAGTCTCCGGGAAATTCCCTGTGTTCAAATTTTCTTGTTCTGTTGCTCTCCTTGTGGAGTTCCTGTCCTCTCCAGCTCTTGCTATTTCCCACTTCTTACATAAAATTCCATTCACTCTGGCCAAGAGTTGGCCATCAGGCTCAGCATCTGCTTTGATAGTCTGCAGGGCAGAGGCTTTCAGAGGCCCTCTGTGGCAGGTTCCTAGGTTGTTTCCTGTTTTCTTCTTCTGGCTTTCAGAGGCCCTCTGTAACAGGTTCCTAGGTTGTTTCCTGTTTTCTTCTTCTGATGTCCATTCCAGAGATGAATTTTTAAAGAAATAAATATATCTTATAGTGCATCATTAATACATCTGAGACAATAAAAGCGAAGTGAAAAATTTAGTCAGCAGAAAGAATTACTTTTTAGAAAGATTTTGTAAAACAGAAAGTGTTAACAAAATTTGGAAATTTTGAAAAAGCTCTCAAAGATGTCTGTAATTAGAGCATAAATGTTACTTGTGTTAAAATTGTCATATAAACTTCTGTTTGAGAAAAAAATGATTCTATCCTACTTAAGTGAACATTTAGTTACAGAAAATTACCCAGCATGGAGTACTTTTGCTTAGTTGAACAATTATTATACATTGACAATTTAAGGAAGGAAAAATTGATGTCTTCAAATTATATTTTATTCTGTGAAAAATAGGCCCTCCCTGTTTTTACTTTTCAGTCTTGGAAACCCAAGATTTTGTTCAGATATGAAAAAAGCAAGTGTTCTTGCAAATGCTGTGCAATTACAGAGTGCATTCAAACATCATTTGTTGCATTTGGAAAAATGACAGAATCCATTTAGAAGCAATTCAATACATGTTTTTCTAAAGTCTCTCTCTCTCTCACACACACACAGAAATCCCTCAGTGATTTCACTCCCACTGTAAAATATCACAGTGATATATATGTAATATAAGATATGTATATAATATATGTCATATATTATATATACATATATATATCAGAGTGTGTACATAGTTTTGAAGTTTTTATATTCCACAATTATTTTTCCTTTGTTCAAAATATGCACTCTGAGATATACTTATCTCTTCTTTTTTATTTATCCTAACAATTTCAAAAGTGTACACAATAATATCAGTACCCTAGACATTTACAAAAGTGAAAAGCCAGATGGGATTGACAAAGAAGGAAAAAAGGCAGAAGCGAAGAATGCTAGAGTGATCAAAAAGTCACCTGAATAACCTTAAAGGCTATTGAGGTTAAAAATTCCAGTACTCTCACCTCAAAAATGATGACCATTAATTTTAAGAATTTTAAAGGCTTCATATTTTCTTTATAATTCAAAAAGAAAAGAAGATAGGAAAGAGGGAAAGGATAAGAAAGACAGCAAAGGAAACGAAGGGAAGCAAAAGGAAGAAAAGAGGGGAATGAAAAGAAAGGCAGAAGGACAAAATGAATCTCAATCAACTTGGAATGGAGCTGGGCTATAGAGAATGTTTAACCTAGCATATATGTACACACACACACACACACACACACACACACACACACACACACACATACACGTTAAGCGCCACTCCTAGCACCAAAGCAAATAAACATGTAAACATAAAAATCGAGGTAACTTTTGGAAAATTAAACTGTCCCACTAAGAAAATAAAATCAAATTATAGAGTTGCAAAAGATATTTTCACTGGATTTATTGTTTTAATTCCAATTGTTCTCAATAAAAAGACTTTATTGCTTTATCTTTCTACATGCAGCTGAACATGTATCTAGACAATTGGTGTGTTGTAGTTCTGTCACCTTACAGCATCAGAGAAAAAAATGTTGTGGTATTTGCCTCATCTTCTGTGCCAGCTTTCCTACTAATCTCTCAGTCAACTGGAACTTGAGAACATCCTTTACTTTTTATGGATGCTGAAGAAAAGTATTAGGTTCAAATACCTAAAAATGTTCCTGGACATGACTTGCTTTCAGTAAGTGAAGAACTGTTAAATTTCAGTATATTTACTTAGAATAAAATTGTAAATGTAAATAAATGCAATCCTGTGTTCATCTTGGATGTGTATTTCCTAGAAACCCTCCTTAGCTTCAAGAGATAATGAAATATAAACTTCATACATATTTATTTTGTTGCAAAGAATGTGAGGCTGCTGATAATGATATCTATTTTAAACATACTTACCTGTTATTTTCCTGCAAAGTACAAAATGAGCAATCAACTCATGTGACTTTTCTAAAAAAGGAAATCATACTTATAGGTTTCTAAACAACTTTTCTATGAAAGGTTATATTCTGTGCCATTTAAACTATTTTGGAAAATAATCTTTGAGCCAGGTATGATAGAGGCTGAGGCAACAGTATTACTGCTAGTTTAAGGCCAGCCCTGGGCATAAAACCAAACTGTGTCAAAAAAAGCAAACAAATAAACATTTCTTCTAAAAAAGTGGTTGTCATAACCATAATGTAGCAATATAAATGCATAAGTGTTACATATAAAATACAAAATATTGACAAGGTATTAGGTGTTTGAATAAAGGATAATTGTACTGCCAAGTACTTATTTGTTGTAAGTATATCATTTCTTTCAAGAAGTCTATGTTGTAGGCTTGTTATTTAGAACTCTTCTGGTTGCAAATGTCAGAAAGTCTGATTCAATGGCTTACCCACAAAATGCCCTTGTTGGCTATTCCTTGTTGGCTACTCCAGATCTATTCCATGGAGTAGATCTGTATGCATGCAGGTTCCAACAATGGCATCCAGAGTCTGAGACTTCTCCAGTGTCCATAAGTGTTTGGGTTTATTTCTGGGTCTTCTATTAGATACCATTGATTTACCATTTTCTTTCTATGTCAGTACCATGACGTTTTTATTACTGTTGCTCTATAGCACAGCTTGAGATCAGGACGGAGATACCTCCAGAAGATATTTTATTGTAGAGGATTGTTTAGTGATTCTTGGTTTTCTGTTATTCCATATGACGTTGAGAATTTTTCTTTCAAAGTAGGTAAACAATTCAATTAACAAATCAAGCAATCCAATTAAAATGGGGTACATATCTAAACAGAGAACTCTCAATAGAGGAATCTCAAATGGCAGAGAAATACTTAAAGAAATGCACAACATCCTTAGTCATCAGGGAAATGCAAATCAAAACAACTCTGAGATTTCACCTTATACCCATCAGAATGGCTAAGATCAAAAACTCAAGTGACAACACATGCTGGAGAGGATGTGGGGAAAGAGGAACCCTATTACATTACTGGTTGGAATGTAAACTTGTACAACCACTTTAGAAATCAATCTGGCACTTTCTCAGACAATTAGGAATAGTGCTACCTCAAGATCCAGCTATACCACTCCTAGGCATATATCCAAAAGATGTTCAAGTACACAACAAAGACATTTGCTCAACCATGCTTGCAGCAGTTTTATTCATAATAGCCAGAACCTGGAAACAACCAAGATGTCCCTCATTTGAGGAATGGATATAGAAAGTGTGGTACTTTTACACAATGAATACTACTCAGCAATTAAAAAGGAGGAAATCATGAAATTTGCAGGCAAATGGTGGGATCTAGAAAACATCATCCTGAGTGAAGTATCCCAGAAGCAGAAAGACACACATGGTAAATAATTACTTATAACCAGATATTAGACATATAATATAGGATAATCATCCTACAATCTGTACACCTAAGGAAGCTAATCAAGAAGGAGGACCCCAGGTAAGATGCTCAATCCTAATTCAGAAATAAAAACAGGATAGACATTGGAAGAGGGAGAAAACAAGTAACAGGACAGGAGCCTACCACAGAGGGCCTCTGAAAGACTCTATCCAGCAGGGTATCAAAACATATCCTGAGACTCATAGCCAAACTTTGGGCAGTGTGCAGGGAATCTTATGAAAGAAGAGAGAGAAAGACCTGGAGGAGATAGGAGCTCTAAAGGAGAGCAACAAAACCAAAAAATCTGGGCCCGGGGGTCTTTTCTAAGACTGATACTCCAAACAAGGACCATGCATGGAGATAACCTAGAACCCCACACAGATGTAGCCCATGGAAGCTCAATGTCCAAGTAGGTTCCCAAGTAATAAGAACAGGAAGTGTCTGTGACATGAACTTATAGGCTGGCTCTTTGATCACCTCCTCCTGATGGGGGAGCAACCTTACCAGTCCACAGAGGAAGACAATGAAGCCAGTCCTTATGAGACCTGATAGACTAGGGTCAGATGGAAGTGGAGGAGAACCTCCCCTATTATTGGACTGGGAAAGGGGCATAGAAGAAGAGGGAGGGAGGATGGGATTAGGAGGGGATGGGGGATGGGCTACAGCTGGGATACAAAGTGAATAAATTATAATTAATGAAAATAAAATAATAATTAAAAAATTATTTTCCAAGTCTGGGAAGATATAGTTACTATAGTTACTGATAGCCATGAATTCATTGCAAGAACAAATTTGTTGATTTGAATTGCCCCAGTGTGTACATGGAATGTGGTTGGGAAGAGGTGTATAGTTCCTTAAAAGATAACTGAGAAAGAATGATACAAATAAGTAGATGTTTGTTGCATAACCATCCTTGCTGGGCTGGAATGTCGTTTAGTGGTAGAGTATGTTCCACTATACAAATATACAAATATACAAAGTCTAAGGGTCAGTCCCCAGCACAGCAAAATAAAACAAAGCAAAGCAAAACCAAAACAACATAACAACAAACAAAACAACAAAAACCTTATTGCTACCATCACTTCTAAAATAGGGAGATCTGATGATGGTAGTGATGAGGCAAACACACAATGTACTCTACAGTGTGACCCAACTAACAACACATACTTCTAGTATAGAATATACCAACAGCAAATTTCTAGTATAGTATATACCATACTAATGGCTTCAGCTGTGTCCGTGGAGAAGCAAGCTCCAGCCAAGTCGGACAGGATAATATCCGAGAACATTGCTGAAAGAGCCATATTTAAGGATATTCTGAGGAATAGTGAAGAGTGTAACCTTGACTTCATGGGGTTGCTGGTGTAGTGGACTATTTGATTGGGTAAATTTGAAGTCAGAGTACTGGGGGATGCCCCTCCTTAACTAATGGTGTCAACAGAATTTAAGCTGCAATGGGCAAAGAAGGTCGGGCATGAGGACCCTAGAGACTGTTCTAAGTGGACGGTAATATTGCCCCCATGTGAGAAAAATTTGTATCCTATGGACAATTTTTATAGAAAAAGAACTAATTAAAACAAAATATATTATCAGATAGTGTATTATTCGCATTAAAACTGAATGGGAGCTGAGAGGTGGTGGTGCACATCTTTAATCCCAGGACTTAGGAGGTAGAGGCAGGTAGGTATCTAAGTTAGAGGCCAGCCTGGTCTATAGTGTAAGATACACAGAGAAACCCTGCATAAGAAGAAAGAATGAAAGAAAGAAAGAAAGAAAGAAAGAAAGAAAGAAAGAAAGAAAGAA
>NW_026592481.1:1722941-1748402 GCF_907164565.1 Psammomys obesus | reverse complement strand
AAAGAAAGAAAGAAAGAAAGAAAGAAAGAAAGAAAGAAAGAAAGAAAACAGAAGAAAAGAGAAAAAGAAAGCCTATTAAGAAAATGATATCTTAAGAGTACTTGTCCTGATGAGACCTGATAGGCTAGGGTCAGATAGAAAGGGAGGATAACCTCCCCTATCATAGGAGGAGCATAGGAGGAGAAGAGGGAGGGAAGGTGGGATTGGGAGGGGACGAGGGAGGGGGCTATAGCTGGGATACAAATAAATTGTAACAATTAAAAAAATTAAAAAAAATAAAGAAAAAAAATCACAAAATTGATGTGTCAATTTGTAAATTTGAGAAGAAACATTCTGTTGACAAATACAGAATAAATAACATAGCAAAAAAGAGTCCTTAGGGGGGCTAGGGATGTTGCTAAGTTTGTACATGATAATAATGTAATTAGTTGAAGGCTAATGTGAGATCTAAGAGACCATGTCTCAAACAAATATTACTGCCCCCCCATTAGGGACATTTATGATCTTGTCATCAAATTATGCACAAAGAATTTTGTATATTATTTTTCAGGGTCATGCACCCACCACACACTATAACTAGAGGTGCCACTTTGGTTCCAGATTTAAAAAGGTAAAGCTTGGTTCTAGGTTATGAAGAACTGAGGATGTAGTTCTTCAGGGGTAGGATACCTACTATACTAGTGCGTACTAAGGGAACCACAGTTCTGCTTCCTTAAAAACTGGTTCTCATTTTGTTGAATCAGTCTGTGAAGGTTCTGGGATGCAATTCCACACAATTATGTGTATGTGTCCGTGTGAACACAAACACACACACACACACACAACACACACACACACACACACACACACACACACACACACACACACACGCACCTACCCGAGACAGAGTGCTTATCACAGATCTTTTCCCAATGCCTCAGTAAGACAAGTCCATATAGAGAGACTTAGAAGGCGTGAGGATGTAGCTCAGGGGTAGGATGCTTGCCTAGCATTTGGAAGGATGTGGTTCTATCCCCAACAGTACACACTGTATTTGAGTAGGAGAAAGGAACAAAAAAAAAATCTCTAATATCGCTCAGGTTCTATGCAATGAAATGTTAAGCAACCATCAAATCAAAGGGTGGACAAAATGTTGTACCAGTTAACAGAAAACTAGGGATTGTTGCTTTTCTGACAGACTTCAGCCAACTCAAATACAGATCCACGTCTCACACTCATCTATTCAATCAGTGTCTAGTGTAAGTAACATATTAATAACATTAATAATAATGTAAAGACTTGCATATTTATTTTCCAATATGAATGTGGTATACATGATTTGTGATTCAACCCTGGCATCCTAGTTAGTGAACTTGTCAAAAGTGGGGTTGGGGGTGGGGGAAGAGATAGTTGAGTTTTTCTCCAGAGAAGTTTGAAATGAAGTTCTGTTCTTTTTGTAATTCAAGCATTTTATATATTGTCTCCTCTCTCTTTCAGTCTTATAAAAAGGGTTAGGACCCACTCATATGATTTAGACAGACCTCCTGGGTATTTTCCACTGTGCAATCCCATAAAAGGGTCCATATTGCTGCTTTTTAGTGCTGACCTTAGCAAGCATCTCATTTATGGCCTCATTTTCTTTATCCCAACAATTATAAAGACATTAGCACTTTACCTGGTCTAACTACCTCAAGAGACTTATTTCCGGTGATCTCTGAGGAACTCTGTGTAAAACATTTTTAGCTCCTTGGGAGGAGAAAATGTGAAAAAAATAAAAAACCTACAAAGTGTTATGATTAGTTCTTTCATTCTCCTGAAATGGTGTGAGTGGAAGAAGGAAACAGAATATCACACAGGAAATTGGCTTGAAACACAACGTAAACAAACGCTCTCTGTGAAGTGCCCTGGCATACTGAGAATCTGTGTGCAGGACCATTCAAAGCTGGAGTTTGGTCATAATCCATCCTGAGGCTTGACTGGACAGAAGTAAGTCTTGGTGTCTACCTATATGCATGCAGTAAAGTCAAGGCATCTTTCCTGAGTAAAACTTGGAGTGTTTCTAAACAGGAGTGATTTTTGTAAGACTTTAACAGCAATTCAAGTATAAATGTAGATCAATCAGGAGAGATATCTAGCCAAAACAGCACACATTACTAAATTAGTGGCAACTCAAGGAATCACAGTTGGGCTTCCTTAGAGACTGGCTCTCATTCTGTTGTTGAATCCACGTGTGAACATTCCATGATGTCACCCCACACAATTATGTGTGTGTACATGTGAACACACACACACAGATAGAGAGACACCCAACCTCTGACGGAGAGACAGGACTTACCACCCAGCTTTCCTAATGCCTCAGATTCCTTTGGGGGAAGCAGACAAAAGACAATTTTAGCTTCTTGGGAGGAGACAAAGTGCTCCATTTTCTCCACATAGACAGACTCAGTACCACAGAAAAGAAATCTGGGAGTCATGAAACCCATATAGGGACAACTGACGCATCTGTCCTTCCAGGATTCTACTCTTCCCCTAGAGAAGACTACAGTAACCATTGTGCTGAATCATTAAGAAATCCTTTCTGGGAAAAGAGGAATAAGTCTTGATGTTGTACTATAGGAGTGCAGTTTATTCATTTTTTTTTTGTTTTGTTTTTTGTTTGTTTTTTGTTTTTTTACTGGCAAACTGAATTTTATTTTATTTTATTTTTTATATGAATCACAGGTTATTTACTTTGTATCCCACCTGTAGCCCCCTCCTCCTTTCTGTCCCAATCCCACCCTCCCTCCCTCATATCCTCCCTGCCCCTTTCCAAGTCCACTGCTAGGAGAGGTCCTCCTCCCCTTCCCAGTTTATCAATTTTTAATCTTAGTACCAGAGTTGTTTCATTAGAAATCTCTGACTATGCAGAATCCTCAAACTATTAATGGGACATAATGTCTTAACACTATATTAGCTAAAAACCCAGGGAACTTGGGTTTCTACTCAGCACTGATGGGTGGGTACCACATCCTTGCAGAGCTTGAGTCCTAGAATCCTAACTAGGGACAACAAGGGAATGAAGAAAGAACAGACACTAAAGATATGACAGACAAATAGACAAAAAGCTGGGATAGAGTAATCTGTGCTCTCAGATGGAGAATCCACAGCCAGCTGGAAACATGGTATGTTTACTATATATAGTTTAACAGGGAGGCAGGGCACATAGACTGAACAAGGTGCTTCTTATGTACAAAAAAAATAATGAGGCAGGGTTTATGGTATATAGCTGAACAAGGAGACAGGTTTATTATGTATAGTTGATCAAGGAGGTGGGTTTAGCTAATCTCAGTAGGAGCAGTCTCTATAGGGTAGCAATCTTTAGGCTGTAAATATCCAATAGGAGAAAGCTATAGTGGACATGTTTTCTATACACATCAATATCTACACACAAGCCAGAAAAGTCTTTGCCATCCTTCTGAGCTTCACCCAGGGAAGGCTTTGACACTTGAAAAGGGCTGAGGCATTGGTCCTAGACATAGCCATGTCCATATAAACAATACATGTTCATTCAGGACTTTGGGTAATACTTCCTCAGTATGTCTAATTCTAGGATGTCCTAACAATTGCATTGAAAATCATAGTTATAAAGTACATTATTGAAAGTAATGTTCAGCATGGCCAGGGACTGCATTTAGGATAACTCCTTATCTGTCAGGTGATTGCTAGATGGGACTTTCTATGTGTCATTTTGCAGGCTGCTATAACAAATGCAAGAGACTGAAGTTTAAACAATAAGCTATCCAGGGCTGGGAGTGAAGTTCAGTGGTGCAGCAATTTATGGTCACAATCCTGGGTTCAACCCCTGGCACTGCAGAAAAGGAAAGAAAAGAAGATAACCATTTCCTTTTTCCCAGTTGTGGAGACTGGAAAGTCCTATTTCAGGGTGTTAGCATTGATGGAGTTACTGAAGTCCTACCTCTGTAGATGGCCATCTTCTTATTGGTCTTCTGAAAAAGGAACTGAGAAATCAAGGAATTTTCCCACAGTTCCTTTTGTTTGGTTGGTTTGTCAGTTGGATGTTGTTGTTGAAACAAGGTCTCACTGTGTAGCCCAGGCTGATCTCAAACGCTCAGTCCTCCTGAGTGTTAGGATTAGAGAAAATGAGCTATTAAACACAGCTTCAGTGCCTGTTCCTTAGCAAGACTAATCCCATTTTTATAACCTAATTAACTGCCCGAGGGTTCTCTATCTAACGGCCATCCCAGTGGGAATTCGGCTTCAACTTTTGAATTTTAGTGGATACCAACATTTAGCTCACAATCTCTCTGTAAGATTTACTTTCCAGATTTGAGATTGGTGTGCTGCTTTAAACATTTACGTAGGCACAGATTCCTTACATGATAATTTTCAAACTCTGGCTCAGATTTCTATTTTCTGCTAAAATAATTACAAATGATGAAACTTAAGCTTGTTTTATTATTTATTATTTATCCCATCTGGAAAAGGATTTTCCCAACCATGTGCTGCTCCTTGAAGATTGCTGAGTTGGGAAGAATGACATTCCATAGATATAACATATTA
Source organism: Psammomys obesus (assembly GCF_907164565.1). Lineage (NCBI taxonomy): Eukaryota > Metazoa > Chordata > Mammalia > Rodentia > Muridae > Psammomys > Psammomys obesus. The sequence goes on along the minus strand of NW_026592481.1, from coordinate 1,743,863 downwards.
CTTCTAATAATAAGCAGTTATTAAGCAGACCAAGAGAGTCTCATACCAATAAATCCTTGTAATTGGAATCAGTAAGTGTGATCAACTTTCTGTTGAAGCCACATGGTTCTTATTAAAGCCTCTATCACATTGAAGAGTTCCAGTAGTTCTCAAAATTCCTAATGCTGCAACTCTTTAATGCAATTCCTCATGTGTGGTAACCCCTAACCATAAAGTTATTTCATTGCTACTTTATAACTTTAATTTTGATATTGTCATGAATAGGAATATAAATATCTGGAATGCAGGCAACTGATATGCAACCCCTATGGGGTTGTGACCAAGAGGGTTGAAAACCACTGTTTTATGCCATGCTCCAGTAAAGGGAAACAGTAACCTTTGGGGAAGGGGCTGATTATAGGGCAGTGACAGGTAAAATGACAAGATAACTACAAGCACTTTGTAGTAGTATAAACTAATGAAACAGCCAGGTATGATAGGACATTCCTCTAAACCTAACACACATAAAATCTAGGCAGGAAGACTGCTTTCTCAGGATCATCCTGGATCACAGAATTAGTTCCAATCCAGCCTGAATTATAGAGACTGTTTCAAAACTAAGAAGGAAAGAAAAGAATGAAAGAAATAAAACATGGTAGACACCATGTCAATGGGATACAGAAGTCAACCTCAAAGAGTTCCCAATAGCAAACCTGGCATGTTTGAGTAACAAAATATTGGTATTGTCTGGATTTATTACCTAATTTAAGAATAAATAATTACAAATCCACACTGATATATAAAAGAGATTTAAAAATTTCATAGGAAAACTTGCACAGATGGCTCAATGGTTAAGAGTACTTACTACTTTTGCAGAGCACCTGAATCCAATCAGGTTTTTTTAAAAAAAACATCTGACTATTCCAATTTGGGAGACATTCTACCAAATATCTTTTGAGTCCTTCACAAAACCATCAAGGTCATAAAAATAAGTCCCTGTCACAGACCAAAGGAAATTAAAAGACATGACAACTAAATGCAATGTGACACCTGTATTATCACAGAACAGAAAAAGGATATTAATAGAAAACCCAGTGGGATGGAGTTTAGTTACTAGTAATGTACCAGTGTTCCTTTTTTTTATTGTAGCAAACGTACTATGGCAAAGTAAGCTGTCAATAATTGAGGGAATTGTTGTGGTGTGGTGGTACGCTATGGAGGAAGAGGCTGGAGGACCTAGGGCTTGAAGCCATAGGAGAGGGTGAGGAATATAGGAGAGGAAAATAGAACCATATTCATGCTATCCTAACAACTTATCTATGACTCTAAATTTTGTCCAATAATGTTTATCAACTTTGTGAGATGAAGTTTTAACCTCTTAATTATGAAACACGATTATCTTTGTTATATTATAGCAAGGTGCTGAGTAGTTGGAGGAAATAGTACATTGTATAAAGTGAGGACCTAGAGAGATCTCTAAGGAATGGTTTGGAATACATGGGCCATCACAGAGCTACAACTCTTAAACATCTGTAAGAGGGACACAGAAAACTTTTCGCCTATACCATAGCCCAGTTTCTTCCATGGAATGTCTACATCTGCCAGACAATCAGACTATCACTGACTAAAGGGAAATGTGAAGAAAATGGGCCCTCATGATCTAGAGGAAATATAATGACACAAATGCAGAAAAATGAAAATGGTGACAGGCTTTTCCATCTCCATTATATTCATCAAGTTCAAGTCTTCTTTGTCTTAGACCACTTGAGTCACTCAGCAACATATGGAAAACTCAGATCTTTCAAACATTGTTTAAATTATCACCAACATGCACTTTGGGTTGTTGTTGGTGTGGTGCTTGTAAACACACATGTGCATGTATATAGTTTCTAATCTTACCTCTTGAATCTTCAACGTTAGCATAGTCACATTTTTTTTAAAGAAAAGATGGTGGTGAATGTAGCCTAACATAAAATTATAAACTTATTTCCAATTTTCTGAGAAAGTGCCAGATTTATTTCCAACATGGTTGAATAAGTTTGTACTCCCACCAGCTATGGGGGGAGGGTTCCCCAACATGTGTTGTCACTTGAGATTTTTATCTTAGCCCCTCTGATAGGTGTAAGATAGAATCTCAAAGTTGTTTTGATTTGCATTTCCCTGATGACTAAGGATGTTGAACATTTCTTTGTTTCTCTGCCATTCTATATTCCTCTGTTCAGAATTCCCTGCTTAGCTCTGTCCCCATTTTTGCAATACGACTCCTGGGAATATACTAAAAAGATGTCCCACCGTTCAGTAAGGATATTTGCTCAACTATGTTCATAGCACCTTTATTTGTAATAACCAGAATCTGGAAACAACCTAGATGTCCCTCAACAGAAAAATGGATATGGAAATTGTGATACATATGCACAATGGAATACTACTCAGCTATTAAAAACAAGGGAATCATGAAATTTGCAAGCAAATGGATGGAACGAGACAAGATCATCCTGAATGAAGTAATCCAGAAACAGAAAGACAGGCTTGGTATACACTCTCTAATAAGTGGATATTAGCTGTATAATACAGGATAACCACCTATAGACCTAAAGAAGCTAAACACTAAGGAGAACCCTTAGCGCTTAAATCTCATTCAGAATGGCAAACAGGATAGATAGATAGATAGATACCTGAAGTGGTGGAAGAGAGGAAACAGAATGGGAGCCTACTGTAGAGGGTCCTCTGATAGGATTCACCCAACAGGAGATAGTAGCAGATGCTGAGACTCAGCGTCAAACTTTGGGCAGAGAGCAGGTGTCTTAAGACAGGTCCATGGATTTATAACTTAACAGGAATCAGAGGTTTAATGTGACAGCCATCTCAGAATTCAGGCATCCCTGATCCCTCAAAAACCCCTGGCCATCCCAAGTGACAGGCATAGCTCATTAAAACTGCCTTAGAGTCAATACACAGGCCTACACAGTTACTTAGTACAGAAAGAATAGAGACTAAAACTGGTTGAGTACTATAGATTCAATGATCTCCGTTTCCTCTTTGGTTTCTAAACAATGTGCTAAAGATGATTTATGAGGTGTTAATGACATCTGTAGCAGTGAGTTACCATGGGGTATAAAAATAGCCTTGCTAGAGCACCCAGGGTACCATCCAGCAACCCTTTGTGAACAATTGCATTCACTTTATCTCACCATCACTATCAGTCAGCCTCCTGCAATCCTGACAAAGGATTTGGTTTTCTTGTTTGAATGCCCATAAAAGAGTTCCTGTGGGTCCTGTGGTGATGGAATAGACTGACAGATGGCTTGTTTCACAAATGTAGCCTGCAAGCCTTTAGCAGTTGAGGAAGTGCTGTGGTATAGAACAAACAAACAAACAAACAAACAAACAGCCCTCTGGACAGAGAGACCATTTCTCAGGTATTCACATTAACATGAATTCTGCTCAGAGCAAGGGTAAAAGAGCGAGAGAAAAGGAAAAAGAAAAAAATTCAATATGATTAATCACAAGTCAGCTTTGAACCTAATTGTCTTATTTTAGTTTTACACTTAAAAAGGTAGGATTTTTTTTTCTTTTACTTTACCCAACTTGAATCTAAAGCTCTTAATTTTATTAGAAAAGAAACTCTAACTTTAGCCTGCTTAAGTCTGAATGTAGCTCAGAGTGAAAAGCAAGTTCTTTAACTGTGAATATAAGAGCTTTGGTGACCTTACATTACATAGTTTGGCTTCTGCAATGCAGCAAATGCAACTCTGGAAACATGCCATGGGAGTGCTTCACAGGGGGGTCAGTTGCAGTGGACCTGCATACTAACCTGTGGCTTGTGACGCCTTTGGCAGACCTCTAAATTCAAATGATAATTAAATTATGAATCATAACAGTAGCAAACTTACAGTTATAAAGTAACAACAAACACAATTTTATGATTGAGAGTCACCACAGCATGGGGAACTATATTAAAGGGTCACAGCATTAAGACGGTTGAGAATAGCTGCTTTACAGGAAATCCTCTTCATGGTCTTCTCCAGCATCTAGAGGCTGCTCAGATCCTTTGGCTTGTGGTGTTCTTCCATTTTCTGGGTTAGCTATGGCCACATATACTGTGCATAACTTTATTCACATCTTGGAAATGACACTGTCTACTGTCTCCGTTAAGAATAATACACACACAAACACACACACACATGCAAATGTATGGAAGAACACCAAGTGATATAACATATGCTTACATCATATGATAGTGTTTGGTCTGGGGTTCAATTCCCAGTATTTCTACTCCACACCCTAATTAAATGTTATTGACAATGGAGATTAACTTTTTGAAAGAACATGTATTCTGGGCTTTCATTATGAACCAGGAAAATCAAAGTAGTAGATATGGGGGGTGGGGAGAAAAACTAAAGAGAAAAGAAACTGTGTAAAGTGCATTAAGCCAAAAGAAAGTAAATTAAATATCCTCTAGAATTCTTCATCCAAAGTATAGTAATCCTGTGAACTATCCCTCACCCTAACATATAAAAAACTGACATAAGTGAAACCTGACATAAGTGAGCTAATTCTATAATAGGTAAGGTAATGCTATCTTCTTTAACAAGGTTGACTGAAGTCTTCAAATCTATTCTCCCCTTTCTACTTTTATATAACAACCTTCAGACCACCCTTCCAATTTTATGATAATACAACAATTATCTCAGATGTCTCAGACTTGCTACAATATGACTGAGTAGTGTGTAGCTCTTGAGAGCTTCATGGTTTCCTTAATTGCCTGTGACAGTAACTGATCTCATTACGATGTATTTCAAAACCGTCTACTGAGCAAATCCATAATGGATTTCTGGAGAAGTTCAGCTTCAGGGGCAGCCCCAATTTGACCTTGATTCTGAATCCTTGTAGGTTCCCAGTAGAAGCCACATGCTGTGACCCTGAATCAGGAGCTAGACTGGGCATGCTCTGTTCAGTCTGGCAATGGCTGTTTAACTGGGTATCTTTATTGCTAAATAACAATGTGTTGATATTTTTTTTTTTAATTCAAGGATTTTTGTAGAGAAAACTCAGTTTTGGATGCAGCAAAGGCAGATTATTCAGTTACTGCCATCTCTAAGTTCTTGCTGGAGAGATAAATCGGATCTGATTTCCTTCATGAATGCTTCATCTCATCCAAAAGATAGTTCCAATAAACAAAAGAAAACTCAAAATCATTTCTTGTTACAGCTTCTGGGGAAAAAAAAAAAGATGAGGTTAAAAGCAGAGAAGTTGATATGAGGGACTAAATGTCCTTGAAAAGAAAACAATATTCTGTCTCCTTAGGAAAACAGCTGTTTGAATGGGTAAAGCATTCGTATTACAGATTTGTCTAAAAATGAGTATCTACTTTCAGTGTGGCTATGAAAACCTACCAATCTGCTCTTTGTATATAAAATAACTGTAACTTCTGGGCATGTTAAAAGATATTTTAAAACACCTGCCACAAAGCACTTGCAAATCAACCAAGTCAGATTCAGGAGGGGAGGACAGGCACAGCGAGATGTTGTCTGTGGACATCTCACTCTCCAAGTGGGTAACCTAATAAGGGGAGCATGGCAAGCCTTGGACATGGATTGATCAATTGTCTGCTCTTTGATCACTTACCTCTGGAAGAATGGCCTTGCCAGGCCACAGAAGAAGAGGATCCAGACATTCCTGATGATACTTGATAACCTGGGCCAGATAGTAGGAAAGGAGGCCACTATCATTGGACTAGGGGAGAAGGATGGGGAGAAGAAGGGAGGGTGGGACCATAAGGAGATGAGGGAGCAGGCTGCAATTGAGGTACAAAGTGAATAAATTATAAAAAATTTAAAATTATATATATATGAGAGTTCATTTGGCCAGTGGCTTTAAGTCTAAAGGTATGAAAGTCACAGCTGGTTTCACAACAACTGTCTGATCTCCACTCCACATAAGGAACCTATATTCTTTTTGCCTAAGAACTAAAGGGATAGAGTTTGGCCTGATGAGTTTTGGTAGCAGATGAAGGGGAGGGAGTATCCTGAAAGGAGAAAACACAGAATTATTTCTCATACATTCAAACTCTATTCTAGTTTGTCTGAGTCTTGAGTCACACATATGGAAGCAACTAGAAGTAATCTAGCAACGATGTGATAACTGAAATGAAATTGCTGTTTATGTCTATAAGTCACTGTCTACAGTGTACTTTCATAGATAGGAACTTCTGTTCAGCCCTGTAGGAACACTCACTAGAGACTAGAAGTCCCACTATCCAATTGGCTCCATCCATAGAACAAGATAATGAAATAAAGCTGCCCCTTTCCCTCTCCAGGTTCCTTTCCATTTGTCCAAAACTGTCTCCCTTTCATGTTGGCAAAGGAGGGTATGGCTGCTAGTACTAGCTTTCCAGAGTGAGGTTTCCAGAATTAGTGACAGAGGAGTATAATAAAGGGACCCTGAGAATTAAAGTACAATATATTAAGAACATGGGCTGCATTTTAGCCTGAATTTTACTTTCTTCTAGTCCTGCAGACATTTCTTGCTTTTTCTGCTGTACTTTGCTTGCCACCCTTACTTCTCTTTCTTCCACTATTGCTCAAGAAGGTTTGCTATGAGGCTTCACTATCCTATGGTCATTTCATCTCTCTGATATCTAATTATGTCCTTGCTCTTTGGTTTTGTCCCCTCCTCTTCCCTTTGGAGAAGCCACTGTATTCCAAAGATTTGAATTTTGATCAGTCAGGTCCCTCCTAGGGCACTGATTCTCTGATTCTATGCCACAACACATTCTAAAGTATGTTAAATTATAAATACATCCAATCAGACTTCACCGAACTGTAAATTCTGTTCTCTGAACTCCATCTATGTCTTCTGAAAATTGGAAATGATAATATAATAAGAAGAATAACTCTAAATCTAGGTCATGATGATTATGAATAATATGTGTGTGGTGTCTGGAATATCAAAGGCTCTCAAAATAGTTGATCAATTCATTAATACATCTTTGTCTTTCAAGAAAAAAATATTGTCTGATAGAGATATTCAAGAAATATTAACTGCATTATAGAAGGAGAAACTAAAGGCCAGATTCTATTTGGTTGTTAGTTAGCTAGGACTTTTCACACTATATAATGAGCCTTTCTTATTTCTCTATATTTCCAGAGGCAGTAACTGATTAAAGAGTGGCAAACTGGCCTTGGATGCTAAAAGAGTTAAAATCCAATATGGAAGCCACGGTCAAGCACTTAGAAGCTCTGTCACCAAGCTGGTTCCAACACAATCACCTTTCAATTTCAACTAGTCATAAACTTATTCTTTGCTATCACTTACCAAAGTATGGACCTAATTCCATGGTCAACCCAGTGATGTTTAAAAAGAGTGACAGTGTTAGTATATGATGTTTTCATCTTATATTCTTTTAATCCACTGTTATTTGTTTTTTATATATATTTTTGAGACAGGGTCTAATGTAGCCCAGGATGGATTACTACTTCACTAAGACTGACAATTTATGATCTTCCTGCCTCTACTTCCATAATTCTGAGATTATAGGCAACTGACACCATAACTAGTTCTAAGTGAGCAACATTCCAGGCAGACTGCTGTTTTTATTTATTGCTGAATTTAGCATCCATCAGTGCTGGTGACCTACTACAAGGTTGAAAGCAGAACTTGCGCCGTCACCTTTTCCTGCCATTTGGTTCTTGATTCATAGAATTATGAGAGCTGAAAGCTGACCCAGAAGCTAGGATAACCCACTTGAAATCAAACACAGTTCATCACATTAAGAACTTGCCCAAAACATACCTGTGAAATCTTTACTTAACACCATTGTAGCATATGGGATTAATAGCTGCTTTCTCCTCCTCCTCTTCTTGTTCTTGCTGTTGCTGTTGTTCTTCTTGTTCTTGTTCTTGTTGTTCTTGTTCTTATTGTTCTTCTTCTCCTCCTCCTCCTTCTTGAGACAGGATCTCTCTATTTAACCCCAGTTATCCCAGAACTCATTATGTAGAGAAAGCTGGCCTCAGATTCATAGAGATCCATCTGCCTCTTCCCGTCAAGTACTGGAATTAAAGGCATGTACCAATAGACTGAACCTAATGGCATCTATTTTACTTTTAGGACCTTCAATAAGTATTCTTCCCTTGTCTTCCTCTTTTCAACCACTATCTTGGAAAAGGTCATGTGAAAAAAAAAAGATTTAGAAAATTGAATGCTGTGCTTTGTGAGGGAGGTTTCGTTTCTTTAAGTATTACTCCTTCTCTTAAGAAATGTCCCATGAAGCTTTAGAGGGAGATGAAAGAAATTGGGGGTAGGCTCCTCAAAAGAAGATATTTTAATTTATTTTTTTATTGTGGTAAATATGTGTATCTTAAAATTTAACATTAGTGCCATTTATTATAGCCTAATATTTCATATGTGTTACCATTAAATACCCCTTGAACACTTCCAACAACCCCAAGTTAAACTGTGTTATCTAGCAATCAATCCCCAGATGCTTTCCCTACAGTCACTTTCTGTAGCTGTTGAGTGGCTGCATCTCGCTAGTTCATATACATGAATCACACAAGAGGTAGCCTTTAGGACTGTAGCATGTGGCAACACTTCATTCATTTTTATTCCTGAATTCTGTATGACTATGGATGCATGTGTATGTGTATAGAATTTTGCATATATGTCCATCAAGTGATGGACAGTTGGGTTGTTTCTGCCTTTTACATCTTGTGAGTAGTGTTTCTGTCAGTGTTCATGTACATTTTTGTTCCAGATGTTCATTTTCACTTCTGTTTAGAGGACACCTAGGAGTATAACTGTTGGGTAATATAGTTATTCTGTTTAGTTTCCTGAGAAATCACTAATATTAGTGACTTAAAAAAAAAAGAAATCTTACCTGGTATATGAAATGATTATGTGTTTAAGTTTGACGGAGGGTAAAAGACTTATGTAGCTCAAAGATTCATGAGGAATCTTCATGAAATGTGAGGTACCAGGTCCCAGAATTTCTTTCCTTTAGGACAGTAGTTCTCAACCCTCGTAATGCTGCAACTCTTTTAATACAACTCCTCGTGTTATGGTGACCCCCCCAACCATACAATTATTTCATTGCTACGTTACAACTGTAATTTTTCTACTGTTACAAATTGCAACATAAATATCTTATATGTCAGAGATCTGATCTGTGACCCAAAGTAAGGGTCATTTTACCCCCAGAGGGGTCATGACCCACAGGTTGAGAACCACTACTTTAGGGGACAAAAAGTGATAGTCTACCATGTGAACTGTAACAGCAAACTCATGGTCCTATCAATAACTAGAGTATATGGTCTCTGCCTGAGAATATATGAAGTGTAAAACAACAGTCAATCCTGGTGACATAAGACTTAAATCCCAACTACACAGAAGGCTGAGGCAAGAGGATCATAAGACTGAGTCTTGACTAGGCTACAAAGTGCTTCAAAAGAAAAAAAAAAGTCAAAAGAAGGCTGGGTCTGTAGCACAATGGTAGAGCACTTATGGAAGTTAAGTGAGATCCTGGTTTTAATCCCCTGATCAAAGAAACAGAAAAAAAAATCCAAAGCATTTTTTGTTCACTGAATAAATCAGTAGTGGTGACATCATTGACAAAGATTTAAGGAATATTTTCACAATGCTAGGTAAGTGTGACCCTAGCCATAGAGAACATAAGCTTTTGGAGCAATACTCCACGTTTCACTTTGTCTGCTTTCGCACTCAAAGCAATCCAGATGATCTTGTGCAATGAATACAAGCCCATATATTTCCAATTCACTGTACTCATTTTGCAATGAAATAATCCACTCCACAGCTAGGGCCAATTTGCTCAAAAATAACAGTGGTCTAGCAGTATATCTCAAGTGCTTTTTAATTCCCTATTTCTCTGCCTGTTTCAAATGTGCATATGTCTAGCCTTATTTATACATACATATGCATTTGGGAATTGGAGAAGTGCACACATTTGGAGATCAGAGGATAAGTTTTGGAATTGGTTCCTGCCTTCCACATTTCTTGAGGCAGGCCCTCTCTTGTTTCTGCTTCTTTGCCAAGTATTGGAAGGTCCACAACCTTCCAGGTGTTGGGATGAAAGATGTACATTAGTATATCCAGCTTTTGAGAAGATCCTGGGGAGCTGAACTCAGGTGGTTCTGTTTGCATGTTGAGCACTTTTACTCACTGAACCATTTCCTTAGCCCCCATACACTCATTTTAAAGGAGAATAAAACATCCTGCTAACTGCATGCATTCTTTTATGATTCCTCTAAGGATGTTTGAGATTTAGTATTCGTTTTCAACCTTATAGGATAAAGAAAGGGTTTTTAAGTCAACATCTTCTAAATATTTGGTTGAAACAGATTGAAATAATTTGGATTATTTTCTGAGTAATGTCAGATTGATTTCATAATGTACTATTTTAGGGGCACAAATAATTGGATAGATTTGATTCTTTTAACCTTAAAAAAATTCATCTTATTTTAAATTAACCTATTACCTAATTTGACTTTTTTAGGCTAAAACTAGGCATTTTATGTGACCATTCAAGAGATGGAGATGCTGTTATGTTTTTTCCAAAGATCAAGCTATTGTTTATTTAGTCTTTTAAAACAAATTCTTAGGAATTCAAGAAAAATTCTGTGAGGAGAGAAACCACTTGTAGGTGTGAACTAGCTTAGGTTTTTAATATATCTAAAATTAGATAGTGAAGGTATTATATTCTGTTTAGCAATAATAGTCACACAGAGAAAGGTTTTATCTTTTTATGTTAACATAGGTACAGTGAAAATGATTAGCACTCGTTTACTTACCTCCAACACCCTACCTTCCATGCCTGCAGGAGAGAGATGTGCTTAGGCTGGTGGTTCTCAACCTTCCTAATGCTACGACCCTTTAATACAGTTCCTTAGGTTTGGCTGGCCTCCCTAAACAAAGGACTATTTTCGTTGCTACTTCATAACTGCAATTTTGCTATTGTTATGAATTGTAAGGTAAACATGTTTGGCAATAGAGGTTTGCCAGAGGAGTCAGAACCTAACGTTGAAAACCCCTGGATTAAAAATTATTTAATCGCTATTTTCAGATAATTTTCATAAATTCTGTGCATGGTGATGTGTGCCTGTGAAACGTGAGTTTCCATGCCTAATTTGCTTCTTAATTGTGTGTGGTTTTATAATGCCCATAAAATAACACTTATAGGCATAATGTTTAAGACAGCCCATTTCAGGAAAGAAGAGTAAGATTTATTTTCACATGTTTCTATCAAACATTTTCCTCTTAGTCCCTTTTGCCCTCCACTCCCATTCAGTGTGATGATTAATGGCATGCAGTGCTTCATAGCAAGAATTCATTTGCTTTTTCCTTCCACCTAGTGAATCCATACTTCTCAGATCTTAACTTCAAACAGAACAAAGTCTGCTTTGCATAATTATCCTATGAGACTGTCTATAATCAAATAACACGGTTTGCCCGTGCCTAAGTATGATGATGCTGAGTACGAACTTTCAGCTGGCATTTGCCATTAGGGTACAAACAAACTATTAATTTCCAAGAGTTAAAGACTTCTTGAGGATATTTTTTATTTCTTTTTTTAACATTTGTTATTTAATTACTTTACAGCCTGATCCCATGTCCCTCCCTCTTCTCCTCCTAGTCCTACTCCTATGCCCCCTCCCACCATTCCTCCCTCTCCTACTTTTCAGAGAAAAGGAGCCACCCATTGGGTAAAAACCCACCATGCCACTTCAAATTCAGCAGGACTAAGCAGATCCTCCCTTAGTGAAGTCAGACATGGCAGGGCAGCTAGGAAAAAAAGGGATCTAGAAGCAAACAATAGAGTTAGAGACAGTCTCTACTCCTGATGTTAGAAACAGGCTGGTGGATCAATAGAATTGAGTAGGAGACCCAGAAATAAACCCGCACACTTATGGCCACCATATTTCTGACAAAGATGCCAAAACCATACAATGGAAAAAAGAGAGCATCTTCAATAAATGGTGCTGGTCTAATTAGATATCTACATGTAGAAAAATGCAAATAGATCCATATTTATCACCCTGAACAAAACTAAAGTTCAAGTGGATCAAAGACGTCAACATAAAACCAGACACACTAAACCTGTTAGAAGAAAAAGTGGGGAAGAGCCTTGAAATCATTGGCACAGGAGACAACTTCCTGAACAGAACACCAACAGCACAGGCTCTAAGAGCAACAATCAATAAATGGGACCTCATGAAACTGAAAAGCTTCTGTAAAGCAAAGGACACTGACATCAGAACGAAACAACAGCTTACATATTGGGAAAGGGTCTTCACCAACCCTACATCTGACAAAGGGCTAATACCCAAAACATATAAAGAACTGAAGAAGTTAAACAACAACAAATCCAGTAATCCAATTAAAAAATGGGGTACTGATCTAAACAGAGAATTCTCAATAGAAGAATATCGAATGGCAGAGAAACACTTAAAGAAATGCTCAACCTCATTAGATATCAGAGAAATGCATATCAAAAAGACTCTGAGATTTCACCTTACACCCATTGGAATGGATCACAGATCAAAAACTCAAGAGACAACAAATGGTGGAGAGGATGTGGAGAAAGGGGAACCCTCCTCCATTGCTGGTGGGAATGTAAACTTGTACAACCACTTTGGAAATCAATTTGGTGCTTTCTCAGACAATTATGAATAGTTCTACTTCAAGACCCAGCTCTACCATTCCTAGGCATATATCCAAAAGATGCTCAAATATACAACAATGACAGTTGTTCAATCATGTTCATAGAAGCTGGAAATAACCCAGATGTCCCTCAACTGAGGAATGGATGCAGAAATTGTGGTATATTTACACAATGGAATACTACTCAGCAATTAAAAACAAGGAAATCATGAAATTTGCAGGCAAATGGTAGGAACTAGAAAAGATCATCCTGAGTGAGGTATCCCAGAAGCAGAAAGACACACATGGTATATATTCACTTATAAGTGGATATTAGATATGTAATTTAGGATAAATATACTAAAATCTATATACCAAAGGAAACTAATCAAGAAGGAGGACTCTGGGTAAGATGCTGAATCCTCACTCAGAAATACAAACAGGATGTACATTAGAAGAGGGAGAAAAAAGAGAACAGGACAGGAGCCTATCACAGAGGGACTCTGAAAGACTTTTTCCAGCAGGGTATCAAAACATATCCTGAGACTCATAGCCAAACTTTGGACAGAATGCAGGGAATGTTATGAAAGAAGGGAGAGATAGAAAGATTTGGAGGGAACAGGAGCTTCACAAGGAGAGCAAAAACGAAAATCTGGGCCCAGGCATCTTTTCTGAGACTGATACTCCAACCAAGGACCATTCATGGAGATAACCTAGATCCCTTGCCCAGATGTAGCCCTTGACAGCTCAGTATCCAAATAGGTTCCCAGTAATGGGAACACGGATTGTCTCTGACATGAACTCGGTGGTCTTTTCTTTGAACCATCCCCTGAAGTGGGTGCAGCTTCACCAGGCTATAGAAGAAAACAGGGCCGCCTGTCCTACTGAGAACTGATAGACCAGAATCAGATGGAAGTGGATTGGGGAAGGGGCATGGGAGAAGATTAGGGAGGGTGGGTGGGATTGGGAGAGGACATGGGAGAGGGCTACAGCTGGGATACAAAATGAATAAACTGTAATTAATAAAGCAATAAATAATTTAAAAAGAACTTCTGGTGGTATCACCACCCCTGATTTCAAGTTGTATCACACAGCAATAGTAATAAAAACCACATGGAATTGGCATAAAAACAGATATGTTGATCAATGCAATTGAATCAAAGACTCGGGAATAAACCCACACACCTATGGAGACCTGATTTTTAACAAAGAAGACAAAACCATACAATAAAGAAAAAAAGAAAGCATCTTTAACACATGGTGATGATTTAACTGGATGCTGCATGTAGAAGAATGCAAATAGATCCATATTTATCACTCCACACAAAACTGAAGTCCAAGTGGATCAAAGGCATCTACATATAACCAGATACAATAAATCTAATAAAAAAGAAAATGGAGAATAACCTTGAATGCATTGGTAAAGGAGACAACTTATTGAACAGAACTGTTAATAAGTGAAACCTTCTTTCTTTTTTGAATTTCAGGGAAAAAGGTAATTTCTTGAAATGAAAAATAAGTGGAATCTTAAATATGCTATCCTCTTCACAATCTTGAAAATGTGCTAGTTATCAACACTACACTTAGACTTTTGCCTTAAAATATTTCATGACGCTTTTAGAATGGCTTTACCCGTGCCTATTGAAAAGACCCATTTTTTGTGCAATTCTAAAGCCCCAGATGAGTCTTGCAAGTGTTTTTAGCCTTGATTAATACTTTTTTTTCTAGGTAGATGAGCCAAAGTTTCCTAGCCCACCTTGAAATAGATCTAAAATGTATTCACATGGGGCAGAACATCTCTGGGACTCTTTGTAACAACCCATGAAGTATTGTTAAATTGAATTTTACAGATGTACTAAGTTTGATTGAATTGCACTTCCATTCCTTTCGGAATTTTGCCTACCATCTGTAAGTCATATGCTACCAAAAATTGAAAGAGAGAGATAGAGAGAACTTAACCCCTAAGGAATTCATGTTCTATAGTATTCCTTTCTAATATTTACTTGCTAATGTTAATGCATTGGTTAGTGATTTATTGGTCTTGAAAAATATTAAACAAAAACTGTAATTTAACTGCATTTCATCCACTGACCTTTGTAGTTATAAACAGTGGAAAAAAATTGCCTTGGTTTAATCTCCCTGGATCATTTGTGCTCATGGTAGGGCTTTGGTAATCAAGAGAAAAGAGCCCAACTTGGTGCAAATAAACAAGGAAATAATGTTAAGTATCTCTTTAATGATCATTTAGAAAAGCATGACTTATCATGGTTTCCTGTATATGTCTACATCTAATGTCATGAAATTGCAGTTCACTGGCCAAATCTAGTCATGTGTCTTTTGTAAATAAAGTTTTGTTGTCACATTAACTATGCTAAGAGTTGGGCCAAGGTACCCCTGTTTGCTAAACACATGGTTTAGCACTGAGCACATCTCTGGTGGAATATTTATTTATTAATTTTACATTAGCTAATGATTTTTCTTTTATTAGTGCTTTTAGAATGTGTTTTGTCATATTCACACCCTTCCTCAACTCTTCCCAGATCCCTCCCTCAATACCAGCCCAATTTTGTGTTTCCCTAGCCTGGTTTTCTTTGTTTGTTTATAACTATGAAGTCTAATTTATGCTTTCCATATAGTTTTTGGATATGTGGTCTTCCACTGGAGCATGGTAAACATCAGGGATGACATTCTTAAGGAAAACTGATTTTCCTTCTCCCAGAAGCTATAAATTGTCAGTTCCTTCTCACATAGGATAGGAATTCATATCCACTCTCCATGCTGGGATTTATTCTGGCATGAGCTTGCACTGGTCTCATAGTAGCTAGGAGTTCGTATGTACAGCTGCTCTGTGTGCCTGGGAGACATTATTTCCTTGTAGTCATCCATCACCTTTGGCTCTTTCAGTCTTTCCTGTCTCCCCCTTCTACAACAATACCTGAGTTTTTAAAGGAGCAGATATGATATAGACGTCCCATTTATGGCTGAGGATTCCGTAGTCTCTAATTCTGTGTACCTTGCCCAGTTTTGAATCTCTCTGTTCAACACCATATACCTGAAATAGGAGCTTTTTTGGAAAGTTTTGAGAGGTATATTAATCTATGAATCTAATAATGTCAACAATACTATGTATACTTAGCAGAGTAATCATAGTAGGTTCTCCTCTATGGTCTATGGCCTGTCTAGCTACAGATTAATGGGAATCATTTTAATCCTAGTGCTAAGCTGTCTACTACTGGACCCAGGATCAGCACCATTCAAAATTTCAGTGGTTTACTGTACAGGCATATTTAGGCAGCAGTGTCCTAAAACACACCTTGCCTTATCATACAACATCTATTCATTAAAGTGACTCTGGAACAGTGTTTTCAGATCTCTTGAGGGTAAGAATATGAGTCTCCTGCTGTCCTAGTAATTCCTACTTCAAAAATACCAAAAAGGAAAGAAATCATGAAATTAGAAGGGGGACTAGTTGACAATAGGAAGAATAAATATCAGCAGGAGTGAGGAAGGTTATATGGAAGCATGAGAGGGAGTAGATGTGATCCCTTCCTAAACCTGTCTTAAATACGATGTCTTTCTCAGATGTGGAAACTAGTCTTGAGAATCATCCTCTATCCCAGGCATTTCAGTCCTCCATTCTTCTTCATGCTAAGCGGAGATGATGAGTTCCTCAGTCTAAACTAGTATCCTGTGATGTTGCTTTTTTTCTCTTGTGCTGGATTTTTGTTTAGTTTTGTTTTCTTTTTTTTTTTTGCCATGCAAACACTCACTTTTATTCTTCAGGCTCATAAATGCATAGAAAATACATAAATTGTAAGGGCTAATAAGTAACTCTGTGTTGTCAGTTATTACTGTTTCTGTATATCCTTATT
This sequence comes from Psammomys obesus, assembly GCF_907164565.1. Taxonomy (NCBI): domain Eukaryota; kingdom Metazoa; phylum Chordata; class Mammalia; order Rodentia; family Muridae; genus Psammomys; species Psammomys obesus. The sequence continues at coordinate 1,727,358 of NW_026592481.1, read as the reverse complement.
TTTTAATATTGCCAAGCTCAATCCTGCAAGCAAACCTTAGCAGACAAATAGCAATTTACACCAAGATGCTATGATGTCTTACTGCTTTCTTTTTTTTGCTTTCTTTTTTCTTTATTAATTACACTTTATTCACTTTGTATCTCCCCCCCCGTGGTTCCCTCCCTCCTCCCATCCCAATCCCTCCCTTCCTCTACCCTCTGCATGCATGCCCCTCCCCAAGTCCACCAATAGGGGAGGACCTCTTTTCCTTCCTTCTGATCCTAGTCAATTAGGTCTCATCAGGAGTGGCTGAGTTGTCTTCTTCTGTGGTCTGGTAATGCTGATTCCCCCTCAGGGGGAGGTAATTAAAGAGCAGGCCAATTCAGTTCATGTTAGAGACAGTCAGTTTTGTTTTCTTGATCCCATGGTTTATATCTCTTCATTTTCTAGAGCATTTCCTCAGTAACTCACTTCAAAAAGACATGTCAAGCCATAAGCTCTCCAAGTTACTATATATCTAGAAATGTCTTTATTCTCTGCTCTCTTCACATAGAATTAGAAGTTAAAATGAATGCTCTATATAAGTTGATTTTGTTTGCTTATGTTTTATTATAATTTTTAATAATTTATTTAATTTTTTTATGTGTGAAGATGTCAGATCCCTTGGAATTGGTGGCACAGATAGTTGTGAGCTGCCATGTGGGTGCTGGTAATTGAACCCAGGTCCTTTGGAAGAGCAGACAGTGCTTTTAACCACTGAGCCATCTCACCAGCCACTGTATGTTTAATTTTTAAGCTCTTGGGATAAGGTCTATACCATGTAGCCCAGACTGGTCTCAAACTCTCAATCCTTTCCAACTCAGGCTCTTGGGTGCTATGATTATAGTCATGGACTACTTTGCCTGCTTTTCTAGCAGTTTTTAGGCAATCTGCATTGTATATGGAAATCCAAGGTCTGAAGTCATATAATGATGGGATTCTCTCTCCTCTGTCCTTGATGATACATCTTTTCTACTTATACCTTTAAGGGTAATCTCTTTATCCTTTTTTCTTTAAACCTTTCAAGATAATTTCTTTATCCATGAGGAGCTAAAAGTTCTCTGTGAGGCATCCAAGTGTGAAGGTGACTTTGTTGTCAGTCTCAGGGTTCTTAAGTGTGATTCTCAAATCATTCAGCTTAGATATGTTAGAGTCATTAAAAAAGTACTCCTTCCCTTATTGCTTATTATTTTTCTTTCTATTTTAGATATTCTTGTGAACCATATATTGAATCTTTTGAAATGATTAACCAATTTTGCTTTCCTTTTTCTCATATTTCCACACTTTTCTTTTTGGCTTGACTTCTTGGAAGATTTTTAAGAGTCTTTTTCTTCAATCTTTCTAGTAAATTTAGTAATGAAATTAAGTACTTAATTTCTAGAATGATTATTTATAATTTAATATATATATATAATATTTCCTTCTAGTTGTTTCAGAGATTGTTTCACATAAACCATATAACTTTGTATGTAGAATATATGTGATGTTGCTTTCAAAAAAGCTACTCAGCAAAACATATTTTGTCACTTTATTTTACTTTATTTTTACTGTGCTGGAAATGAAACTGAGGTTTTCAAACATGCTACACAAAACTGTCACACCGCTAGCCAGGCGTTCCTATTTTAAACAACAATTTTTTTTCTTTTTCCTTATTTGATTATTTTATGCTTAGTTTCTGAACACTTACTTTCTTTTTAAAATATCTATCTATCTATCTATCTATCTATTTATTTATTTATTTATTTATTTATGTTTTGTGTGTGTGTGTGTGTGTGTTAGTATGTAAATGTATATAAACTGTAGGGATTGTAGAGGACACAGAAGGTGTGGTATCCTCTGGAGCTAAAGTTACTTGCAATTCTGAGCTGTCCAATGTGGGATCAGGGAATCAACTCGGGGCCTCTGCAGGAGCAGTTTATGCTCCTAACTGATGTGCTATCTTCCCCTACCTTGTTTTGAGACCAGATCTCAAGCAGCACAAGCTGCCCTGAAATTTATATGATAGCTGACATTAAACCCCTGATCGTCCAGCCCTCACCTTCAAGTGCTGGGATTACAGGTAGGGATTACCCACACCCAGCATATGCAGTGCTGGTGATCAAATTCATGCACACTACACCATCTCTCTACCAACTAAACTGTGTTCTTTATCCATTTCTTTGAAGGAATATCTTGTCTGATCATGTAGTGGTTTGTGGGGACTCCTTTCACTGTGATATAAAGCTATTCAGTGTCCAGTTACTCCATTCTTCAGTGCTTTCTATTATGAATGACAAAAAAGATACCTACTCAGTAAATTCATTGTGAATGAAATGTGTATAAAAATAACACCTCTTGCTGAGCTCAGTGACTGTTCATAGAAGGTGCTCATTAAACCAATGAGTCCTGAATAAAGGCCCTAGCTCAGTGTATGATTAGGCAAATATGATCTTAAGATTACATAAAATAAATATTTATTATTGCCATTATTGTCGTCGTTGTACTGGAGACAGAACTCAGAGTCTAACACAGATTAAACTATACTCTAACCTCAATAAATGTAAATGGTTGATTAAAATGGAGAGGTGATAGGAATAAAATTGTAATATTTTTTTAATTGATGAGGAAGAGACTGTAAATATAACTGAGTGGTGGAGCACCTGCCTAAACTACACAAGGCCCTAGGTCCCTTGAATTCCATCTGCAGAACAAGAGATATAGGAGTGAAGATGGAAGGGGCAAAATCACTCCACATTTTTATTTTGAATCTTTAATTTGTTTCTCCCATGGATTATATAGCCCAGAAAATGAGTGTCATACCAACAAAAGTTGGAAGTAGTTTTCAGCCCTTAAATTGAATTAAATGAGTACTATTGTGACAAGCTAATTAGACATCCATAAAATTGTTAAATATATGTCATGGGAAAATGCCTATGTTCCATATTTTGTTGAACATCAATTATGCTCATAAGAAATCTGCATAGGGTAAAATGGACTTGTGACACATGTTAATTATTCTGCTAAAATAACTGAGTGCTTCAAAATTTTCAATATGCTATTAAGCATTCACGGCCTCTGAAAGTCTGAACTATTTTGAGCTTTTCCAAGTGAATCTAAGAATAAAAAATGGAGTAAAATTCTTCTTAAAGGTCTCTTAGTATATCAAAACACAAATTGTTATACTTAAGAGTCCATTTTAAAAACAGTTATATTGGTCTGGATTTCAGGATATTCAGGAAGAAATTGTCTCAGGTCTCAGCCCTAGTCTGTGAAAGGTTAGGCACAGCAAAGTAAATTTAGACAATGGGGAGCTGTCTTCTTTGTGTGTGCATCATCAGCTCTGAGCAGAGCAGCATAAGAACTGTGAAAAATGGGCCTTTAATCTCTAATCTATATGCTTTCCAGCAGGCTTGATGCATGCTAATGTAATGGCAAATGTGAATTCATCAAGTTGTTTATCAAAAGAACTTGCTGTTGCTGCTCTGCGAAGACTTCTTAATGTTAACTCTGATTCTCCTGAAATTTCCCAGGAAATTAAGACAATACAACAAAGGCCAGCACTGTAGCCAGCTACATAGTGAGAAAAACTGAAAATTACAATATATGTGGACACTGATCATCTGTTTCAACTGCCAAGTTGCCTGGATGTTTTCCATTGGACTAGTATTTTTCAAAATGGCTCACTGAACTCTGCACAGAAACCTCCAAATTGCTTATGAAAAACACTGATTCTGGGGCTAGAGAAGTGGCTCAGCAGTTAAGAGTAGTTACTGTTCCTGCAGAGGGCCCAGATTTTCTCACAACACCCATCTGTAACTCCAGTTCCTGGGCATATGACCCGCACTGTGGCCTCCAAGAGTACTGCATACACATGGTACACAGACATACATTCAGGTAAAACACCCATGCATGTAAAATAAACACAAGTAAATCCATTTAATTTTTTTACAGTTATAATTGCTGCAGAATGCTGGATTGAGCAATAAGAATTTAAGGCTATGATTTAGGCTATCAGATGTACTGTAACTAGGAAATGAAATACTTTAAAACAAGTAGAATGGACATAAATATTACAGAAAATAGCACAGCATTGTTGAACTACTGCAGTGTTTTTATTCTGAAATGGAGCTCGACGGTGGGAAATTCTTAAAGTGAAAAATTCTGACCTATTTACTCTGTGTGATTATTCTCTGCTCACACTGAAACAAAGAATATTTACTCCCTGATTGAATGAAGTTGGAATCATCAAATCCTCTCGTTTCTTCCCACACATTTTCTCTTTGAGTGTTAGTACCTCAGGCAGGTTGGTTGGAGCAGATTCAGTTTTGTTTTGTTTGTTTCACTTTGCTTTGGATTTTGTGACTATTGGTGATTTTCTGTGTGTGTGTGTGTGTGTGTGTGTGTGTGTGTGTGTGTGTGT
>NW_026592481.1:1646871-1722931 GCF_907164565.1 Psammomys obesus | reverse complement strand
TGTGTGTGTGTGTGTGTGTGTGTGTGTGTGTGTGTGTGTGTGTAGAATCCATGGACTGCCTCATGCATACTAAGTATTTTCACCACTGACTGTCACTCCCAGCCCTTGGAGTATGCTCTTGATAACCCTGGACACCTTAGCAAGTGTCATGAAAGGACAAGAGGCCAATGACTATTAAGAATACAAGCATGGGAGGAGGGACTGCCTCTGGCATAGTCCTGTTGACCTGCTCTTTGATCACCTCCCCCTGAGGGGAGGGCAGCCTTATGGGGCCATGGAGGATGACAATGCAGCCACTCCTGATGTGATCTGGTGGACTGGGATCTGAGGGAAGGGGAGGAGGGCCTTCCCTATTGGTGGACTTGGGGAGGGGCATGCATGAGGGGGAAGGAAGGGTGGGACTGGGAGGGGAGGAGCCAGGGGCATATGGGGGGATGCAGGGTGGATAAAGTGTAATTAATAAAAAAAAAAGGATACAAGCTTGGAGTTACAGCCAAATGCTCTTCTAATATGATTATGCTGTTTATCCTCTAGGAACAAAACTAATATAGAAGTGTGGAGGGCTCTACAGTCTCCCCTAGAATGCAGTTTATACTGACACTTGAATAAATGGCACACTTTATGCCAAGGATTACCAAACAGAGCATAGAAACCACAGGAACCTTTGGAAGTGAAGAACCAAAGACTTGAGAATGATTTATTGTTTGTCTAAGGTTTAATGACTCATAGATAGCCTTGTGGAAGTGTGACCAAGCACAGGGGTGTTATCTAATGCAGTGGATGAAGTGAAGCAACTCAACAAGCCTCGTGCGTTCCAATTCTCCTTGGTCTGTCTGTGTAGCATCCCTTACACCAGGATTAGAGTAGGGCTTCTTGTGGAATGAGGTTCTTATGACCCACTGTCAGACTAGACAACTTAGAGAATTTCTTTAGTCTTTTTCTTATATCTATTTAATTTTACTTTACATGTATGAGTGGTTCACCTGGATGCATGCTATATGCACCACATGAGGGCAGGAGTCCATGGAGATCAGAAGAGTCATTAGATCTGTCCCTAACTCCACAGTTGAAAAGCACCATGTAGGTGCTGGGAACTGAACCTTGATCCACTGCAAGAGTAACAAATGCTCTCAACCGCACCTCCTAATAGAAGTTCTTTATAGTCACCTCTTACACAGAAAGGTTACAAAAGTTTAGTGTAGTATTTTTAGATTTTATGCTAGCTTTAAGAAGATGAATTCCAGTTTCTGTGACATATAAGGAGGTGGAGGTTGAAGAAAGAACAAGGGCAGAAGGACACTATGATTTTGAGGCCTTTCCAATATCCTTCAATTTGAACTATGTTGCATTCTGAATCACCATACACTATGGTACCCCAACACTTCCAAATTGTGCATCTCTAAAGCTGATGGTGTGAGATGAGGTTAAGAGATAACAGCTCTGCTCAGCATCTCAATGAACCGAAAGACGTGATTAGATTATTATTGCCTCCTACCCATTCGAGTGCCATTAACATAAAAGTCATCTCTTAAACACATTGAACTGAACTCAATTAGTATAATTGATTATCAGCCTAGCTGTAGGGATTTTGCAGCTTTAGGGAAACTGACAAACATCTTGCCCTTTTAGATCCTACAATTAGATTCACAAGTGACAGTCAATATGCATTTCCCAGGCTCCAAATTCATCGTCTATAATGATAGCAAAAATGTCCTGGGTGGATGATCTAGCTGTTGATAAAAGACTAATTGCGAAAATGGTTTTCAGTACTGATATTGGCAAATGGAATTGAGCCTGTGAAAGATAAATTTGATCACGAATTAATGGAACCTATTCTGGATGTTACTTTATATAAACCCTAATAGATTCTTGATTCACTGCATCTTGTTTTCTAAAGCTGGAAGTATAAGTGGAAAAAAAACATGTCAGTTTAGGTTCTGCATAAACCCATGGTCCTTTCAACTTTATTCCTAAAAATGACTGATTTTAAACAATTCATAACATGTGCATTTGAGAAAAGAACCCTATTAGCTTTACCTTCTGAAATATTTCACCTATGTCTCCTATAATGTGGAGAAATATTTTGGTTTATTATTTTTATTTTTATTATTTTCATTTCATTATCCACTGGATTATAGTAAAATGGTTGGTTGCAGTCTTTGGGATTTCTCATGATGCTGTGTAATTTCTTATACAAAGATATACTGAAGATATTGTACAGCATTCTGACATGGTCATGGTTTTCCACTCTAATCTCTTTTCTCCTTGTTACTGTTCTCCCTCCTAGCTTCTACTCTTGAAAGTACCCAGGGAGGGACAATTTTTCTAAACACCACTTTTATTATCCTTGTATGACTTTTTTTTTGCTATTCCCTTGGATTGAGATGCCATTCTCTCCTTTTCACTGTGCTTCTTCTGGTTTTTCTGTCCCCCATTTGTTGCCTTTGTTCCCCATGGATCATACGGCTTTCAACCTGTTATTGTAAAATTAAGGGTTTTCTATGCCAACTATTGTAGTATGAAACATCTTATGTGCCTAGCTCTTTAAATGACCCTATGCCTTTCAGTGTCAGTTGGCTCTTGGACTTCTGGGAACAGAAGAGCATATAAAAAGCCAACAGAATCTTAGAGATGAGAGGGAGGAGGAGGAAGAGGAAGAAAAGAAAGAAGAGGAGGAGGAATAGGCAAGAGTAGTTTCCAGGAGACAGAAAAATAGGGTCAGAGAAGACAATTGATACAAGAAGAAAAATGATTGAGAAAGGCTAAAGAACAAAAGAGATTTAGCAGAGTGAAGATAGGAGACAGTTGAAAGTGAATTGAACTAGCAGAGTGAGAAGAGAAGAAAGCTGATGACAATTGAGTCAGGAGAAGCTGAGGTAAGACAATGAAGACATTGTTAGGATAGAGTTAGGGAAAAAAACATGAAGAATGCACACATAAAGTAACTATAAATAAATATTAAGACTGAAAAGCAACACACTCTAAATGCTACACACTCTAGCTCCCAAATAATGATATGGAACCTATTATATTTATTAATAAGCTTCAAGCACTATAGCTGGGCAGATATTGAGCTATTCTAACCCATTCATGCTGGCCTACTTCCCCACCATGTGGCCCATTACTAACATCTTAGTCTTGCCCTGGCTACTTCTGCTATATCTGTGTCCTGAAGGCACACTCTCCTTCCAGCTGGGATCCTCTCACTGAGATCAGAAATCCTGCATTATCCTCCTTCCCAGCTACAGGCTGTTCAGCTCTTTATTCATTAATCAGAGGTGATGGAGAACAATTTTTGCACAACATTGAGAAAAGAGATGCTTCAATAATAATGACAATACCGATGTCCTGATTGAAATTAGATCTTTGTGAAAAGAAAAGAGCATTTGAATACACAGTGCACAAAACATCCTCCAACATGTTATACTTGGGTATTGCTCTCTCTGGCTCCCTCTAATGGTCTGGAATTTATTTGAGGGCAGCAAATGAATATTCAATGGCACTATAATCATAGAAGCAGAAAATAGTAAAGTGATCCTCATTCAGTCTTACCTGAAGTAGGGAACTTGAATAACATGCTTAAAGCTAGGTTCTTTTCCCAGCACTGTAAAAGTTTGGAGGAGATGAAAAGGATGAGGAGTAGATAAAGTTTTTTGGGTAAAGAAATGAATGCATGAATAAATGATAAATAGCCTGAAGAGAATTCTTTCAAAGCCTTTTTCTATTCTACCTATCACTTTGGGATATTTTGCTTTCTGAGATATTCTCTCCTCTCAGTATTTCAGAAGGTTTAGCTCTTGTCTCCAGTGTTCTAAGGAAGTCTCTAGATCCATGTGTTAAAATAGTACTTTCTTTCTTCTACATTCTATGCTGAAGTAGCTTTCTCTCTAAATAAAAATCTAGTTGTGATTGTGCCTACCTAAAATCCCAACACTTAGGAGGCTGAGGCAGGAGGATCAAAGTTTAAGGTCAACATGAGCTACATTACAAAACACTTTTTTTTTAATTAATTACACTTTATTCAGTTTGTATCCCCCCATAAGCTCCTCTCTCCTCCCGTCCCAATCCCACCTTTCCTCCCACTTCTTCACGCATGCTCCTCCCCAAGTCCACTGATAGGGGAGGTCCCCCTCTCCTTCCTTCTGACCTTAGTCTATCAGTTCTCATCAAGAGTGGCTGCACTGTCATCTTCTATGGCCTGGTAAGGCTGCTCCCCCCTTGGGGGGAGGCGATCAAAGAGCAAGCCAATCAGTTCATGTCAGAGGCAGTCCCTCTTCCCATTACTATGTAACCCACTTGGACACTAAACTGCCATGGGCTACATCTGTGCAGGGGTTCTAGGTTATCTCTATGCATGCTACTTGGTTGGAGTATGAGTCTCTGGGAAGACCGCTGTGTTCAAATTTCTGGTTCTGTTGCTCTCCTTGTGGAGTTCCTGTCCTCTCCAGATCTTAGTATTTCCCACTTCTTACATAAGATTCCATGCACTCTGCCCAACAGTTGGCCATAAGTCTCAGCTTCTGCTTTGATAGTCTGCAGGGTAGAGCCTTTCAGAAGCCCTCTGTGACAGGTTCCTAACTTCTTTCTTGTTTTCTTCTTCTTCTGGTGTCCATCCTCTTTGCCTTCCAGGATGGGGATTGAGCATTTTAGTCAGGGTGCTCTCTCTTGATTGGTTTCTTTAGATGTACAGATTTTAGTAGGTTTATCCTATATTATATGTCTATATGAGTGAGTATATACTGTGTGGGTCTTTCTGCTTCTGGGACGGCTGACTCGGGATGATCCTTTCCAGGTCTCACCATTTACCTGCAAATTTCATAATTTCCTTATTTTTCATTGCTGAGTAATGTTCCATTGTGTAGATGTATCACAGTTTCTGCATCCATTCTTCAGTTAAGGGGCATCTAGGCTGTTTCCAGCTTCTGGCTATTACAAATAAATCTGCTACAAACATGGCTGAGCAAATGCCCTTATTATGTATTTGAGCCACTTTTGGATATATGCCTAGGACTGGTACGGCTGTGTCTTGAGGAAGCATTATTCCTAGTTGTCTGAGAAAATGCCAGATTGATTTCCAGAGTGGAAACCTGATCTTTGACAAAAATGCCAAAACTATACAATGGAAAAAGATAGCATCTTCAACAAATGGTGCTGGTCTAACTGGATGTCTACATGTAGAAAAATGCAAGTAGGTCCATATTTATCACCCTGCATAAAACTAAAGTCTAAGTGGATCAAAGACCTTAACATAAAAACAGACACACTAAACTGGTTAGAAGAGAAAGTGCAGAAGAGCTTTGAACTCATTGAAAGAGGAGACAACTTCCTGATCAGAACACCAACAGCACAGGCTCTAAGAGCAACAATCAATAAATGGGACCTCATGAAACTGAAAAGCTTCTGTAAAGCAAAGGACACTGTCCTCAGAACAATACGACAGCCTAAAGATTGGGAAAGGATTTTCACCAACCCTGTATCTGACAGAGGGCTAATATCCAGAATATATAAAGAACTAAAGAAGCTGAAAAACAGCAAACCAAGTAATCCAATTTAAAAAATGGAGAACAGAGCTAAACAGAGAATTCTCTGTAGAGGAATATTAAATGGCAGAGAAACACTTAAAGAAATGCTCAAAGTCATTAGCCATTAGGGAACTGCAAATCAAAACGACCCTGAGATTTCACCTTACACCCATCAGAATGGCCAAGATGAAAAACTCAAGTGACAACACATGCTGGAGAGGTTGTGGAGAAAGGGGAACCCTCCTCCACTGCTGGTGGGAATGTAAACTTTACAAAACACTTTTTAAAACATTGTTGTCCCCTAAAATTCACGGTGTGTAGTTCAATATTTGGGCTGTTTTTCTTGAGTTAGTCCTTCTACCAGAGTTGTGCTGTCAGGTTTTCCTTGTAAAATCCCAGTTAGTAAATATTTGAGGTTTTCAAGACTTCAAGGTCTTTGTACAACAACTGAACTCTTCCAGCCTAACGTGAAAGCATCTGAAAAGGAAAAAAATAAGTGCAAGTAGCTTTATTCCAATAAATTTTTGTTTCTAGGTCAGATTTTGTCTGTGGGTTTTAACTTGCTGATCCCTGCATGACAATATAAAGTTATGCATCTGGCTAAATCACAGATCTATGTTAGGTACGAGACACAAAGAAAGATTTTTATTAAGTACTTGTTCAATAAATACTGGATAGATTTGATCCACTGTAACAAAAAAGACTGCTTTGAACAAAAATTGGAAAGCTAATTTCTACAAATTCAAGTGAAAATAGTAGGCAAAAACTTCAAATAATATCAGTTCTTTTCAAATGTGATGCTCATCCATGTCTAAAATGTAGTAATATTTTTACTCTTACAATCTGTTCAGATTGCTCTGTGGGTTATACTGACTTAAAGATAAAAGTTTATTGAGAAAATTTGGAAGATAGACAGAGGAATGTCTACAGTGAGATAAACACAGTGTTTTCTTTTAAATTTATTTTTTATTAATTACAGTTTATTCACTTTATATTCCAGCTGAAGCCCACTTCCTTGACCCCTCCCAATTCCACCCTCCCTCCCTCTTCTGCTCCCATTCCCCTCCTCCAGTCCAATAATAGGAGAGGTCCTCCTCCCCTTCCATCTGACCCTAGCCTATGAGTTCTCATCAAGATTAGCTGCATTGTCTTCCTCTGTGTCCTGGTAAGGCTGCTCTCAAGTCAGGAGGAGGTAATCAAAGAGCCAGCCACTGAGTTCATGTCAGAGAGAGTCCCTAACTCACATACTAGGAAACCTACTTGGAAACTGAGCTGCAATGGGCTACATCTGTGCAAGGGTTCTAGGTTGTCTCCATGCATGGCCCTTGGTTGGAGTATCCATCTCAGAAAGACACCTAGGCCAAGATTTTTTTGATTCTGTTCCTTTCCTTGTGGAGCTCCTGTCCTCTTCAGGTCTTTCATCTCCCTGTTCTTTCATATGATTCCCTGCACTCTGCCCAAAGTTTGGCTGTGAATCTCAGCATCTGCTTTGAAACCCTGCAGGGTAGAGTCTTTCAGAGGCCCTCTGTGGTAGGCTCATCTCCTGTTTCTGTTTTCTCCCTATTCTGATTTCCATCCCATTTTCCTTTCTAAAGGAGGATTGATTATCTTACCCAGGGTCCTCATTATTACTTAGCTTTTTTAGGGGTACAGATTTTTTTTATGTTTATCCTATATTATATGTCTAATGTCCACTTATAAATGACTATATACCATGTGTGTCTTTCTCCTTCTGGGATACCTCAGTCAGGATGACCTTTTCTAGTTCCCACCATTTGCCTTCAAATTTCATGATTTCCTTGTTTTTTATTTGCTGAGTAGTATTCCATTGTGAAAATGTATCACAATTTCTGCATCCATTCCTCAGTTGAGGGACATCTGGGTTGTTTCCAAATTCTGGCTATTATGAATAGAGCTGCTAAGAACATATTTGAGTAATTGTCCTTGTTGTATAGTTGAGCCTATTCCCGATATATGGGTATATTGGAGTGGTATAACTATATCTTCAGGAAATACTATTCCTAATTGTCTGAGAAGGCACCAGGATAATTTCCAAAGTGGTTGTACAAGTTTACATTCCCACCAAAAATGTAGGAGGGTTCCTCATTCTCAACAACTTCTCCAACATGTGTTGTCACTTGAGTTTTTGATCTAAGCCATTCTTATGGGTGTAAGGTGAATTCTCGGGGGGGGGGTTGATTTGCAATTCCCTGAAGACTAAGGACATTGAGTATTTCTTTAAGTGTTTCTCTGCCACTTGGTATTCTTCTACTGAAAATTCACTGTTTAGCTCTATACCCCATTTTTATTTGGATTACTGGATTTGTTGCTTTTTAATTTCTTAAGTTCTTTATATATCCTTCATATTAGCCCTCTGTGAGATACAGGTTTGGTGGAGATCCTTTCCCAGTTTGTAGGCTGGCATTTTGTTCTGATGACAGTGTGCTTGCTTTACAGAAGCTTTTCATTTTCATGAGGTCCCATTTATTGATTGCTGATCTTAGAGCCTGTGCTATTGGTGTTCTGTTCAGAAAGTTGTCACATTTGTCAATGAGTTTAAGGCTCTTCTCCAATTTCTATTCTAACAGATTTAGTGTGTCTCGTTTTATGTTGAGGTCTTCGATCCACTTGGACTTTAGTTTTGTGCAGGGTGATAAATATGGATCTATTTGCATTTTTGTACAGTTAGACATCCAGTTAGACCAGCACCATTTGTTGAAGATGCAATCTTTTTTCCATTGTACGCTTTTGGCTTCTTTGTCAAAAAATCAAATATGTATGGGTGTGTGGATTTATTTCTGGACCTTCTGTTTGATTTTATTGATCCATCATCATTCTGTTTCTATGCCAGTACCATGTAGGTTTTATAACTATTGCTCTGTAGTACACCCTGAGATCAAGGATGGAGATACCTCCAGACAATTTGTTGTTGTATGGGATTATTTTAACAATTCTGGGTTTTGTGTTTTTCCATATGAAATTGAGAATTGCTCTCTCCAGGTCTGTAAAGAATTGTGTTGGTATTTTAATGGGAATTGCATTAAATCTGTAGATTGCTTTTGTTAGGATGACCATTTTCACTATGTTAATCCTACCTATCTATGAGCATGGGAGATCTTTCCATCTTCTGATATCTTCTTCAATTTCTTTCTTCAGAGACTTGAAGTTTTTTTTTTTTTTTTTTCCAAACAAGTCTTTCACTTACTTCGTTAGAGTCACACCAAGGTACTTTATGTTATTAGTTTCTATTGTGAAGTGTGATGTTTCCCTAATCTTTCTCACCCCTTTTTTCCTTTTGTATACAGGACAGCTACTGAATTTTTTTTTTGAGTTAATTTTCTATACAGCCACTTTGCTGAAGGTGTTTATCAGCTGAAGGAGTTCTGTGATTGAATTTCAGGGGTCACTCATGTGTACTATCATGTCATCTACAAATAGTGATACTTTAACTTCTTCTTTTACAATTTGTATCCCTTTGATCTCCTTTAGTTGTCTTATTTCTCTAGCTAGGACTTCAAGTACTATGTTGAAGAGATATGGAAAGAGTGGACAGCCTTGCCTTATCCCTGATTTCAGTGGGATTGATTTAAGTTTCTCTCCATTTAGTTTGATGTTGGCTATAGGCTTGCTGTATATTGCCTTTACTATGTTTAGATATGTGCCTTTTATCCCTGATCTTTCCAAGACTTTATGCATGAATGGGTGTTAGATTTTGTCAAATGGGTTTTTTGGCATGTAAGGAGATGATCATGTGTTTTTTCCTCTTTAGTTTGTTTATATGGTGGATTACATTGATAGATATATGTATATTGAACCACCCCTGCATGCCTGGGATGAAGCCATCTTGGTTATGGTGGATGATATATTTGATGTGTTCTTGGATTTGGTTTGCAAGTATTTTTTATTGAGTATTTTTGCATCAATGTTCATAAGAGAGATAGGTCTGAAGTACTTTTGTTGTTGTTGTTAGGAGTTTGTGTGGTTCAGATACTAAGGTGACTGTGGCCTTCTAGAATGAGTTTTGAATAATTTGAAGAGAATTGAAGTTAGCTCTTCTTTGAAGGTCTGGTAGAATTTGCGCTGAAACAATTTGGCCCTGGGATTTTTTTTTTTTTTTGGAAGGGAGACTTTTGATTACTGCTTTTATTTCCTTAGGCAATATAGGACTACTTAATGTATTTACCTGATCTTGATTAATTTTGGTTAAAGGAATTTATCAAGAAAATTGTCCATTTCTTTTACATTTTCAATTTTTTTGGCATATAGACTTTTGTAGGAAGACCTAATAACTGTCTCGATTTCTACAGTGTCTGTTGTTATGCCCCCTTTTCATATCTGACTTTGCTGATTTGGACAGTTTCTCTCTGCCTTTTTGTTAGTGTGGCTAAGGATTTGTCTACCTTGTTGATTTTCTCAAGGAACCAGCTCTTGGTCTCATTGATTCTTTGAATTGTTTTCTTTGTTTCTAATTCATTTATTTCAGCTCTGAGTTTGATTATTTCCAATCATCTACTCCTCTTGGGTGTGTTTGCTTATTTTTTTCCCTTAAGGCTTTTAGGTATGTCATTAAATTGCTTTTATGAGGTTTCTCCAACTTCTTTCAGGAGATACTTAGTACTATGAACTTTGCACTTAACACTGCTTTATTTGTTTCCCATAAGTTTGGGTATGTTATACCTTCATTTTCATTGAATGTTAGGAAGTCTTTAATTTCCTTTTTTTTTTTTTTTCATTCTTCCTTGACCAAGGTGTCATTGAGTAGAGAGTTGTTTAGTTTCCATATGTATGTAGGATTTTTGTCACTTATGTTGTTGTTGAGGTCTGGTTTCAGGCCATGGTGGTCTAATAGTATACAAGGGATTATTTCAGTATTCTTGTATCTGTTGATGCTTCCTTTGTGCCTGGCAATATAGTCAATTTTTGAGAAGGTTCCATGAGGTGCTTAAAAGAAAGTATAATCTTCTGTGTTTTGGTGAAAGTTCTGTAGACATCTTTTAGGGCCATTAGATTTAGGACCTCTCTAAGTGTCATTATTTCCCTATTTAGCTTTTGTCTAGATAATCTGTCCCTTGGTGAGAGTGGAGTGTTGAAGTCTCCCACTATTTAGGTGTTGAGATTGATGTGGGATTTAAGCTTTAATAATGTTTCATTGACAAATGGAGATGCTCTTATATTTGGGGCATAGATATTCAGGGTTGTGGTGTCCTCCTGCTGGATTTTTCCTTTGATGAGAATGAAGTGTCCCTCCTCATCTTTTTTGATTAATTTCCGTTGAAAGTCTATTAGCTACTAGGATACCAACTCCAGCTTGTTTTCTGAGTTTTTTCACTTGAAAAACATTTTTCCAGCCCTTTATTCTGAGGCAATGTTCATCTTTGTTGCAGAGGTGTGTTTCTTGGATGCAGAAGAATGTTGGATACTCTTTCCACAACGATTCTGTTAGTCTGAATCTTTTTATTGGAGAGTTTAGTCCTTTGATGTTGATAGATAATAGTGACCAATGAATGTTAGTTCTCCTTACTGTGGAGTTGGTGGTGTTACTTTGTTTCTATGCTTGTTTTATTTTAATTTTTTTTGTTGTGAAGTTATCTATATCCTGTGTTTTCTTGAGCATAGTTAATTTTGTTAGATTGGAGTTTTCCTTCTAGTATCTTCTGTAGGGGTGGTTTGTTGTGCCAATATTAAGTTTAGTTTTGTCATAAAATATTTTATTTTCTCCATCTATGTCGATTGAAAGTTTTGCTAGGTATTGCAGTCTGGTTGGCATTTGTGGTCTCTGAGAGTCTGCATGACATCTGCCCAGGCCCTTCTGGCTTTCATGGTTTCTGTTGAGAAGTCTGGTATGATTCTAATAGGTCTGCTTTTATAAGTTACTTGGCCTTTTTCAGTTGCTGCTTTTAATATTTTTTCTTTGTTCTGTAGATTTAGTGTTTTGACTGTTATGTAACGTGAGTTTTTTTTTTTTTTTTTTCTGGTCTAGTCTATTTGGTATTCGTAAGCCTCTTGTATGTTTATGGACATCTCTTTTTTAAGGTTGTGAAATTTTTCTCCTATGATTTTCTTGAAAATATTTTCTGATCCTTAGAGCCTTGAATCTTCTTTTTCATCTATTTCTTTTATTCCTAGATTTTGTCTTTTAATGCGCTCTTGATTTCTTCTGTGTTTTGTGTTTGGAACTTTCTCATTTTACTTTTTCTTTGATGTATCATTTTCTGCAATGTATCTTTAGCACTTGAGATTCTCTTCCTATCTCTTGTATTCTCTTGGTGTTGCTTACCTTTATGGTTACTGATCTTTTCTCCAAGCTCTCCAGCTCCAGGGTTTTCTCTGTTTATGTTTTCTTTGTTGATTCTAATTCTGTTTTCATGTCTTGCACCATTTCCTTTTATGTGCCTCTAATAATTGGATAGGGATAGATTTGAGATCTTTTTCCTGTGTTCCCAATGAATTAAAATATCCATTGATTTTGGGGGTTCTGGTGAAGCTATGCTGTCTTGATTTTTGCTGGATGGGTTCTTATGCTAACCTCTAGCCATCTGCTTATCTATAACCTTTGCTGTTTGTTCCTGGAGTCTGTACTTCAGACTGGATCTGTGTGTCTCTGATGTCTGGGGGATTCTTCAGAACATGAGAGAGGACCGGACCACTGATTTGAGAGTGGATGTTGGTGTTTCAGCTGTACTTAAGGGAAGAAGTTTGCAGGTTGATGTGCACAAGCATGGAAGTGTGCATGGAAGTGTGCCTTGAAAGACAGGTTGCTAGAGCATTTAGATTCCTGGAAGTATGGAGCATAAATGCAGGTGGGGGTGCTGGTGCCATTTGTGGGCACAATGCACATGTGCAGGTGCCCAAAATGCCTCAGTGGTCCACATGACTGTTGTTGTACTGTCCTCCAGGTATTCAGATCTGTCTGGGTTCCACTATCTTGGCTCCAGGAATCGTTTGCATGGATTCCACAGGGAGACGCACAGAGCAGGGGGCTCAATGTTGAGAACGCTGTCCTAAGGATCTCTATGTTGCTCTCAGTGGGGGTGTGGGTGAAAGGGATCTGATGTCTGGCTGCTAGAGTAGAGTTACCATGTATCTGGAGCTCTGAATGCCCTCACTTGAAGGCACACACTTGCTTGGCGGCCTAATACGAAATCACAGGGGTTCCACCTGTTCTCTACTCTTGGATTTAGGCCTGCAGGGGCAAATGAAGGTAGGAGATCCCTTAGCTCAGTGGTATCCACTGTTTGTTTGGCAGGCAGGTAGATCTGTACTTGGGGCAGCCTCCTATGCTGTCTCAGTCACTGAGCACAGAGTATCCTGTTTCTGCTATCTTGCAAGGAGCACCCTCTTTGGAGCACCTGTTGCCTACAACAGCCGCAGACCTGGGAGGTGCTTACAGCTGTAGCAGCCTCTGCAGTCTTGGTCACGGAGCAGGGAGGATCATGCTTGGGGCAACCACTGCAGCCTCTGTCAAGCAGGGAGGCCAGTGCATGGGACAAGGGGAAGTGCAGGGGAAGTCGAATATTCACCACTTTCAGGCCCAGGAGAAGTCCATGTGTGACCTGAATCCAAACTGTCCCAGCTCATGGGTTATTTCCTCATGCCCAGGAAGCCTCAATGTAGATGTTTTGGCTTCAGATGCACCCCACTCACCAATTTTGGAATTTTGCATCCTGTGCCCCTCAGATAAGGTGTATGCTGGTCATCACCATGTTGAAATCTCCACTTTCAATGATTTTAAAGGTCCCTATGTCTGCACTGGAGAGATCGCTCAAAGGGTAAAGTGCTTGCCATGCAAACATGAATACCTAGGTTCAGATGCTCAGCACGCAGGTGAAAAGCTGGATTTGCTGTTGCACAATTATAATCCTAGCACTGTGTGTGCATGTGTGGTTGGAGAATGGGGAGGCAGAATCTGGAAGCTCGCAAGTCAGCCAGCTTAGTTGAATCAGTGAGTTTGGGGGCAGAGAGAAACTCTCTAAGAAAAATAAGGTATAAAGTGTTAGAACACACAAATGCATTAACCTTTGGCTTCCACATCTACAGACATTACATGGATACACAAATAAACACATTAATACACACAAAATAAACATTAATAAAAATTAATGTCCATATATGCAAATGCCCCATCCACAATTGGATACATATTTTATAAGGATGTGGATTTTTTTGGTGGGGGTTACGATTGGTTTTGTGTATACAAATATGATTGGCATAAGTTAGTTGAATATTTGATGCTCGTTCTGCTTCCTATAGAAAAGCATTTACTGCTGTGGGATGAGACTCAGGAATAAAGCCAGAGTTAGAAGGCAGAGCAGGGAAACTGCTCCTTGGGTGGTGGCAGTTGGCAGGGTTGGCTTCGTGGGATGAACTAACTTGTTTCATGGACAAGAGAGGCAAGGTGAGTAGTTCAAAGTCTTGACAAGCAAAAGCAGGTGTTGACATCAATAAGGAAGCCAATAAGTCACACTGGGGAAACAGAGATTAATGCAGCTGCGACCTGTTTGCAGGACAAAGCTTCAAGCAGCACTGAAAGGAAACGGTTGGAGCAATTGTACCAAAGCAAGCTCATGAAGGAGGCATTATACCCTCATCTTTCTGCCTTTCTGCCCACAGTTTTCTCTGCTAGCACCACCCAAATTTTTAACCCAGTGGGAAGCCAGGTAAAGTAGATTTACTTTAGGGTAAACTCCAAATGCAGAGAGATACAGGCACAGCAATTACAACAAAGAAACACAAGCAAATTGTAATAAAGTCAAACAGTAACGTAATTTCAAGTTTAGGAAGTGTGAGTTCCCTAACTGAGGACTAGAAATATTCTCTTAATATAGAAGACACTAAGAGGGCATATGTTTCTGTTAGCTTTACTTATCTACCTATTTATTTATTTTTGAAATGGTCTCACTCTATACCTCATGCTGGCCACAACTTTATAGCAATTCTGCTACCGTAGCTTTCCAAATCCTGAGATTACATGTATTAGCCACCATGCCTGACAAAGAAAATTAAAATAAGTTCAAACAGATATGTTATTTCAAACCTTTGATACTGGGATTTTTTTTTAACAGCTGCTTTTCACTTCTCTAGAAGGATTTAGTTATCAAAATGGGTCCTTAATCAATTAATCTGTTAAAAATTTCTGTAAAGATTATGAAGTTTATTAAAATATGGCCAGAAAACTCCTTAAAAATATCTCTGATCAAGAATGAAACGTGTCTCTGTCTCACATATTTCTTAACTTAGTATTTTCTAGAATCATAATATCATAAATATAAAATGATTGAATAATTTTTCAAAGAATGCAAGTGGCTCATGCCTGTGATCACAGTACTCAGGGAGGTAGAAGCAGGCAGATTGCTATGAGATCAAGGCCAGCCTTGTCTACAAAGTGAGTCAAGTACAACTTAGGCTACACAGAGAAAGCCTGTGTCAAAACAAAACTAAAAACAAAAATATTTCAAGTTCACTATAGGAGGAATAACATCCTGGCATGGGAAGAAAACCTACTGTTCTTTAAACCATCTCCTTACCTACTGCCCTAAAAAGTGATTAGAACTCAGTTTTCTGGCCACGAAGTAATGATTTTAATTAGTTTGAGAAAGGGTTTGTTCCTTATTATCAAGTTTCAAGTTTTTGCTTGAAAAAGTGTTTGCTCCTTATTATCAAGTCTTTTGTTCAAAAATCATATTTTCCTGCGGGTTAAAAAGAGAGAGACAGACATAATCAATCAAGAAGAAAAAGTCTGTCCAGCCATGCAGCACTTCATGCTCTGTGAGCAACAGATGTTGACACTTCAGAAATGTTTGGGGTGATTGGAATTTTTAAGACCCAAAGGGCTCACTCTGCTGGAGCCCAGAGCAAAGAGCATGTGTAAGAACCATTAGTCTGTCTGTCCCTTTTCCACTCAAACGTCAGGCAACTCCATTTCATTTTGCATGCTGGCAGGATTAGATAAGCCATGGAAATGCATCATTTCCCATCAGATTCTACCCTCATTTTTTACTATTTATTTTTTTATTTATTACAATTTATTCACTTTGTATCTCAGCTGCAGCCCCCTTTCTCATCCCCTCTCAATTCTGCCCTCCCTCTCTCCCTCCATCTTCTCTTCCCATGTCCCTCCCCCAGTTCACTGATAGGGGAGGTCCTCCTCCCCTTCCATCTGACCCTAGCCTATCAGGTCTAATCAGAACTGGCTGCATTGTCTTCCTCTGTGGACTTGTAAGGTTGCTCCTCTCTTAGAGGGAGGTGATCAAAGAGCCAGCTACTAAATTCATGTCCCTTACTAGGGAACCCACCTGGACACTTAGCTGCCATGGGTTACATCTGTGCAGCGGTTCTAAGTTATCTCCATGCATGGTCCTTGTTTGGAGTATTAGTCTCAGAAAAGACCCCTGTGCCCAGATTTTTTGATTCTGTAGTTCCCATTGTGGATTTCCAACCCTTCCAGGTCTTTCTATCTCCCCCTTCTTTCATATGATTCCCAGCACTATGCCCAAAGTCTGGGTATGAGTCTCAGCATCTGCTTTGATACCCTGCTGGATAGTCTTTCAGAGGCCCTCTGTTGTAGGGTCCTGTCCTGTTCTCTGTTTTCTCCCTCTTCCAATGTCTATCTCATTTGCCTTTCCGAATAAGGATTGAACATTTTACCCAGGGTCCTCCTAATTGTTTAGCTTCTTTAGGTGTACAGATTATAGTATGTTTATCCTACATTATATGTCTAATATCCACTTATAAGTAAGTATGTACCATGTGTGTCTTTTTGCTTTGGGATGATCTTTTCTAGTTCCCACCGTTTGCCTGCAAATTTCATGATTTCCTTGGTTTTAATTACTGAGTAGTACTCCATGTGTAAATGTACTACATTTTTAAAGTTCCTAAAAATGCCACTGTGTTAGAATGTAAAAGCTGGGCTTTTCAAGAGCTACAGTCATCTTTGTAAGATAGATGACTCTTCCCACCACTGAATATCTAAACCACCGTTAGGGTTTGTACCATATGTCAAGAACCCTCTGGTGCATACAGAAACAAATCTCCATGTAATTATCTTTCATACCTTTATTAGTAAAATGCATTTGAGTCATACAATTATAGATATGTCAATTTATATTTTAGCTACTAATATATATATATATAATTATTATTATATAAGTGCCTGGCATTTCTCCAGCCCATTTATTAGTTAAATATATAAATAATGTCATGACTATATTGAGGATTCTAAAGTATATGCTTAAATCATATTAAAAATGGGATGTTTTTCAGATGAGATAAGCTTAGGGTGGCTGTATAGACCCATAATGCCAACACTGGTGAGGAGGATGTGGAGAGATGTTAAGTATGAGGCCAGTCTGGGCTTCATAGCAAGACCCAGCCTTGAAAGAAACCAAAGAAATAAGAACAACAAAAGAAACCAAGCAAAGTAAAATGAAAGTGAGATAGAAATTTTAATCACTTAAAATCATTTTGGCTGTGAGTTTCTGCATCTGCTTCGATTCCCTGCTGGCTGGAATCTTTCAAAGGACATCTGTGGTATGCTCCCTTCCTGTTCTCTCTCTTCATCAACTTCTGGTGTATATCCTGTTTGCCCTTCTGAATGAGAATTAACCATCTTCTCTACAGTCCTCCTTGTTACTTAGTTTCTTTAGGGCTATAGATTTTAGTATTATATTATATGGCTAATATCTGCATATGAGTGAGTATATACCATGCATGTCTTTCTGCTTCTGAGTTACCACTCTCAGGATGATCTTTTCTAGTTTCGTTCACTTGCCTGCAAATTTCATAATTTCTTTTGTTTTAAAAACTGAGTAGTATTCCATTGTGTAAATGTACCACAATTTCTGTATCCATTCTTCTGTTGAGAGACATCTAGGTTGTTTCCAGATTTTGGCTATTACTAATAAAGCTGTATGAAGAGCAGGGGCAGTCTCTGACATAAACTCGGTTGCCTACTACTCTTTTATCATTTCTACCTGGTGGGGTGGGTTTATCAGGCTACAAAGGAAGAGGATTCAGGCAGTCCTGATGAGACAAAGCTAGGGTCAGATAGTAGGGGAGGAGCACTCCCCCTTTTCAGTGGGCTAGGAGAAGGGAATGGAGGTGGGGAAGAGGGAGGGACGGTAAGACCAATAACATAAAATCATTTTGGTATCACTGCTGCATTAAATCATTTAATGTCTTAAATGGCAACAAAACGACTGGAGATTTGTTAAAAGTCTTGTTTCATCACTTCATTGCATAAAAGTTGGAGGGTCTTATGAGTGCAGCTGAACTCTTTACTTGAGTTATATCCAATCATTGAAGAAAGAAAAGAAGCCATAGAAAACTATGAAGGGACAAGAGGACAAAGGGTCGTGCTTGTTTTTTTCACTCAGTGTCTGGTTTTCCTTCTCATCTATTGGAAGGATTTTGATGGAATTCAACTGGAAACTTCTTTGATGTTCATCAGCTGTTCTCACAAACCAAACGGAAAATGCCGCCTTTTCCTATATTTAACAAATGGCTTCAAAATCCACTGAAATGCTTCACTTGGAATATTTTTAAGCAGGCTAGAAAAGTCCATTTCCAAGTTTAAAGACTGCAGCTTCTATCTATACATATTTTGCATAATTTTCAATAAAACAATTAGATAACTGTTACATCCAAACATCTGTTTCTCTACATGCTTAGCACAATCCAAATTTATGTGGAAAAAATCAAATTACTTTCTCACTCATCACTAAAATATCTCCTATTCGGAGAAGACCACTCTGTGAGTTTACTGTTGGCTAGTAGCCAACAACCTCTATTGGAGGACAATAAATTTCCCTAGCTATTCTACTGGTTTGTTCCAAAAGCAGCTGCATTGTTGGCATATGAGCTCCCTTAGGTTTCTGTGCTACTGCAAATTGCACTGAATTCTTTCAACAGTGACCATCTTTAAATTTAACCTAGAGGTTTCATTTTATTGTAGTCAATGTTCATGGTTGCATTATTTTTGTAGGTAGTAGTATGTTTTATCATGCATGTGTGTGCAGGAGCCACAGATCAACATCAGGCATTTCTTCTCAGATACCATCTACCTTCCTAAATAAGTTCATTCACTGACCTGGAGTTCAACACATAGGCTAAACTGGATTTCCCTTAAGCCCCAGTAATCCCTCTGTATCTGCTCTCCCAGCACTAGGACTATAAGGGTATGCCATCATCTACAACTGGTGTTGTATGTAAGATTTTTTTTGTTTGTTTGTTTATTTCGAGGTTGTCCTGGTACTCATTCTGTAAACCAGGCTGGTCTCAAACTCACAGAGATACACCTGCCTCTAACTCCTGAGTGCTGGAATTAAAGTTGTATGGCAATATGTTAAGCTGTAAGATTTTAATTTTTAATTTTAATTGTGTGTGTATGCATGCGCACACATACACACGCACACACTTCCTACAGAGGCTGGAAGAGGGTGTTGGATCCTCTGGAGCTGAAGGTACAGGTAGTTTTGAGCCACCTAATATACATACTGGGAACAAAACTCAGGTCTTTTGTAAGATCAGTAATCATTCTTAACTGCTGAGCAGTCTTTGTATCCCCATTGAACATTTTTTTGGTTGTGCATTCTTGCGAACTAAGGTCATCATGCTTGCATAGCAAGCACTTTATATTTGGAGCCATCTTCCCAGATCCTTTGACTGTATTCTTTTCTCTGTTTTGTTAGTGGCATACCATTCTAAGATTTGTCATTTTATAACGGACTGCAAAGAACATTTTTCTCACTTTGTGTTCTTTTATAATACCATAAACAATTTAGAATTTGCTGTGTTGAATTCTTTAAAAGGGGCTGTTCACATCTCATTATTGGGCAGCATTAAATCTGTAAATTCTTTTGGAATGAACTGAACTTTTCATATTTATTCCACTCCATTGCAGAGAAGTCCTGCTTATTCTAAAGCCTTCTGAAATTCTACAGTGAAAGTCTTTTATTTGTGATTTTAAGGTTAATCATTCTGGAAACTCTTGGCTTTCAAGGACTGTGTAAGTTTCTAAGCTTGACGAAACAGCTTTGTATCTTTAAATGCTCCTGACACATTGTGGGAATTGACTGCCAGTGGCCTATGGAATTGATTAGTGAAGGTCAAATTCTTGTGAACCCACGAAATGCATGTTCATGAAGGTAAAAACATGAGACACACTGCTATGTACACTGAAAACCCATTATGTGCAGTTATTTCTGTTCAAAATAACTTTTGACTCATCTCCAATGGAGGGATTTAGTTTGGCTCTTTTGATTCCCAAGGACTGAGAATTACCCAGAATTGCTCAAAACATGGGAGTTGAATATAAAAACATGTACATGGTAAGAGTTTTGCATAACAAGGACTTGAAAATGGAAATATTCCAGTATCTGTGCCCATTGACCTCTGAAAAACCAGCAGCAAGAGTGGATACATACAGGTTTAGATTGTTCACTAGCAGGAATTCCTGACCCTCCTATTATAATATCTATTACCACTATGCTCACCTAGTCATTTTTTTTTCTAATTTGTGATTACTCCTTTCTGTCATACAGTGTACCTCATTTCTGACCTGGTACTTGTGTATATCATTATTGCATTAAATATTTATGGGTTGGTCATTCAGATAAAATCATATTGAATATTCAAAATGCATGAGGATCTTCTGCATAGCAGAAACGCTAGTTGACCTTGATGTGTTCATTTTCTATTGCCTACTACTATGGTAATCTGTGTGGTCCCTTGAATTTCACCGATTCTGCCATTTCTTTTTATTTATTTATTGTTTTTATAATTTATTTACTTTATATTCCAATTGTAGCCCCCTCCCTCATTTCCTCCTGGTTCTACCCACCCTCTCCCGTCTATCTCTCTCTCCTGGTCTACTAAAAGGGGGAGTCCTCCTCTCCTACTATCTGACCCTAGCCTATCAAGACACATCAGGACTCCCTGGATCCTCTTCCTCTGTGGGCTGCCAAGGCCACTCCTCCAGGGAGAAGTGACCAAAGAGGAGACAAAGTGATCAAAGAGTGGTATAGCTAGGTCTTGAGGTATGGCTATTCTCAGCTTCATGAGAAAGCATCAGATTAATTTTCACAGTGGTTGCACAATTTTACTTTCCCGCCAGAAATGAAGGATAGTTTCCCCATGTCCACATCTTCTCAAGCATGTGTTGTCACTTGAGGTTTTTATATTAGTCAGTCTGATGGGTATGAGATCGATTCTCAGAGTTGTTTTTATTTGCATTTCCCTAATGACTAAGGACATTGAGCATTTTTAAGTGTTTCTCCACCATTTAATATTCCTCTGTTGAGATTTTTTTGTTTAGCTCAGTACCTCATTTTTGAATTGGATTATTTGGTTTGTTGGTGTTTAATTTCTTGAGTTCTTCATATATTCTGGATATTAGCCCTCTGTCAGATATAGGGTTGGTGAAGATCTTTTCCCAGTCTGTAGGCTGTCATTTTGTTCTGATGACAGTGTCCTTTGCTTACAGAAGCTTTTCAGTTTCATGAGGTCCCATTTATTGATTGTTGATCATAGTGCCTGTGCTGTTGAAGTTCTGTTCAAGAAGTTGCCTCCCGTGCCAAAGAGTTTAAGATTCTTTCCCACTTTATGTTCTCATAGATTTAGTGTGTCTTGTTTAATGTTGTGTTTGGGTAAAACTTCTGTAAGACATCTATTAGGTCCATTTTATTTAAGACATCAATAGGTATCATTATTACTCTATTTGCTTCTGTCTTCATGATCTGTCCCTTGGTGAGAGTGGGTGTTGATGTCTCCCACTATTAATGTATTGAGATCAAAGTGTGATTTGAGTTTTAATAATTTTTTTTTTTTTTTTTTTTTTTTTTTACAAATGCAGGGTCCTTGTATTTAGGGCATATTTGCTCAGGATTGTGAAGTCCTTATTGTGGATTTTTCTTTTGATGACAATGAAGTGTCCTTCCCCATCTCTTTTGATTAATTTTGGTTGAAAGATATTAAGATAGCTACTCCAGCTTGCTTCTTGGGTCTCTTTACTCGGAAAACCTTTTCGCAGCCCCATACTCTGAGGTGGTGTCGATCTTTGCTACAGAGGTGTGTTTCTTGAATGCATTCAAAAGGAATCTCTCCTTCAATTCCTTCACCTGTTTCTTTGAACATTCCTCTGTTTCTTTTATTTCTTTCAGTGATTTAATTATTTCCTTTCTGAATACCACAAACTCTTTGGCTGCATCTTCCTGTATTTCTTTACGGATGGATGGCCATAATCTGTTTTATTATATCTTCCCCTAATTCTTTACACATTTTATTTGCTTCCTCCATTAACCTCTTCATAAGCATAGATGTAAGGTCATCTTCTTGAATTTCAATTAGGTTAGGGTATCCAGGGCTACTTGCCCCTGGATAACTGGGTTCTGGGAATGCCATATTGCTTTGTCTTTTGTTGGTTGTACTTTTTTGATGGCCTCTACCCATCTCCCTGTCTCAGGTGTTTTATGTTAATTTCTGGTGCCTGCTGGGTCCTGGGGTGGGGAGAATCCACTTGGTGGGGTTCTGATGTTCTCCTCTGCTTTTTGGGTATGGTCAACTGAATGGTGGTGCTTCTCAGGAACTGTCACAGTTCACTTCAGGCGTATGGACCTGTGTGGTAACTTTCATGTTCATAAAGGCTCTCCTCTCATCAGGAGAGGTCCTGGTGATGGCTGCCCTGCTGCTGGGTTTCTTGCTCTGAATTTAGTGAGCAGCAGCTGTTGCTCTTAAGGTGTAATTTTTGGGTACAGCCCTCTTGAAGAACCAGGGATTCCCACAGTTTTGTCAGTTTAGCTAGGGATAACTGGTTGAAACTTGGAGCAGTATCTGAGGGCTGCTGTAATGGCACTCTGGCTTTTGTAGGTCTGAGGATGCAGCTGTGTGCCCCAGTGTCCTAACAGTACTCAGTAATGGCTGGTGAGCACGGAGCTCCTGCCTGCAGTAGAAGGCTAGAGCCTAGAGTCTGCATGAATCTAGAAAGTCTTCTGGAGCTGGGTGTCCTGAGCATTGGACCTGATGATCCCCCCTGCTGTGGGGTTTCCTCCTGACAGGGACACCCAGTCTTTGCTTTGGAGACAGCCATTCTGTCTGTGATGGCGAATAGAACCCGCAGGCACAGACTTGTGTGGCTGCGCCTTTCTGCCTTTCTGGCGATTGGGTGCCTGCGCGTCTGCCGAAACTGGGTAATTTTTCCCGAGACCTTTTCAGGGTGGTAGTATTTGAGCTGAGTGCTCTGAGATCCGACCAGCCGTTCGCCTCCTTGTGGGGAGAAACTCAGTCTCTGGGGCCCTGGGGCCCACTGTTCTATCTGGGGCAGCAAGTCAGGCGCGCAGGCAGGACTTTGTGCCGGCACCTGGGTCCCCGGCTCTAGCACTGGGCTGGCTCCTGGGCGCCCGCAGAACCCCGGGTCTTTTCCAGGGAATGTCTCGGTGACCTAAGGTCGGTCCCAATCGTTTCCTGCACCTTGGGGTTATCTCTCGACTGGAAATCTCAATCTCTGATGTTGTGGTGCCCACAGTTCAGTCTGGGACAGTGATCATAGCACGCCAGCGTGTGGCTCTGGGCTGGGAACCAAGCGCCTGGTGGAACCAGGATCTCTTCTGCAGTTTAGCTGGGTGAGTTGAAGCTGATTGAATCTCTCACCGTGGGGTATCCTCTCACCTGGGAAACACAATCACTTGTGTTTTAGGGCCTCGAGTTCTGACTGTTGGTCACTATGTCAATCCTGCTGTGCTGCTGATCAGAACGAGAGTCATCCCGTTGCTGCCATCTTGCCGAATCCTCAAAAGGAATCTTTCTATGGACCCATTTTTCCCATCTTTCACAAATAAGTATATTGTCATTGGCAAACTCTGATTTGCTTAGATTAGTGCTTTTAATGAAAGCTTCCATACTTAGTTCTTCATTTACTACCTTAAGTCTGCCAAGAATATTGGAAGTTCCCAATAAATAGATTGTAGAGTTGGTTTGGTTTACCTTACAGGACCTTTGCATATATATTTTGATTTCCAATTTTTGTTTTTGTGAGAGTTCTGTGTGTATGGACATGTATATCTCTGTATCTTGTGCTTTTCTTTAGCTCTTTTTTTCTCTTTTTATTTGTTCATTTATTTTGTTTTATTCCGTTCTGTTTTTATTTTTATCAGGGCATAGTTTCACTTCAGGATAACAGGTTCCCTGCTCAGGTTGCCAATGACAATGTATTTATTTGTGAAAGATGTGAAGAATGGGTCCATAGAGAGAATACTTTTGAATGTTATTAAAAGCACTGGCTTTTAAATGTTATTAAAAGATTATATGAGCAAGTTTTTATGTATATTAACCTCCCCAATATAGTTTCATAACATAATCATTATTTTAAATCCCTCATACAGGTAACTAATGTAGCCTAGGAGCTAGGCAGGTCTGCTATCTCTGGTTTTTTCATGGTGGCTTAGACTATGATTTGTTTTCCATGTGTTCATTCTGGAGACTAGGCTAAATATATGAAAGCCCACTAGTGTTTTTCATTATGGGGACGGACCAGCATGGACACCTACTCAAACACACAAAGAATATTCAGTTGTCAGATCTGGGTTCATCCATATGACAATCTTTGGGCAAAGGGCTATTCAAGTCAAGGGATGGAAAAATTGCACTGAGTGCCATGGAAAGCAGTAGAAAGAAATGAAACATCTGGTGAGCAAGTTACATCCTGTTGGTGAAGTAAGATGAAGTTGGTCTCTCACACAGACCAGTGCTCCCATGACTGACACAAGAACAAGATACAAATGCTGAGACTGTTGCTCTCCTGAAGTCACCACTGGACTTTCTTGGTACTAAGGTCACCTTATCTGGCTAAACTCAGGCATAAATACCTATTATATTCATTTTGGTTCAAGTCTTAACCTCTCAGGTAATGAACCTGCCATCATGTGTTTGGTCAGATACCTTAATGTTCACACCAAAGGTGATGTTTCTAAATTTGTAGAACCTTTCATCTCAGCACATTTTCAACAAAAGGATCATGCTGACTCTAATGTGTCTATCAAGTCCAAGAAAAGACTATAGCTTTTCTTCCAGTGTGCTTTCTTATAGTCAATGCAATGTCATTTTTTCTGATGAGTCTGTTATTGTTACTGGGGCACTAAAGCTCCAAGAATTCAATGAAACTTCTTTCCTTTTGTCATGGGGAATGGAGCTGCAGGAGTCCCTTTAGAAATGAAATCCCCAGGAAACAGCAAAACTCTTCAGTTAATCCTGATGGGCACATTTTCCATGTCAATTATAAGCCCCTATTTTCAAGTCATAGATTCCTGACTTATCTGTATGTGTTTTCTGAAGGCCATTGGGGCAGGGTTGAAGGTTTTTGCAGTGTATCACTTGTATTATCCTAATATCAGCATTAGAATTTACTGAAGCATGTTCAAGAGGTGAAAAGATATGGCTTTTTAGTTCCTTATAAAAACTCACAACCATCCTCACACAAAAAAGACTCTCAAGTTCAGGTTACCCCAATTTTTGCCTTACTACTCTGATTGACATTTCACGGTATGGAGATATCTTAGTGCAGATATTTCTACTGAAAATGAAAGACTGATAACTTTTATATCATTAATCTGAAAATGTCACCTGATGAGCAAGGCATGGGTAATGCAATCAGAAGCTATTTATTCCTCAGTGTACAAGGAAAACAAAGTGGATCAAAAATCTTTAATAAATACCAAGTGCTAAATCTAGCAGCAGCCAGAAAAATATGCATTTGATTGGGTTTGTAATCAGTTTGGGTGGGATAGAGCAGTGGAACAAAATGGCCTTACATGAAATACTGCTGACAGAGTTGCCTTGTCCTTGCTGTTGTTCTTGTGTGAATGCCATCTGTCAGCCTTGGGCCTGTGTTCTTCAGAGTGAGCACCACACCTTCAATAAAGTTGCAGAGTTCTGATGTAGAAATTGCCAAACAATCTGTGACCATCAAGACCATGCTGGAAGATTTTGGAATGGATGATAAGGGAGACTATCATCCTATTCTTTCACCACATGTTAATGCAGCAATCCTAAAAAAGGTCACTCAGTGGTGTACCCACCACAAGAATGACCTTCCTCCTGAGGATGATGCGAACAAAGAAAAGCAGACAGATGGTATTCCTGTTTGGGACCAAGAACTCTTGGAAATTGACCAAGGAACACTTTTTGAACTTATTCTGGCTGCAAATTACTTAGATATCAAAGGTTTGTTTGATATTACATACAATACTGTGGCCAATGAGATTAAGGATAAAACTCCTGAAGAAAACCTTCAATATCAAAAATGACTTTACTGAAGAGTAGGAGGCCCACGTATACAAAGAGAACCAATGGTATGAAGAAAAGTGTTGTGCCTGACAAAGGTTTTGTTCCAAATGCTAGTTGCACTTCTCTGTTTATAGTTATTAATATTAGAGAACAGTAGACAAATGCAACCTTGTCCTCACTGCATGTGTAGTTCCAGTACAGATCAGACCTGTGGTTGAGTTTCTTATATGATCATAAGTTACTTTTTTCCCCTCATTACTCTGAATAAAACCGAAATATGAGTTCTCTGTGGAAAGTGACATTTGGGGTTTTCCCTCATTCTGTAACGCAATTTCTGTTTAGTTCATTGTCCAGTTAACTTCAGTGAACCTTTGAAAGTTGGCACTGTAAATAAAACAACTTAGGACAATTATTCTGCAATAGAATTAACAAAATATGATCTTTGTTCATGAGTTGGAAACTAGAACAAGGCAACTTGAACTTAATGTTGAGAGTGGGGTTGTTAGGATGTTTTCCCACTTCTTTGCTGCTGGTAAGCTCGTGTGCAACTAGGCCCTATTATTTGGATCTGAGGTCTTGTTTCCTTTTTTTTTTTTTAAATTTAAATCTTCTCAGATTTGAATATGTTGTGTAGAGATTTGGTTTACTAACCAGTTTGTGGTTTTGGGGGTGAAGGAACTGTAACTAAACAATTTGTTAGCTGTTTAATTATAAAAAACAGTTAATTTAAATAAAAAAAGAAATATTGCTGACACAGAGAAAAACAGTGTCTGAGAAATGGAGGCTCCCACCTGCCTCAGCAGTTATTCAAAGAAGAAATGAGCCTGTCTCATGACTCCCCTCTGGCTCAACCCCATCACTGTAGTCCGTGGTATTTAGTGGGCAAGAGACACAGCCAAGGAACACTTACTGTTTACTCTATCTTCTTCATTTTTCTGTGTCCCTGGTATAGTATTGCCTTGGGTATCTCAAGTCCTATTCATTTCATTTTTCCATATCACTTGATCTAAATTTTGTAATTGAAACCCTTGGAGTTTGACTGGGGCTGATGAGGCATTGCACCCAGAGAGCTGGTCTGTAAATGTTTGAAATGGCAGGTTGGTATCTCATCTAGACTATCTGTTGCTCTGATAAGACACTATGACCAAAATCAACTAGGGAGGAATGGTTTTATTTAATCTTACACTTCCATGTCACACTCCATTACTGTGGGAAGTTAGGACAGGAACTCAAGCAGGGCAGAAATTTAGAGGCAGAAACTGATGGAGAGGCATTGAAGGAGTGCTGTTACCTGACTTGGTCCACTTGACTTGCATAGACTGCTTTCCATAGCACCCAGGACCACTGGCCAATTGGATGATACTACCCACAGTGAGATGGACCCTCCCACATCAATTATCAATCAAGAAGATTCATCACAGGTTTGCCAACAGACCAATCTGGTGGGGGTGTTTTCTCAATTTAGGTTTTCTTTTCCAAAATGATATAAAATTAGCCAGCTCAGTTGGTTTTAAGATCTTATAATGGAATGTTTTCATCATGTCTGAAATTCATTCTTTTCTTCATTGCCAATGATCTTTATAGATAAAAATAAAAGCTATCATTTTCAGAGCACTGACAATGTGACCAACATTTTTTAAGTGCTTTACATGTCTTGTTTGCTTGCTTTTTACGGCTCTCTTATGAGATTGTTATAATTACTGTCATGGTTTTCTGAAGGAAGCATGAAATAAGGAAGCAGGTCATCCTGTTAGGATTTAGTAGGATTAGAACCCAAAGCTAGGTCATTTGGTTTTGAAGTCTTACTGTAAACAACCATGCTGGTTTTTATGTCTATCTGAGACCTAAACACCTATTTCCTGAGCACACAGGAAGGAGGCATATTTCCCACAATGTAGGTGCATCAGAGCACATACTCATGGTTCACTCTTGTGAAGAGAAGATATATGCAGGAGAAATGTTAAAGAGTAAGAAGCTCACCCTTGATCCACCAGAATAGTTTCCAACAGTATTAAAAGCCCCCAAATTCCTGCAACCTCTGTCATTCTCATCCCATTGTGAGCCATTATTATCTGTAAAAAGGATACATTGGCCTATGAATGGTCTTTCTTATGTACTGTCCTCTCGGCTGTCAACACGGTAGTTGAATATATTGCTAACATTTAAACTTTTCATTGGCTTCCTGGTTGAACAAAAGACTGAGGGGACACATAAGCTGTTCAATCTCTGAAGGATCTCTACCATCATTTCTTTACTACACCATCACTGATTCAAACCTACAACCTACATCTCACTGGCTTCTACATGTTCCTAAGCATCTTTTCTTCCCCTGAAGCATGTTGCATTTCCAGATAGTTGCACTTCATGGTTCCTGTGTCCTGAGCACACTCACTCTAGATGTTACCCTCACTCAGCAGCTGTCTGCCCACCCTCCCTGTTTAGATTCTCTTATCATTAACCATAAACTAGTATGGACATTTTATTTTTCTCTGCTTTCTTTCCTTTTGTATTCCCAGAAAAGAGAGCTCAGGGGGCATATATTAAATTGAATAAATGATTAAATTATTATATTATAAAGTTGTCTTGAAGAATTAAGCAAACTAACATATGGAAAACACTTAGAATAAACAATGCTTAGTACAAAATTGATGTTTAATAACTGTCATATTATTAAATTATAATAATATGAGAGTTGTTGAAAGAATGATGTATTGAAACTTTAAATAATGTTACTTTACTGTTTTCTAGAAAGGGGCTAATAAAGCTGCAAATGTTCAAAATATTCTAATTTAATTGCCAATGTCTATTATAAGAGACACCAACCAAATCATTTGTGTCCTTTTTTCCTCTTGTCTCAAGTTCACACTGCCATGGCCTCTTTTCTTTATTCAGATCTTTTTCTGTCATTGCTTTTGAAAAGAGCTTGTGTAAAGG
This sequence comes from Psammomys obesus, assembly GCF_907164565.1. Classification (NCBI taxonomy): domain Eukaryota; kingdom Metazoa; phylum Chordata; class Mammalia; order Rodentia; family Muridae; genus Psammomys; species Psammomys obesus. Next base: position 1,694,204 of record NW_026592481.1, on the reverse strand, counting down.
GTCAAATAGGCTCCATAAGAGTAAGGTCTTCAAGAATTAAATCATATAACAGATGAGCCTCAGCACAAAGCATACAACACATTTATCCATTCTGTTTCTTCTTATGTTCCATGTCTCAAGAGTTACATTCTGTTGAAAGGGGATTTTGAAATTGCATTTTCTTAGCCCTGATATATATTTAAGGGATAGATCCAGAGGATTTTTGCTGATTTTCCCTAACTCTTATTAATTGCACTGAAGAATATCATGCTTTCTCCTTCCTTGGATTTTTTTTTATTACTTTTGGACAGTATGTTGTCCAGACAGCAAATAGAACACCAGTGTACAAGGTATTTTACAATGATATTATTTACTTAGTAAAGAAGACAATGCAGCCAGGATCAGGAGGAAGGAAAGAAGACATCCCCTATCAGTGGACTTAGGGAGGGGCATTCATGCAGAGGGTAGAGGAAGGGAGGGATTGGGATGGGAGGAGGGAGGGAACCACAGGGGTGATACAAAGTGAATAAAATGTAATTAATAAAGAATTAAAAAAAGTTTATATCACAAAAAAGAAGACAATGCAGCCACTCCTGATGAGACCTGATAGACTAGGATCAAATGGAAGGGGAGGAGGACTTCCCCTGTCAGTGGACTGGGGGAGGGTCATGGGTGAAGAAGAGGGAGGAAGGGCGGGATTGGGAGGGGATGAGAGAGGGGCAACAGCTGGGATACAATGTGAATAAACTGTAATTAATAAAAATAAATTATTATAATAAAAAGAATATTTTAAGTTAAATTTATAGCTGAGAAGAAAGCTCAGCGGATAAAGGTACGTGCTGCCAACCTTGTCAACCTGAGTTCAATCCCAGGACCCACATGGTAGGAGGAAAGATCCAGCTCTTGGAAGTATTCTTCTGACCTTCATATGTACTTTATGTTGCCAGCATGTACACACACTCACACACACTCAGTAGCTAGAAGGAGAATAATTAAATGAATGTAAAATAAAATTAAAATTGAATTAAGTTCATGTCAGTCATTTAAGTCATCTGAGCTAACATTTCTTGAAGGCAATTGCTAATGTTCTGCTAACAACTCTTCCACAAAAGAAAGCTTCCTTGGACAATTGCCACGAATGAAAACATCACCTTTGACCAGATTCCCTCGCCTATTGGCCATTGGGTACTTTAATGGTGATGCACCATTATTTTTTTCAAAACCAAATCTTATTTATTTATTTATTTATTTATTTATTACATCCCAATTGCAGTTTTCTATCCCTCCTCTCCTCTCACTTCCTCCCCCTGACCTCTCAGCATCTGCTCTTCCTAAACCCCAAGCACTACCCATTTTGTCTTCAGAAAAGGCCAGACCTTCCACTGGTGTCAACCAAACGTGGCTTATCAAGTTGCAGTAAGACAAGAGGCACCTCTACTCATATTAAGACTGGACATGGGGTAAGCCAGTAGGGGGAAAGGATCCCAAAGGCAGGCAACAGAGTCAGAGACAGCTCCTGCTCCCACTGTTGGGAGTCCCTCAAGAACACCAGTCTATACAACTATAGCATGTGGGCAGAAGCCCTAGGTCAGTCCCATGCAGATAATTCATGATTTTGATCTTAATTTCATTGTTAACAAATGTGATGACAATGACTTCTCTGTTTCTTTAAGTCTAAGGGTGACTGTGAGTCGAAAGCATTTTAAAATTTTAAGTGTTATTTATTATTGACAGTTTCATACATTAACATCATGAATCTTAGTCCTTTTCATCCCTTTTCCCTCTCCTCTCATCTCCCCCCACCCCACTGGAGCCATTTTTATTAACAAGTCTCCATTCTACTTTCATGTCTTCTTTCTGCAGGTAGTCACTGAGTTTAGTTAGAGTTTTTTTGCACTACTGTGGGAAGAAGGGTTTTTATTATACCATTGAGAATTTTACTTCCCAAGTATTATATAATATTCAACTTTTTATTATTGTTAAAATTCAGTTAATGAGAAAACTCATTTAAATCATTCAAATCTTTTTTTCCCTAAGGTAAATGTCAAGAGCTATACAATCAGATTATTTAGAATGGTAGCAGGATATTTGGTACCGGAGTAGCCCATCACCACCAAAATCACCTATATCATTTTAATTTTGCCTGGCTCAAGTGCCATATATACTTCCTGCTTATTGTCTATTACTTTATATGACTGTGGGTCAGCATTTCAGTTGATAACAGTCTACAAAGAAATAACTTCCTATCCCTGCTTATTAATTCCATTTACTGTTGAGAACTTGCTGTGGGTCAGACACAGTTTTAGATACCTGAGATATGTCAATGAATGTAATTAAGTTTATATGATTAGGTCTGTAGTTCAATGACAGAGTAGTGTATGAGGTCCCAAATTCCACCCAGAGCTCTATACATAGGACAACTAAGTATTTTGTCCTTAAAGACTGCACAGTTTGTCATGGAGAGCAAAGCAGTAAAAAACCATCATAAAAATAAATGTCTTCTGTAGTACATTTATTGGTAAGTAGTGCCATGGTGGAGGAAGAACACATAAAAGGGTAAAGAGGTTTGGTGGCATGAGGGAACCAGAAAAATCACATTAAAATAGTATTCCAAGGGAGTCTTTTATAAGCTATAATACATGAATGGAAGTTTGACAGAACAATAGATATTTGCAGGACAAGCATTCACGTCAGATGACTGGTCAGTGCAAATCCTTAAGAAGGGTATTACAAAGTTCCCAAGGAGCAATATATGGACCATGAAAGATGACTATGAGTCTCTAGATTGTTCCTACTCTATACCAAAGACAACAGGATTCTAACTAAAAAGCACATGAATTCAAGGGCAATGCCTTACCCCACATTAATACCGCTTTTCTCTTGTCTGTATTTTCCCCACAGTCACATGACACAAGCAATCCCATTTGATGACCCTCAGTTTGACAGCTGCCAAATCATTCCCCCAGCTCCACGGAAGGTGGAGATGAGGAGAGACCCTGTGCTGGGTTTTGGTTTCGTGGCAGGAAGTGAAAAGCCAGTGGTTGTTCGCTCAGTGACACCAGGTAAGAATCCAGCCCCACTCTTTGGTCTTTCATAACACTACCTGCCACACCTGCTTAGAATGGCTTCTGTTCAGTTCTGTGAATGCTCAGACTATGGAGAAAAAGTTATACTTTCCCATCCCCCAATAGATTCCCAAAAAGAAAGATGGAGAGATAAAAATGTGTCATCAAAATGGGCTTTATTTTTCATATTTATATATGTATGTTTGTACATATGTATTGGGGCATTTTTGAGGACAGAACTCTGCTATGTTGCCCTGTATGCTTGGCACTATAGCAGTAACCTCACCTACCTTAAAGTTTGTGGCAGTCTTACCACCTCAGCCCAACAAATGCTGGGATCACTGTCTTGAATCTCCATGCCTGAGTTCAAAGGAGATTTTAAACTGCCAAATCCATCATGTCCCTTGGGTAAGGAAAAATACTGATAATATCACCGTTAATCTGTGTTACCACTTCTGAATGGAGAAATGCAAATAGTGATGGACAAGCACTGTAATATATGTAAGTACCTGATGGAAAATAGTTATAGTAAAATTTAGTCATGGGGTACATGAATTGTTTTACAAGTATACGTATCTTTCCCTTCTCAATAGAGGCAGGCAATTTCTATGCCCTATTGTTGTTAGTGTGGATCAAGCAAATGCCTTTGGCCAATGACGCATTGATAAATATACTCAAGGGAGAAGGTTGACATGCATGTATATAGTTGAACTCTGTCATGGCTATAAGAAGGGATGTTTTCCCAGGGAAGCTGCTATTCCTTCAGCCTCATCTCCATGATAAACTCCTGGGGCAGCAGCCAACTAGCCTGAAGCCTGAAGCTCAGTCCAACAAAATCTGTATTTTGAATCAGCTCTGTTCAGCTAAGCCAGGCCTGAAATCATCCTAACAATCCACAAGTGGTAGAAGAAACAATTATCCGGATTGAACACAACAGATGCTATCTGATGCATATAACATCTATTATCTTCTACAACATGACAATAGACTGTATGTCAATTAGTCATATGAGGATAAACTGCTCCCCCACTATGAACACAGTAGGCCAGCTTTACATTTCCAGAAAAAAATTGCTTTTGGTTATTTATTTATTATATACATTTATGCCTTTATTGTAATGCAAAACGTTTTCTTATTTCCTCTGTCATTGCTCTGAAGATTTTGCAAATCACTAACAGAACTCAATAGTAAAGTCCTACACATAATAAGATAGATTCTGGAGCCTAGGGAAATGGCTCAGTGAGTAAAGTACATGCTACACAAGGAAGAGAAGTTGAGCTCAGATCCCCAAAATCCATTAAAAAGTTTTCATGGTTGTACACATCTGTCACTCCAGCTGTGGGGTAAGAGTGGAGTGGCTCCCAAGGGATCAGTGATCAGCTAATAGATATACAGGTTCAGTGAGTAACCCTGTCTCAAAGAGTCAGGTGGACAATAATGAAGAAGGTACTAGGCATCAACCTCTGGCTTCAACATGTATACAAACACATACACATGTTCACATAGCTATAATACACATACATGCACTATACACGTTCATACAAAACTTAGAAGTGTCATTTAAAAACAAGCACAGATTCTGCAGTGAATACTATTCAGTTTAAATCCTGTCTACAGTCCTTACTAGGCTTTGGAATATCCATGTTCAGCCCCTGCTTTTCGATTGGATGTAGCTTCTCTATATTAATGCTTTGGGGATTTTCATAGTATCTAACTTAGCAAGCTATGGGGTGGTACGCAGAAATCCTTCCATGACTTCTGGGTTATTGTTATTGAATTCTCAAGTGTTTGACCCTTTAGTCAGGCAATGATGGGAAATAGAAGTTGACTAGTGAAGCAATATAGATTTTTTTCAAGTTGATTAAGATTTTAATTTTCCATTATTTTGACATAACCTCCTTGAGTCAAGCACCACAAATACAACTGAGCACTTGAACTGCAGCTGAGAATAGTGTTTTATTCTAAGCTGTCCCATCATACAACTCTTTACTTTGTCTTCACAACTTTGTACTTCATTAGATGTGAATTGTATTTTGGGATTCTGTGAATACTGAGTTTGAAACCACTGAGGATTGTATTTTCCAAATATAAGTGTTTCTTTTTATGTTTTATAAATTAAATCCATGTACATACACACACTCGGGTAGTGCAGAAAAGAAAGCTAACTCATACTTCTGAGAACCAGGATTCCCATAGATGCGGAGAGCATACAGCACAGACAGAATTCAGTATGCACACAACCAGAAACTATAAGCACTGAAAACTTTCCACATTCTTCCTTTCCTTGTACTGAATTCTTTATAGCTTCAGAGATACCATAACACTGACTGTCAAACATTTCTGAGGAGAGTAGAAAAGAAGTAAAAAACAGTGATGAAAGAGTCCTTCTTCTGGTTATTTTTCTTAGTGAAAATATTGGTCAAATAAAATGTCTATCATAAAAGTGATTCTACTCAAGTCCCAGGTGATTTGAGTGACATGACCAGATTTTCTATAGGACATAACCCAGTCATCAGAGCAAAGGTCATGAAACAATCCTCTGAAGGATACCATTATCTCATATTTTGGAAGGATTTGTGTGTCATCTTTTCCAGAGTTCTTGATTCAAGTTGCTTGACTAACCAAGAATATTCCCATTTGATAAAAAGGCATAAGTCAACTGACTGTAGTGACTCATGCCACTGCTACCAGCAAACAGGATGATTATTTAGGTGAATAACTGTAATTTCAAGGCCAGACCGAGCTACATAGTGAGTTCCAGGTCAGGTGGAGCAGGACCTGGTCTCAACAAACAAGCAGATAAAACAAACAGGTGAAACCTAAGAAATTGTTCTATTGTTTGAGAGTAGTGTTCTCACCAAAACAGTTCATATATATACTCAGACAGCTTCTATGAAATTGTTTCTGTGTTTAACCAGCATTTGATTTGTAACCATTTGCTTGACTGAATAGGTGTGGCTGTTTGCACATAATCTAATGGTTGAAATAGGTTTCTCAAGTGCTCTTTCTGAATTCCTTGTGTGTGAACACTAATTCTCGCTTCTCAGATCTACAAAATGAATGTTTTCTATCACTTATTTGGGTGCTTGTTAGGTTCCCTATTTTCTAACTCCCCAGAAATACAAACTGATGGCACAGTTTGAGTGTTAAGTATCAGAGTGACTACAGAATAACTATATGACTTTCAATTTCTTGTTCTGATCATGAAACATTCATTTCAATTGTTAAACAAAAGATTAGTGAGCTTATTAAAAAGATGCTATTCTAACTGTACCTATCACACAGAGTTATGTCTCTGGAAATATGGGGAAAATTATATAGTACCACATAACACCATGTCAATATTTGGGAGGCAACTTCACCCAGCTGCACATGTGAGAATAATTCAAATAATTGAATAATCTTGAGTAATTGTTTACTTTTTTAAAAATTTTAAACACTTATATATTTTATACAGATGTGGCCTTAGGTCTTCCTTTGTGAGAGCAAGTTCCAAAGAGAAGTAAGCCACTCTGAACTTGCATACATCTGACATAATTATACCTTCATGCCTATTCTTTTACTGCTGAGCTTAGTTCTCTCATTTGTGCCAGGAACCATTGGAATATTCAGTGAGTTTACCAAGTAAAATGTTATGCTTCTTAGCCTGGGGCATCATACCTGTCCAAGAAACATTAGGTTCTTACTCCCTCATTAGGAATCTAACCGAAAAAGTAAAACACCTTATCACACCTAGTACCGTCAAGCCATCAGAGCTGGGTCTGGCCGTTGTATTGATCGTAAACAACTTGACCAAATGTCAACAGCAGACAGTGCCACTAACCATGATAGATCGGGGCCTGTGAACATAGACACAAACATCCAAGCATACTTGAAGTCATATATTTCACAAACCTCAACCCTCCGTTAGCCGACATAGGGACAAATGAATTTTTTAAATCTTAAATCACAGCTAGGTTTCCTTCCTTCATTTATTTTATTGTATTATATATAATTTTATATATATATATATAGTATATCACATATATTATTTATATGTATTCATATACACACATAAATATAGTATATAATTATATGTAATAAAAAAGATATTTATATATAATAACAAATATATATGCATGTTTGTCTGCATTCCTGTCTGTGTGTCTGGTGCCTTGGGGAAGGTCAAAAGAGAATATTGGAACCCCTGGGACTGGAATTACAGACAACTATGTGTAAGCTTCCTCATTGCTGCTGGGAATTGAACCAGGGTCCCCTGAAGAACAGCCAGTGCTCTGAACCACTGAGACATCTCTCGAGCCCCATGACTTCTTCATTTAACCTTTTGAGCAATCATTAGATGTTTATGATGAAACTGTTCCCACTTCTAGTTAGCATCAAATATGAAGAACATGCCCCCACTTCATTTAACCTTTCCCAACAGTACTCAAAACACATCCAAATTTTATGAGTTTTTTTTTCTAATACCCTATGGTTGAGTGTGCAGTCACAATACTTGAAATGAACAAATGCATGCAGTTTTGTTGAAATCTAGCCATGTCCCAGTTGTAGCAGAACTGTACAGGTAAAGACATATCTAGACTCCCTTCCATTCCTGACTCAAGTATCACGCAAAGGGTGGCTACAGAGATGGCTCAGGAGTTAAAAGCACTTACTGCTGTTACAGACATACTGAGTTTGATCTCCAGCACCCAAATCACAGTTCCCAACTCCCAATATCTCCAGTTCGATGGGGATCTAATTCCCTCTACTGTCCTCTGCAGGTACTGAACACATGTGGTGCACAAACATACATGAATAGAGAACACTAACAAATAAAATAAAACAAAGGGGAAAATATGTGGGAAACACTGATAGTCTAGTATCGGTCTTGCTGCTGAAGTTTTAGGAAACCAAGATTCCTGAGTTCCACTCAGAGATCCTGACAAGTTAGAGTGCATCCTGGTGGTCCTCAGATGGTCCCCTCCCCCCAAAAAAACATCCTGGTGTTTTTGGGTTTTGCTTATGCTAAAAGCATCATTTACTCATAATGAGTCATGATGGGGAGAAGGAATTTCAAGTGGGTCGCAAAAGGAGTTCTCACTTGCGTGTTTTTCTTTCATCTATCTCCAGGTGGCCCCTCAGAAGGCAAGCTGATTCCAGGAGATCAGATTGTAATGATTAATGATGAGCCAGTCAGCGCTGCACCAAGAGAGCTGGTCATCGACCTGGTCAGGTAGGCAACATACTCATTCACCTGTACCTCATTACACCCTTTAACAAAGGCTGATGCACAGTTCTTGGGCCTTATCTGGCAGAGAAAGAACTTTCTGTAGGCCAATACAGGGCCAAATCATGAGCCTCCACATTCATGTTATAGAAATATCAGTTATGCTAATTTCTAATAAAAGAAACAAAAATCAGGTTTATACTTTTAATGATTCCTATCTCTATTAGAATAGCCAAGGGTTGCATTTCATCTCTTTTCAGAATTACTAACACATTGATTTTTGTGTAGTCAGGGAGATTAAAATGCAGGTGCTAAATATAGTATAAAATTATGAATAATTTTATATACATAATTCCATGACTACACAAACACAAAATTCACTGATTTTTTTCCATACTTGCCTGAGTGATTCACTTTGAGATCATCATCTGAAACAAAAGTATAATTAGGTCAAAGCCAAGATGTGATTTGTTTATTAGTTTAATTTTATTGTGTACACAGATTGTTAAGTGATATTTTTAATTGGGCACGAGAGAGCATATTTGATATAACTTCTCAAGTGCTGATCAAGAATCTGCTTTAAAGTCCACTGAGTTGTACTTTCTCAGGAACTGAATAACAAAAGAAACCTTTAGAATTTATTCAGGTGAAACAAGACCTTTTACACAAACAGATCCATTTATACAGTGGTATCAAAGGATAAAGAGGTGTGATGGTGTGATATTTGTCTATTATAAACTGATGCTGCCTAGGAGGATTAAAGTGAAAGTTATCACAATGCTTTCAACTGAGGAAGAGATAGTTTATCATGTATGGTCACTCAGAATAAAAAAAGCACATCTGCATTTGGGAAAAGTGTTAAAGGATGTTGGGGATCTTCAAAGGAAAAGTTCTTCAAACTTGGTTTCTATTTCACAAAGATGTCTTGGATGGTTATATGACCTAAGAAGAATTTGGAGATGATTAAGAAAATAGAAATAATAAAAAAAAGATTTTTATACTGACCAACCATCGTAGTTCTACCATGAGCAAAAATAGAGGAAAAACTCCTTGTGCTAAGCCAGTTCTGTCAGTCTCCAAACAGTTGGTCTTTGCCATCATTTAGGCATTTGTATCCTCTTCCAAATTCATATTTTGCAACCTAATATGTATTGTAATAGCTTTAGGAGGTAAGGCCTTAGGAAAAATAATTAAATAGTGAGTATATATGTATAAATGCGAAAACACAACTCACACCTCAAAAAGGATAATGGGTAGATCATGGCTCAAGAACACATAAATTTTAAATTAAATTTTAATTTTTTAAATATTAATTACAGTTTCTTCATTTTGTATCCCAGCTGTAGCTCCCTCCCTCATTCCCTCCCCATCTCATCTCCTTCCATTCCCCTCTCCAAGTACACTGATAGGGGAGGTCCTCCTCCCCTTCCAACTGACCCTAGCTTATCAGGTTTCATCAGGACTGGTTGCATTTCCTCCTCTGTGGTCTGGTAAGGCTGCTCCCCCCTCAGGGGGAGGTGATCAAAGATCCAGCCACTGAGTTCATGTCAGAGACATTCTTGTTCCCCTTTCTAGGGAACCCACTTGGATACTAAGCTCCCAAGGCTACATCTGAGCAGGTGTTCTAGGTGATATCTATGAATGGTCCTTGGTTGGAGTATCAGTCTCAGAAAAGACCCCTGTGCCAAGATGTTTTGGAAGAACACAGATTTACATCACCTCAAATTCCATGTTTCAACATAAACATAGTTTCACGAACTTTTTGTAGCAACAGAACAAAGTCAGTCATAAATCAAGACAGCACATTGATGAAAAGATCAGAGAAGAAGGTTTCAGCAAAGCAGGAAACATCTGTTGATGGCCTCAGATGCTGTCAAATGACACTCTTAACTTTTGGTTGATGGAAACTGGCACTCTACTAAGTTAATACATTCCAAAAATTGTTATCTGTTAGCTGACAGAGAGGTAGACAAGAACTAGCTATTTAAGGGCTTAAAAGTAGACAAAGATAAATTGTTATTTGGCTCTACATCTGCAAAATCCTAACCTCTCCAGTCATTAATATTCTAATCAGCCTTGAAGAAAGTACAGTTGGAGCTACTTTCCAGGAAATTTCCTTCACATATGTCATTATAAAAGTTTATCCATGCTACTTCTACCATATTATGATGCCAATAGGTAACTGAATTTAAGGCCAGAACCTTCATGAAATTGTGAACCTGCTGATACCTTCCTATTAGGCTTCTGGGGCCACAGACCTGTGAGCAATAAACTTCTTTTTTTTTATAATTACCCAATCAAAAATATTTTACAGTAGCCCCAAAAGACCAAGTCATTCTACATTAGTCTGGGCAAAATGTAATGGCAACACTCCAACCAGATGGAATTGTCATACTGGTACTCATGGGGCATGCAGATCTCCAAAGAATGTTCTTTCATGGGGACAGGCCCTGAAACTTATGTCATATTCACCCTCCATCAGGAGCAAGACCTGATCTGGGAATGAATGGTTCAAATCTTTCTGTGGACCAGAAAGGCCAAATTATGGAAACGCTATTTTTAGAGACTCTGAGTTGAGGCCATTTCAGATAGCTTATATCTTGGCATGCATGTGGGTGTCAGCAGGGATATGCCTCACCCAGCTGAGCTTTATATCAGCTTGTATCCTAGAAGGCTATCTTTATGTGTAATGGCAGAATTCACATTTTGATTAGTCCTATTGATTCCTGTGCTTTCAAAAGGGTAGAAAGATCTGTGTTTCAGTTTTCTGTGACTGGATGGCTGCAGGACAGAGAAGGAGAAAAAGCTATCTAAAAGTGTGATCACTTCCTAGCAATCTTTACTCGAGGCATAGAGAGTTTGCCACCTGAAGAAGGTTGACTGCTTTTCTCATCTCTTAATGGATTGCCAAGGAAAATGGTATCACTGTAAACCCTATCCCACTTTATATGTAAAAGAATAAATGAACCAGTTAAAAAGAGAAGATGTCAGGCAACAGCTTCATGTCCAAATTGAAGCTGCCACATAATTTCACAAAACCTGTGAGATAGCAAAGTTTTTGTTTCTTAAAAAAAAAAATGTAAGCGGTTGAAATAAAGAAAAATGAAGAATATTTCATGGCACATAAAAATCACATGAAATTCAAATTTCTGGGACTTTAAATATAGTTTTACTGTAAAAATAGCCATGTTCATTCATTTACATATTATCTAAGGATACTTTCTCCTTAGCTGAAATGAGCAGACATCATGTGACACAGAAAGCCTAAGCTACTTTCTATCAGACCCTCCACAGAAAAAATAGTGTCTGCCCTCGTAGAACAACCTGTTTGTATTTCATTTCTTTGGTTAAGCAGAATTTAGACAGAAGCCCTAAATAAGATAACTGATTTCTCTGACACTTCCACATGCTTGATAAAGAGATAGGGCTTTCAGTTCACTGAACTGGAAGCCATGCATTCCTTCCATCTCTCCATTATGCTGTGAAAGTTGTTTGGGAGGTTTTGTTGTTCATGCAATAAACTTGGGACTATTGAGGTTTATAATCTTTTGTGTCAGGAGAAATCAGCGATTGGATGACAACCCTTAAGGTTGAAGATTTCAGAGAAATGGCTTAGCAGCTTTAAAGCTCCTCCTCTGTGAACAAGTCTGTAGATCTGAATTGGATCCTTAGAATCTAAGTAAATGCTGGGAAGGCATGATGGCCCACCTGTAATTCCAACATTTGGAAGAGGATCTTCATAGAAAGAAAACTAACTAGACTAGCCATATGGGGGAGCTCTGGTTTCAAATCAGAGACCCTGCTCAATCAAAGTTAAATAAGGTGGAGAATAATCAAGGAAGACCTAGGATGTTAATCTTGGGTCTTTACAGGCAAGTGTACACATACACAGGAACACACTACATACACACTCATACACACATGAAAAAGTACAGGGGAAAAACTGTAAGTACATATATATATATGTATGTATGTATTTTCTATATCTCTCTTTAAAAATTTTTCTTTACATCTCTTATATTTTTTATTGTGAGCCTAGCATTTCATGGCTGAAGCATCTCTTCAGCTCTTCTCTTTACATCTCAATCTTAGCCCCTTCCTTCCTCCCCTCCCAGTGCCTCCACTCCATCTCTTCCTCATCCCCCTATCCTTCCTTCTCAGCACCTCAGAAAAGGGGAGTCTCCCTCCCCCGACAAGCCCACCCCAGCACACCCAGGTGCATCAAGACTGTGTACTTCCTTTTTCACTGAGCCCTGGCAAGGCAACCCCACCAGGGGAAACTGACTCAGAAGCATGCAACAGAGACCATGTCAGAGACAGCCCCTGATCCAATATTCTTTCTAGGGGACCCACATGGATGCTAAGGGACCCATTTGGTTTATATTATTAAAGGGCCTAAGTCTAGTCCATGATCGGTCTTTGGTTGGTTCCTCAGTCTCCACAAGACCTCTGAGCCTAGTTTAGTTGGGACTGTTGGTCTTGTGTGGAGCTCCTGTCCCCTCTGGGCCTTTCTATCCTTTCTTCATTCTTCTATAAGTCTCCTTATGCTCCACCCATTGTTTGACTGTGGGTCTTAGTTTCTGTTTTGAACCATTGCTAGCAGAGCCTCCCAGAGGACAGCCATACTGGGCTCCCATCTGCATACACAGTAGAGAATCATTAATAGTATCAGGGGTCGGCTCTCTCCCATGGATTGTGTCTCAGGTTGGGCTAGGCATTGGTTGCACATGCCCTCAGGCTCTGCTCTATCTTTACCCCTGAACATATTGTAGGCAGGGTGAATTCTGGGTAAATTTTTTTGTGGGTGGGTTACTGATCCACTCCATCCACTCTGAATCCTGTTTGATTAGAGGGTGGCCTCTCGAGTCTCTATGACCCCCGCCACTAAAACTCCCAGCTAGAGTCATCCTACATATCTTTCCAGGGACCCATCCAGTGGCAGGATTCTAGCTTGTTTAAGACATGTCCCCACCCATGCTTTCTCCTCTCTCTGCAAGCCCTTTTTCTGTCCTCCAGCCCCTGCTCTCCCCATATCTGATCCCCACTCTCATTTCTGTCAGTGCCCCCTCTCTTCAACAGCTTCCAATGACTATTTCACTTCTTTTTTATTTTTTTATTTATTACTGTTTATTCACTTTGTATCCCAGCTGTAGCCCCTCCTTCATCCTCTTCTCCTCCCATGCCCCCTTCCCCAGTCCACTGATAAGGGAGGGCCTCCTCCCTTTCCATTTGACCCTAGCCTATCAGGCCTCATCAGGACTGGCTGCATTGTCTTCCTCTGGCAAGGCTGCCCCCCCTCCTCTGAGGGGAAGGTGATCAAAGAGCCAGCCACTGAGTTCATGTCAAAGACAGTCCCTCCTCCCCTTACTATGGAACCCACTTGGACACTGAGCTGCCATAGGCTACATCTGTGCAGAGCTAGGTTATCTCCATGCATGGTTCTTGGTTGGAGTAGCAATCTCAGAAAAGACCCCTGGGCACACATATTTTTGGTTCTGTTTCCCTTCTTGTAGAGCTCCTGTCCCCTCCAGGTCTTTCTTTTTTTTTTTTTTAATTTTTTATTAATTACACTTTATTCATTTTGTAACCCTCCATAAGCCCCTCCCTCCTCCCCTCCCGATCCCACCTTCCCTCCCCTTTCTGCATGCATGTCACTCCCCAAGTCCACTGATAGGGGAGGTTCTCCTCTTCTTTCTGATCTTAGGTCTTTCTATCTCCACCTTTTTTTGTAAGATTCCCTTGCCCAAAGTTTGACTATGAGTCTCAGCATCTGCTTTAATACCCTGCTGGGTAGAGTGTTTCAGAGTCCCTCTGTGGTAAGCTCTGGACTTGTTTTTTTTTTTTGTTGTTGTTGTTGTTTTGTTTTGCTTTCACCCTCTTCTTATGTCTGTCCTGTTTGCCTTTCTGAATGAGGATTGAGCATCTTACCCAGGGTCCTCCTTCTTGCTTAGCTTCTTTGGGTATACATATTTCAGTACAACTATCTTATATTATATGTCTAATATCCACATTATAAATGAGTTCATAAGATGTGTATCTTTCTGGGATAACTCACTCAAGATGATCTTTTCTAGTTCCAACAATTTGCCTGCAGATTTTTATGATTTCCTTGTTTTGAATTTCTGAATAGTATACCACTGTGTAAATGTTCCACAGTTTCTGTATCCATTCCTACATTGAGGGACATCTGGGTTGTTTCCAGATTCTGGCTATTACAGCTAAAGCTGATACGAACATGATTGAGCAAATGTCTTTGCTGTATACTTGTACATATTTTGGATATATGCCTAGGAGTGCTATAGCTGGATCTTGAGGTAGCACTATTCCTAATTGTCTGAGAAAGCACCAGATTGATTTCCAAATTGTTTGTACAAGTTTACATTCCCATCAGCAATGGAGGAGGGTTCCCCTTTCTCCACATCCCCTTGAGCATGTGTTTTCACTTGAGTTTTTGATCTTAGCTATTCTTAAGGGTGTAAGGTGAATTTTCAGGGTCGTTTTGATTTGTATTTTCCTGATGACTAAGGACATTGAGCATTTCTTTAATGTTTCTCTGCAATTTAATATTCCTCTATTGAGAAATCTCTGTTTAGCTCTCTATACCGTTTTTTTTAATTGAATTATTTGATTTGTTACTTTTTAACTTCTTGAGTTCTTTATATGTTCTGGATATTAGCCCTTGAGATTTGAACATCCTCTCTTGGGTCCTCCTTGTTATTTAGCATCTTAGAGTCTTTGAATTATAGTGTGGTTATCCTGTACTTATATAGCTAATATCTACTTATAGGTGAGAACATACCATGTGTTTCTTTCTGGGTCTGGTTATATCACTCAGGATTATCTTTTCTAGTTCTATCCATTTGCCTGAAAATTTCATGATTTCCTTGTTTTTAATAGCTGAGTAGTATTCCACTGTGTAACTGTACCACAATTTTTTTTTTAATTCATTATTCTGTTGAAGGACAGTTGGGTTGTGTCCAGTTTCTGGCTATTACAAATAAAGCTGCTATGAAAATAGCTGAGCAAATTTCCTTGTTGTATGGTGGAACATCTGTTGGGTGTATGTCCAGGAGTTCTATGGCTGGGTCTTGAGGTAGAACTATTCTCAATCTTCTGAGAAAGAATGAGATTCATTTCCAGAGTGGTTGTACAAGTTTGCACTCCCACCAGTAAAGAAGGAGGGTTCTCCTTTCTCCACATCCTCTCCAGAATGTGCTGTCACTTGAGTTTTTAATCTTAGCCATCCTGACTGGTTTGAGATGGAATCTTAGAGTCGTTTTGATGAGAGTTTCCTACCCATTCAGTATGTCTAATTGATAGAAGTGTGAGACATATGTTTGAATAAATCGTTCTTGGCTCTCTTTCCTTCCACAATGGAAGGAAATACTACACAATGGAATATTTTATTCTGGTGCTTGAGATAGATAACCATTGTATAATAAAACGAAAACATATAGTTTTTTAAATTTCTTTTTATTATTATCCTTTATTACAGTTTATTCACTTTTTATCCCTGCTGTGGCCCCTCCCACTTCTCCCCCAATCCCACCCTCCCTTCTTCTTCTCCCCTATGCCCCTCCCCTAGTCCACTGATAAGTGAGGTCCTCCTCCCCTTCCCTCTGACTCTAGCCTATCATGTCTCATCAGGACTGGTTGCATTGTCTTCCTCTGTGGCTTGGCAAGGCTTCACCCTCCCAAGGAGAGGTGATCAGAGAGCCTATCACTTAAATCATGCCAGAGAAAGCCCCTAATTCCCTTTTTAAGGAACCCACTTGGAGACTGAGTCAATGGGCTACATCTGAGCCTAAGTTTTAGGTCCTCTCCATGCATAGCCCTTGGTTGGGCTATCAGTCTCTGCCAGGGCTTCCTGGGCTCAGTTTTATTAGCTCTGCTGGTCTTCGTGTGGAGCTTCTGTCCCCTACAGGTCTTTCTATCTCCCCCCTCTATCATAAAATTACCTGCACTGTGCCCAAAGTTTGTTCAGGAGTCTCAGTCTCTGCTTCAAAACCTTGATCAGTAGAGTCTTTCAGAGGCCAACTGTGGTAGGCTTTTGTCTTGTTCTCTGTCTTCTCCTGATTCTAATGTCTATCACATTTGTACTTCTGAATAAGGATTGAACATCTTCCCTAGGGTCTTCCTTGTTGTTTAACATCTTTTGGAGTATAGATTTTATTATGTTTATCCTATATTATATGGCTAATATCATATATTATATGGTTAATATGTCAAATATCTGTGTAAGAATATACCATGAGAACATATAATTTTTACCAATCAAGAAGTTATCAAATCCCATCCTTGTTTTTAGCTTCCTCACTTCAAGTTGAAAGAAGGTATTGACAAAGACTGAATACTGTTTGATAATTAAGGTAGACCTGTTTTTCATGGATCAAAACCCCCATATTTACTAACTTATTGCCACACCATTCCAAAATTTTCAACTGTATCATGGCTTTGCTGTTAGAACAGCATCCTAAGACAGAAATCTGAAAAAAAAATTTCCCAAGTTCCCTGTTCTTCATTTTCCCCAGCCAACCAGTCAACCATTATTCTGTGTGTTTATTGAGCAATTTCAATTCACTGAGACAAGTGTATTTTTCACCTATCATTGGCTTTGGTTGTGTGCTGTTAAATCACCCTTTCCTGTCCATTAACAGTAGCTGTGGCAGAACCCCTATGCACTCTTACTTCGAGATGACCAGTTTGAAGTTCTAACATTATGTCATTCCAACTCCATCTTCTCCTCTTTCTAGAAAGAAGCCAAACTCAACTTGAGAAATTAAGAGTAAAGGGTTGGATTTGTGTCTAATAAACCATATCTGCTATTTCCTTTTTAAAACATTATATGTGTTCTGGTATAGATTGAAATGCCCCCCTCCAGATAAAATACATATATGCTTGTTCACTTGCCCATGGCACTGTTAGAGGATGGTGGAACCTTTAGGATGTGGGTTATCTTTCAGTTACTCTTCTTAACATTTTAACCAAACACTGAACAAGAAGCAACTTAAAAAAAGAGAATTTTCTTTTTGCTTATGGAATGAGATTATATGATGAGGAATAATGGCAGTATGAGAGGCTTCTGCATTAAGAATCAGACAGAGGTATGACTGTAGGAATTCAGTTGGCTGTCTCCTTTTTTCATTTTATTTGTTGCAGGACTCTAATCCATTAAATCTATCCACTCATTCCAGCTAACCTCTCCTCTCTCAGTTAATTCTCTAGGGAAACACTGTCACAGACACACCCCAAAACTATGTCTTACTAGTAACCTAGACCAGTAGTTCTCAACTTCATTAATGCTGCAAACCTTTAATGTAATTTCTCATATACTGGTATCCTCCCAACCATAAAATTATTTTCCTAGCTACTCCATAACTACAATTTTGCTACTGTTATGAATTATAATGTAAATGTCTGATATGCAGGATATCTGATATGCGACCCCTGTAAAAGGGTTGTTCAGTCCCCATAAGGTTGCAACTCACAGGTTGAGAACCACTGCTTTAGATATTTCTTCAATTCCAAAACCAAGTAGAAAAAAATTACATCACTGTAGGCACATCCTTGAATCAAATATTAGTACACTATCCTCTATTTGCTTCTCAGCCACTCTGAGGTAAGTAGACCTCACAACACTATGTACTATCATATGTACTGTGTTGCCACAAATTTAAATCAACAAGACTGTTCAGTTATCGATTAAAGCCTCTGAAACTATGAGCCAAAATGTATATTTCTTAAATATTTTGATATGAAAATAGAAACCTTATCATAAAAGTGAAATGAAGATGAAGCAGGAAAATAATTAAAGTCTTTTTACTTCACCATCCCTGGTAGGATCATCTCACTGAGCAATGGTGTTCTTCTTAGTACTATTCATTTCTGCCCTCCTGCATTTCCCACACTTACATGTTTCCTATGCTGTGAAGCTCAGATATGAAGACTTAGTGATAAACAGTTGGGGTACTAATGGATCCATCATATAGTAGATCTGAATTCAGTGCTTTCTTTCTCACTTTCTTTCTTTCTCTCTCTCTCTCTCTCCCTCTCTCTCGCTCTCACTCTGTGTGTGTGTGTGTGTGTGTGTGTGTGTGTCTTTCTCTGTCTCTCTGTCATGTGTGTCTGAATCTAGGTAGCTGTTTTCTCTCTTATTCAGATCTTCTGAATAAGACAAGCACAAAACTCTATACTCATCAAGATAGCTACTTGAGAAGAAAACAAAGTTCCTGCAAATGACCAAATATCCAATAGAACTACAATAATTTCTTCCATTTTTACCAGTTTCTCATAAAAACTAAGGAATGTAGAAGTAAAGATATTGAGCAGGTGGATAGAAGATATCAGAGTCCATTTCTCCTCCTCTTACAAATTTCACTTGATGTTGCTTTTATAATTCAGTCCTTGTATACCTTTGCAGATATGCCATGGACATATAACAGAGAAACAGTTCTGATATAGAAGGGAGGTTAATCTTAATTACAAGTTCCATGAGAAAAAAAAATCTTACACAATGCTTGGCTCATATAATATGCATGATAGTATGTTAAATGGGGCTTTAAAAAACGTTATTTAAAAGTTACACACTTCTTTGGGTCCTTCCAAGTTCTCCTTCAGCTCAAAATTCTGCAAATATTTGAATAGCAAGTATTGAAAAGATGCCTCAGAAAACAATTTTTTCATTCATCTATGAAATGTTTCTATGTCATATTTATGCTTTATATAATAAATGAACCCAAGTAAAGGTAATGCAATGATCAATGAAACAAACCCCAGACTATTAGTTCACTTGCAATCTAGAGTACAATGAGCAATGGCTTCAATTAAAGTTGTTTATTAAGACAGGCAAGCTCCCACATTGAAAACATAAAAGAAAAATCATTTGAAAGTAATTGTTCTAGTGCGTAAAAGCCAGGAAGTCTAGATACAATTGACACAATAAACGTGATGCTAAAACATGCTGCCTTTTAATCACTAGACAGTAAATTTATCTTTATAAAAGTAATGAGATACTTTATTTTAGCAAACTAAATTCAAGTACAATGAACCAGTGCTAGTCTATACCATCAGACTCATTAAAATCAAAATTTGAAGCACTGTGTTTCCCAATGATGAAACTGTTCATGTCTTTCAAACCTTTCACATGCCTTCCCATAAGTTTAGTCATCTATCTGCCAAAATGTGTACTGACCTAAAGGCTGAGCTCTTAAAAAAGAATCTCCTTTTTACTGAGCTCCTCAGCCTGTATGCGGTTTAATGTCTATATCTTACACAAGATAAATTCTCCTTCTGTTTAATAAAATATCCCATTTTTTTAGGCACTAAGGAAATTTGGAAAAACACTCATCGTTTTAATAACACTATAAAATTCTCTCCTTAAATATTAGCATCTATTTGCTCCTCTAAGTAGTTCAATGCAGCACTTGCTTATGAATCATCTGGTTTTCTTTTGTTTTAATTTCCTTTGGATTGGTTTTTGGTTTTCAGAAGATTCCTTTCTTTGTGGATTATTTTCATCATCATTAGACTCTCCTGTTATAAACATTTATTATTTTTTTCATAAGAAAATGAGTTTCTTGGAGACCAATTTACTGCTATAGTAACCACATTTCTTTTCTTTCCCATGTCAACTCAAGAAGTGCTATAATTGCTGCACTGAAACTTGATTAGTGCCATTCATTTTATAGTTTTCTAAGTTATTAACATAACTTATTCTTTATAGTCATTGAGACATATCTTTGAAGAATCCATGCCATTCACAAATTACTATATCCTTCCTTTTAAAAGTAGTACCCAGGGGTCATTGACCTTTTACAGTTAAAAACAACTTAAAAACATCTCCTACATTTTGTTTTTCAACAGTGCATACTATAATTGCTCATAGAAGTGTTGTGACTCATACTTTGTTTTTCCAAAGAAGGCCAAACAAATTATATTTCTTGAACTTAAGCAGTTATTAAGTGCTATGTACATAATGTAATGCATTGAGCATACAGAAGGTATGTTCCCTGCCCTTATGGTGGAGACTTCACATTGGTTGGAGTATTGTATTCATAAATATGCAAAAAGGTAGAAATGTTTTGTGGAGATGATAAGTCAGATTGAGGAGTGGAGTTCTAGAGGTGATGATTAGCCCTCAACAATGAATGGAAGGGACGGTTTATGCATGAATAAATGGCTATAAAATAGCTTCCCTTTGTTCCTGCAAATCTCAACACTTCCAATTAATACTTTTTTCCAAGCTGCAGATACAGACAAATTTATTACCCATGAGGCTTTCTTGAAGCAAAACCTCAAAATTTGTCCTTCAAGTCAATGATGTAAAACTACTACCTACCTCAGTTCTGATAAACTGGTCTTTTTGGATTAGAGATCCATTTTAGGGCCTGAAGAATGTCATACACTTCTCCTTCCACCCAGGAAAATCTACACAAGGGTTTTTCATAAATAGAATAATATTTCAAGGACCCTGGAAGCCAGTGCCAGTTTTGAAGCCTAGGCATCAGACTTACAAAATGCTTTCCCCTGTTCTTCCCAGTCTTGAGTGCCA
This sequence comes from Psammomys obesus, assembly GCF_907164565.1. NCBI lineage: Eukaryota > Metazoa > Chordata > Mammalia > Rodentia > Muridae > Psammomys > Psammomys obesus. The sequence goes on along the minus strand of NW_026592481.1, from coordinate 1,673,401 downwards.
GAAGGTAACAATAAAAAGCCATACACAAAGCAGTTCAGTTCTATTCGCTTCACTCTAATACAGTCATAGAAGAAAAATTAAAGTCTCATAATAAGAAGACAGAATATGAAATAGGGGACTTATCCCTGCTTATCCCAGCCTCTGTAAAAGTCAGATAACTATTCTTTTATCTACTTTCTTTCATTTTATACCTTGATTATTCTTGCTGGTCGATAGGAATGATCATTTACCCACAAAAGGTAACTTGGGTCTCTGTTGGTATAATGTTCTTTTGGAATGTATACAATTTACACTTATTTATTCAAATGCTGATTTTTCTACCTTATTATCTAGTTTAAATCAGGACATTGCATTGTTATGCTTATTCTAAACATCATCTGTCTCAAGTTTGTGTAAACATGCCACTATTTGTTCTCTATATTATCAATTAAACAACCAGCCCCAGTGCTATTCAATGGAGAGGATAGAATGGGACATCCTGGTTGGGAGGAGAGAGAGAGGAAGCAGGAGGGAGGAGCAAAGAATACAGAGGAGAGGTCTTGGAACCACATGAAGAGATGAACCAGCCCTAAGATATGACTAAAGGCAAGTAAGATGGGTGAAATCTGAATGATAGGAAATTATGTGGGCTGGGAGGTTTAGGATGGAATAACTGTTGCCCAGCATTGTGCTCTAGGTTAACTAAATAAATCCCAGTCTCTGTGTGGTGATTTGGGTATACAGCTTGGTTTAGGGATAACCATTGCTTAACTAAAAGATAAATCAATAGTAAATATTAATAACACACAACAGCTCTCTAAGACATTCACTATTTCAAAACTATTACTCTGAGATTGGAAATAAATCCCAAGGGTAGTAAGGCTAATTTAATAAGAAAAGTTACTGGAATGGAAATAAGAATAATGAGTTCCTCAACATAAAACCAGATACTCTAAATCAGTTGGAAAAAAAAAGTGGGAAACAGCCTAGAACTCATTGGCACAGGAGACAACTTCCTGAACAGAACACCAACAGCACAGGCTCTAAGAGCAACAATCAATAAATGGGACCTCATGAAACTGAAAAGCTTCTGTAAAGCAAAAGACACTGTCATCAAAACAAATAGACAGCCTACAGATTGGGAAAGAATCTTCACCAACCCTTTATCTGACAGAGGGCTAATATCCAGTATATATAAAGAACTAAAGAAGCAGAAAAGCAACAAACCAAGTAATCCACTTAAAAAATGGGGAACAGAGCTAAACAGAGAATTCTCGAAAGAGGAACATCGAATGGCAGAGAAACACTTAAAGAAATGCTCAACCTCATTAGCCATTAGGGAAATGCAAATCAAAACGACCCTGAGATTTCACCTTACACCCATCAGAATGGCCAAGATGAAAAACTCAAGTGATAGCACATGCTGGAGAGGTTGTGGAGAAAAGGGAACCCTCCTCCATTGCTGGTGGGAATGTAAACTGGTTCAACCACTTTGGAAGTCAATCTGGCGCTTTCTCAGACAACTAGGAGTAGTGCTACCTCAAGACCCAGCTATACCACTCCTAGGTATATACCCAAAATTTGCTCAAGTACACAACAAGGACATTTGTTCAACCATGTTGATAGCAGCTTTATTTGTAATAGCCAGAACTTGGAAACAACCCAGATGTCCATCAACGGAGGAATGGATACAGAAATTGTGGTATTTTTACACAATGGAATACTACTCAGCAATCAAAAAGGAGGAAATCATGAAATTTGCAGGCAAGTGGTGGGATCTAGAAAAGATCATTCTGAGTGAAGTATCCCAGAAGGAGAAAGACAAACTTGGTATATACTCGCTTATATAGACCTACAAGATATGATAAACATAATGAAATCTACACACCTAAAGAAGATAATCAAGAAAGTGGACACAGGCGAAGGTGATTAATCCTCATTTAGAAAGTCAAATGGGATGTGCATTGAACTTATGACAGGAGTCTACCACAAAAGGCATCTGAAAGACTCTACCTAGCAGTGTTTCAAAGCAGACACTAAGACTCATAACCAAACCCTCAGCAGAGAGCAGGGAATCATATGAAAGAAGGGAAGTTAGTATGATATGGAAAGGATAGGAGCTCTACAAGGACCAAACATATCTGGGCACAGGGTCTTTTCTGAGACTGACACTCAACCAAGGACCATCTATGGATATAACCTAGAACTTCTGCTCGGATGTGGCCCATGGTAGCTTAGTAACCAAGTAGTTTTCCAAAGTAAGGGGAACACGGACTATTTCTAACAGGATTTCAAGGGCAGGCTGTTTGACCCCCCCCCCCCGGGGAGGAGCAGTCTGTTAGGCCACAGAGGAGGACTTTGCAGCCAGCCCTGAAGATACCTGATAAAACAGGGTCAGATGAAAGGGGAGGAGGTCCTCCCCTATCAGTGGACTTGGAAAGGGGCAGGGAGGACTCCAGGGAGGGAGTGTGGGGTTGGGGAGGGAATGAGGGAGCGGGATACAGCTGGGACACAGAGTTAACAAAATGTAACTAAAAAGAAAAAAATAATTAAAAAAAAATGTTTTCACAAAAAAAAAATGAGTTTTCTAACCAGGTGTTAGCAAGGTGGCTAATACTTTGTTTTTTTAATTTATTCGTATTTTTATTAATTACAGTTTATTCATTTTGTATCCCAGCTGTAGGCCCCTCTCCCATCCCCTCCCAATCCCACTGTGCCTCTCTCTTCTTCTCCTATGCCCTTCCCCCAGTCCAATATTAGGGGATGTCTTCCTCTCCTTCCATCTGACCTTATTCTATCAGTTCTCATCAGGACTGGCTTCTTTGTCTTCCTCTGTAGATTGGTAAGGCTGCTCCCCCCTCAGGTGGAGGTGATCAAAGAGGCAGCCCATGAGTTTATGTCAGAGTTTTTGTCAGTTCCTATTATTGGGGAACCCTCTTGGATACTGAACTGCCGTGGGCTACTTCTGTGCAGGGGTTCTAGGTTATCTCCTTGCATAGTTCTTGTTTGGAGTATCAGTCTCAGAAAAGACCCCTGTGCCCAGATTTTTTGGTTCTGTTGCACTCCTTGTGGAGCTCCTGTTCCCTTCAGATCTTTCTATCTCCTCCTTCTTTCCTAAGATTACCTGCACTCTGCAAAAAGTTTGGCTGTGTATCTCAGCATATGTATTGATACACTGTTGGGTCGGTCTTCTGATGGTTTTCTGTCAATAGTGGTCATCCACAACCAAAAGTACTTTTATGGAAGCTTTGGAATACAGATAGGATTTGTAAAACTATAGTGAAGCTCAGGACTGAGGAGGAAATAAAAAAAATAGATGCATATATGCCTGAATAGATAGCTAGCTTATTTACCGTGGCCAACTACTGATCCGGAAACACCTACATTTTCCTATGGGCTTAGCTAGAGATTTGTCTAGCTGGTCTGTTTAGCCTTGGTTCTTCAACTAGCATCATCTTTCAAGGGATTTAAAAGGAGTTATGCCTATACATGCTTTGGGTAACAGACCTATTGACCTTAGTCCCAGATGAGATCTGTGACTTCTCTCCAGCTTCTGTAGCCGATCTGGGAACAGTTATGCCTACACAGAGACCTTCAGGAGAAGACAGATCAGTGTGTACCTTTATACATAAGCCTGATGAACTGTCATAGATTCTCTCACTACTCCTAACTATGGTGGAAGAGCAGCCCTGCTCACCCAATGGCCTACTAAGTCACATGTCTCATCTATGCCTCCAGAAGCTGATCTGAGGGTCTTAGTCTCAGCTGTGGACAGAAAAAAAGTCCTGTGACACAATTCCTGCTACTCTCATCATGGTTTGGGGTCATTTCTTCTCTTTCAAGGACTTGTACTATGTATCCTCTTATAAGAACCATCTCATGAACCTGGTAGGATACCTCATGCATGGCCCATTATCTAGACACTCAGCTCTGGATGTAAAAAAAAAAAAAAAATTAAATGCCAGCCCAACTGACAGAGATCCTGGGGACAATAAGTTAACCCTAGGTCTAAACATGACCCACACTGTCCTAAGACAGTGATACTCAGACTTATGTGAATCACACTGCAGATCCTGTAACATTCAAGTGCTGTAGCTTCAGTGCCATCCCAGAGGTAACGCTGCTAGCCTGCAGAACCAATAAGTAAAGGTTTTACTTACAAAAGCTCATCTATTAAAATGGGAAGAAGTATTTGCTCATTCAAATGCAGAGACACCAACTCAAAGCTGCAAGAAACATACAGAATCAGGCAAATGTTCTCCATCAAAGAAAACTAATGAAGCTCGCCATAGCAACCCCCAGGAAATGGAATTCTATGAACTGCATAAAAATGAAGTCAAAATAGTCTTCTTGCAGGATCTTAATGAGGTACAAGTAATCACAAACAGACAACTAACTGATACAAGAAAAATGATGTAAGAACAAAATTAGAAGTTTATTATACAAATATTTCATCAAAAAGCATGAAACAAGTGAGCATGGTGGCACACACCTGTAACTTCAGAATTTAAGCAGTGGATACAGGAGGATCAGGAGTTTTAGGCAAGCCTCAGCTTTGTATAAAGTTTAAGAATAGCGTGCACCCTGGGATACATTAGACCCTGCCTCAAAATGCAATGCAAAAAAAAAAAAAAAACAAACAAAAACAAAAACAAAAACAAAAAAAAACCCAAAAAAACAAAAAACCAAACAAAAGCAAAAAACAAATAAACAAACCAAACAAGAAAGGAATGAAACAGAAATCTTGGGGCTGATACAATAACAGAACTAAACAATTCAATAGGAAGACTCATCAGCTCTCACAACTATGCAAAAGAACAAGCAAACTTGAAAACAGATTGTTTCAAATTAGAAAGTTAAAAGAATAAGAAGAAAAGAACAGAGAGTAAAGGAAGCACATTGGCCTATAGAATATCATAAATTCAACAAACACATACAGTATGGAAATTGTAGAAGAAGAGAGCAAGATGAAAGAATTAACTAGTTGATAAAGTAATTAATTTAATGACTGTGAAAACTTCCTAAATTTTGAGAAGGGTATAGAAATCCAGATTCCTCCAGCTCAAAGGAATGCAAGCAAAGTCAACCTGAAGAAGCCTACTCTGAGATACACTAGAATCAGAATGTCAAAAGGCAAACTCAACAAAGCTTGAAAGCATCAAGAGCAATTTGTCACATCCAAGGGAATTTCAATGATCCTACTAGTAAGTGGATCATCAGCAACCTTGCAGTCCCATAGAGAATGGACACTATATTATGCATGCTGAAACAAAAACTTCCCACCAAGAATACCATACCCATCAAAACACTCCTTTAGAAATTAAGGAGTGATAAAACTATTCCTAGATCAACAACACCTAAGGGAGTTTGCTCCCACTAGGCCTGTTATACAAATTTACATAAATAAACTACATATGAAAGTAGAAGTTGTACTAGTAAAGATAAACATATAGTTAAATTCTAATTTAGAATACATCGTGATGGCTGTGTGTAAATAACATTTAGCTATAATATTTATTAAAAATAGCTAATTAAAAAAAGTATTAAAAACAAAGTATATCCTCAACAGTTTGCTGATAGATTACAACCTTTAAAGCGATATAAAGTTTGATACAAGTAGCAGAATCTTGTGGGTAGAGAGAGAAGAAAATTGGTGGAGTTTTTGTATGAGGTTGAAGTCAAGGATCAGTTTGAAGTAAATTATACTGATTGTAAAATATCTCTTTTTTTTTAATATCTAATGTAAACCATATGATAACCACAGAGGAAAAGCTTCTAGCTGATACAGAAAGGATAGAGGGATAGAAGTCAAAGCACAGTATCCCAAAGCACTCACAAATAAAAAGCAACAAAAACAGAGGAAGAAAAGAACAAAGGAACCATAACAGAGTCTGAAAACATTGAATGAATTAGCAGTAATTACCCCTTACCAACCAGTAATGACTTTACATGCAAATAGTTTAAGTTCTCCAATCAAAAGATAGAGTAACTGAGGAAGTAGGATACAGCTAGGATACAAAGTTAATAAACTGTAACTAATATTAAAAAAAAAGAAAAAAAAGAAATTTGGGGATGAACAAGAAAAGAAAGTCATGGTTTATTAAAAGATATTTGTGTGTCAATTTGACACCAGAAAAAAAAAAAGAAAAGAAAAGAAAAGAAAACAAGATCTACCAAGATTCTATCTTGGTTACAAAGAGACTCAAAACAGCTCTTCAACCTTAGACTGAGCTGAAAGGAAGGAATCAAAAAATGATACTCTCTTCTCATGGAAAACAAGAGAACAGAGATTATACCTCCATGAGGAAAAAGTAAACCTTCACTCAAATGTATCAGAGAAAACATACTTCATCGAAAGGATTCTGTTATAAATAAATATATACCAAATATTAGAGCACCTAGATACCCAGCAATATTAGCATAACTAAAAGGAAAAATAGGAGACTAGGAGCAAATTAGATAAAACCTAATTTCTGATGTAATAAATAGTATTTATGAATTAGGTGTTTAAACAGCACTTATTTAATAGTAACAAGCCCTCTTGCCAGACTGTAAAGCCCTTGTAAAATGGCCAAAAGTTTAAGAGAGGCCATTCTTGTCATGAGTTCTCTGGCTTTTTTTTTTCTATTATGGGGAAATCTGCTAATGGAATAGAAGTTTAATATTCTCACTCCCTACATATATGTAGATCACTATGTGAGGTGACAGATGTGTAAACTAAGTTGATTGGGAAGATTTTTTCACAATAATATATATGTATACATATGCATATATATGTTTATGCATCAAGTAGATCTAGTTAAGTAATAAAAAGTCAAAGATTAATATTACTTTAGTTCATGACAGAAAAAAAAACATTATTCTACTGACTTATTTGGATGAGTAATAATATCAGCACACCATCTGTCTTAGTTAAGGTCACTGTTACTGTGATAAAACACCATGACTAAATGCAGCTTGAGGGTGGGGAAAGGATTAGCCATTCAACATTGAAGGAAGTCAAGACAGGAACTCAAGCAGGGCAGAAACATGGAGGCAGGAGCTGATGCCGATGCCTTTGAGGATTATTGCAAAGTGACTTGCTCATCATGGTTTGCCCAGCCTGCTTTCTTACAAAAACCAGAACCAACAGGCCAGGGATGGAAACATTTACAATGAGCTGAGACCTCCCCAATTATTCACTAATTAAGAAAATATCTTACAGGCTAGCTGCACCACTCTGAATCATGGCATTCGAAGCAGGGGTGTCTCTGACTCTTTTCCCTGCTCTTTCTGGCCCTTTCCCTCTCACTGGGTTGCCTTGACCAGCCTTGATGTAAGGGCTTGTGCCTGATTTTACTGTATCTTCTTGTACCATGTTCAATTTTCTACCTTGGGAGACCTGCTCTTTTCTAGGGGGAAACAAGGGTGGATCTGGGGTAAAAGATATGTGTGTGTATGGGGTGGGGGTAACTGGAAGGAGTGGAGAGACAATAATCTGCAGCCAGATTATAAGAGAGAAGAATAAGGAGAAAGAAAGAAAGAAAGAAAGAAAGAAAGAAAGAAAGAAAGAAAGAAGGAAGGAAGGAAGGAAGGAAGGAAGGAAGGAAGGAAGGAAGGAAGGAAGGAAGGAAGGAAGGAAAATGCTTTACAGCTGGATCTTATGGAAGCATTTTTCATTTGACGTTCCCTCCTCTCAGATAACTCAAGCTTGTGTCAAGTTGACATAAAACTGACTAGTTTTAAGGATAGGAAAATTAGTCTAATAATTCTAATAAGAATGCTTAAAAGGAAATCTCACATCTACCTAAGACAAATACATCCCTACCAAAAGGAAGCCAAATCACTGCCACTGTTAAGGTCAAAACTTTTTATAACTCTTAAGGATAGCCTTTTTGACATTTCATAAAGAAAAGAAAAATACTGAAAGCATTGCAAATTAATAGTATTTGAAAATCAACATGTATTCTACAAACTTGCTAAACATTTACCTCCATTGTAATCGAGACTAGCTAATTCAAATATGGTGGATACTTCTTTTTAAATTTTTATTTTTTATTAATTACAGTTTATTCACTTTGTATACCAGCTATAACTTCCTCCCTCATTCCCTCCCAATACTCCCATATCTCCTCCCATGCTCCTCCCCAAGTCCACTGATAGGGGACGTCCTCCCTCCCCTTCTCTGTGACCCTAGCCTATCAATTCTCTTTAAGGCTGGCTGCATTGTCTTCCTTTGTGGCATGGTAAGGATACTCCCCAATCAGGCAGACGTGATCAAAGAGCCAGCCACTGAGTTCACGTCAGAGACAGTTCCTGTTTCCAATATTAGGGAGACTTGGAGACACAGCAGCCAAGGGTTACATCTGTGCAGGTATTCTGGGTTATCTCCATGCAAGGTCCTTGGTTGGAGTATCAGTCTAAGAAAAGACCCATGACCACATATTTCTTGGTTCTGTTGCTCTCCTTGTGGAACTCCTGTCCTCTCCAGGTCTTTCTGTCTCCCCTTTCTTTCATGAGATTCCCTGCACTCTGCCCAAATTTTGGCTGATTCTAGCCTCTGCTTCGATACCATGCAGGGTAGAATCTTTCAGAGGCCCTCTGTGGTAGGCTCTGGCCTGTTCCATGTTTTCTCCCTCTTTCAACGTCTGTCCCATTTGCCTTTCAGAATGAGGACTGATCATCTTAGCCAGGGTCCTCATTCTTACTTAACTTCTTTAGGTGTACAGATTTTAGTATATTTATCCTATATTATATGTCTAATATCCACTTATAAGTGAGTATATACCATGAGTGCCTTTCTTCTTCTGGGATACCTCACTCAAGATGATCTTTTCTAGTTCCACCATTTGCCTCCAAATTTCATGATTTCCTTGTTTTTAGTTGCAAAGTAATAGTTATTGTGTAAATACACCACAATTTATGTATTCCTACATTGAGGGACATCTTGGTTGTTTCCAGATTCTGGCTATTACGGCTTCGGCTAAAGCTGCTATGAACATGGTTGAGCAAATGATTTTGTTGCATACTTGTGCATATTTTGGATATGTGCTTAGGAGTGGATCTTGAAGTAGCACTATTCTTAATTGTCTGAGAAAGTACCATTTTGATTTCCAAAGTGGTAGCACAAGTTTACATTCCCACAAGCAATAGAGGAGATTTTCCCTTTCTCCACATCCTCTTGAGTATGTGTTGTCACTTGAGTTTTTGATCTTAGCCATTCTGATGGGTGTAAGTTAAATTCTCAGGGTTGTCTTGATTTGCAATTCCCTGATGTCTGAGTACATTGAGTATTTCTTTAAATGTTTCTCTGCCATTTGATATTCCTCTACTGAGAATTCTCTGTTTAGCTCTGTACCCAATTTTTAATTGGATTACTTGATTTGTTGCTTTATAACTTCTTGAGTTTTTTATATATTCTGGATAATCTGTAGGCTATCGTTTTGTTCTGATGACAGTGTCCTTTCCTTTATAGAAACTTTTCAGTTTCATGAGGTCCTATTTATTGATAGTTGATCTTAGAGCCTGTGCTGTTGTTCTGTTCAGGAAGTTGTCTCCTCTTTCAATGAGTTCAAAGCTCTTCTCCACTTTCGCTTCTAACCAGTTTAGTGTGTCTGTTTTTATGTTGAGGTCTTTGATCCACTTAGACTTTAGTTTTATGCAGGGTGATAAATATGGACCTATTTGCATTTTTCTACATGTAGGCATCGAGTTAGAACAGCACCATTTGTTGAGGACACAACCATTGTATGGTTGTGGCTTCTTTGTCAAAAATCAAGTATCCATAGTTGTGTGGATTTATTTCTGGGTCTTTTATTTGATTCCATTGATCCATAATTCTATTTCCATGCCAGTACCATGCGTTTTTTTTTTGTTTTGTTTTGTTTTGTTTTTGTTTTTGTTTTTTTTCTATTGCTATGTAGTACAGCTTGAGATTTGAGATGGAGATAATTCCAGATGATCTGTTATTGTACAAGATTGTTTTAGCAATTCTGGGTTTTTTGGTTTTCCATATGAAATTTAAAATTGTTCTTTCATGGTCTGTAAAGAAATGTGTTGGTATTTTGATGGTAATTACATTGAACATGAAGCTTGCTTTTAATAGGAAGGCCATTTTCACTATGTTAATCCTACCAATCCATGAGCATGGGAGAGTTTTCTATCTTCTGACATCTTCAAAATTGTTTATCAGCAGAAGGAGTTCTCTGGTTGAATATTTGGGTCACTCATGTATACTATTATATCATCTGCAAATAGTGATACTTTGACTTCTTCTTTTCTGATTTGTATCCACTTAATCTTCTTTTGTTGTCTTATTGCTCTAGATATGACTTCAAATACTATGTTGAAGAGATTCCAAGAGAGTGGGCAGGTTTGCCTTGTCCTTGATTTCAGTCTGATCGATTTAAGTTTCTCTCCATTGAGTTTGATGTTGGCTATAGGCTTGCTGTATATTGTCTTTACTTTGTTCAGGTATGTGCCTTGTATCCCTGATCTCTCCAAGACTTTTAACATGAATGGGTTTTGTTGGAATTTGTCAAATATTTTCGGGATCTAAGGAGATGATCATGTGGTTTTTCTCCTTCAGTTTGTTTATATGGTGGATTACATTGATGGATTTCCATATACTGAACACCACCACTGCATATGTGGGGTGAAGCCTACGTGGTCTTGGTGGATGATATCTTTTATGTGTTCTTGGATTCAGTTTGCATGTGTTTTATTGAGTATTTTTGCATTAATGTTCATGAGTGACATTTTTGGGGGTCTCTGTGTGGTTTAGGTATCAAGGTGAGTGTGGCTTCTTAGAATGAGTTTGGTAATGTTCCTTCTATATCTATTTTGTGGAATAGTTTGAAAAGAATTGGAGTTAGCTCTTTTTTCAACATCTGGTCGAATTCTGGGCTGAAGCCATCAGGCCCTGGGCTTCATTTGGAAGGCAGATTTTGGATGACTGCTTCTTGTTCCTTGGAGGATATCGGACTATTTAATCAATTTACCTGATCTTGATTTAATTTTGGTAAATGGAGTCTATCAAGAAAATTGTCTATTTCACTCAGATTTTCAAATTTTGTGGCATATATGTTTTCTGTAGTAAGTCCTAATGATTGTTTAGATTTCCTCAGTATCTGTTGTTATGTCCCCTTTTCATTTCTCATTTTGCTGATTTGAATAGTTTATTCCTTTTAGTTAGTTTGGCTAAGGGTTTCTCTATCTTGTTGATTTTCTCAAAAAGAACCAGCTCTTGATCTCAATGATTCTTTGAATCTTTTTCTTTGTTTCTAATTCATTGATTTCAGCTGTTTGATTATTTACAGTGATTTACTCCTCCTGGGTGTGTCTGCTTCTTCCCATCCCCAGGGCTTTTAGGTATGCTGTTAAGTTACTTGTATGAGAAATCTCCAACTTCTTTCTAGAGGCACTTAGTGCTATGAAATTTCCTCTTAGACTGCTTTCATTGTGTCCCATCAGTTTGGGTAAGTTGTGCCTTCATTTTCATTGAATTTTAGGAAGTCTCTAATTTCTTTTTTCATTTTTTCCCTCACCAAGGTGTCATTGCCTAGATAGTTGTTTAGTGTCCATGCATATGTAGGCTTTTGTTATTTCTGCTGTTGCTGAGGTCTAGTTTTAGGCCATGCTTGTCTGATAGGATACAAGGGATTACTTTGGTTTTCTTGTATCTTTTGAGGCTTGCTTTGTGCCCAACTATGGGGTCAATTTTTGAGTAGGTTTCATGAGATGTTGAAAAGAAGATATACTCTTTTGAGTTTGGGTGAAAAGTTCTGTAGATATCTATTAGGTCCATTTGATTTAGGACCTCCATAAGTGTCATTATTTCCCTATTTAGATTCTGTCTAGATGATCTGTACCTTGGTGAGAGTGCAGTGTTGAAGTCTCCCACTATTAAGGTGTTGAGATTTGTGTGGAATTTAAGCTTTAATAATGTATTTGAGGCATAGATGTTCAGGATTGTGATGTCCTTCTGGTGGATTTTTTTTTCTTTGGTGGAAATAAAGTGCCTCTCCTCATCTTTTTTATTAATTTTGGTTGAAAGTCTATTTTATTAGATATTAGGACAGCTACTCAAGCTTGTTTTCTGAGTCTGTTTGCTTGAAAAACATTTTTTCAGCCCTTTATTCTGAGGTAGTGTTTATCTTTGTTGGAGAGGTGTGTTGTTTGGATGCAGCAGAATGGTGGATCATTTTTGTGCAACTATTCTGACTTTTTATTAGAGAGTTGAGACCATTGATGTTGATAGATAATAGTGACCAATGAATGTTAGTTCCTTTTATTGTGGAGTTTGTGGTGTTACTGTGTTTCAGTGCTCGTTTTCTTTTAAATTTTTGTTGTGAATTTATCTACATCCTGTGTTTTCTTAGGTGTAGTTGATTTTGTTGGATTAGAGTTTTCCTGCTAGTATCTTTTGTAGGGCTGGGTTGCTGTGTAGATATTGTTTAAGTTTAGTTTTGTCAGTGTATATTTTGTTTCCTCCATGTATGATGATTGAAAGCTTTGCTGGATATAGTAGTCTGGGTTGGCACCTGTGGTCTCTGAGAGTCTGCATGATATCTACCCAGGCCCTTCTGGCTTTCATAGTTTCTGTTAAGATGTCTGGTATGATTCCATTAAGTCTATCTTTATGTTTCTTGGCCTCTTTCCCTTTCTGCTTTTAATTTTTTTCTTTGTTCTGTAGATTTAGTGTTTTTACTGTTATGAGACAGGAGGAGTTTCTGGTCTAGTCTATTTGGTGTTCTGTAGGCTTTTTGTATGTATATGGACATCTCTTTCTTTAAGTTGGTAAATTTTTCTTCTATGGTTTTCTTGAAAATATTTCTGGACCTTGCAGCCTTGGAATTTTCTTTTTTGTTTATTCCTATTATTCTTAGATTTTGTCTCTTCATGGTGGCCTTGCTTTCTTATATGATTTTACTTTTTCTTTGAGAAAAGTATTAAGTTTCTGCAATTGTATCTTCAGCACCCAAGATTCTTCCATCTCTTGTGTTCTATTGGTGATGCTTACCTTTGTGGTTCCTGATCTTTTTTCTAACTTCTCCAGCTTCAGGGTTTTCTCTGTTTTTGTCTTATTTATTGACTCTAATTCTGTTTTCATGCCTTGCACCATTTCCTTCATCTGTTTGAATGTGGATTCCTGTCTTTCCATGATGGCCTCTATTTTTGTTGTTGTTGTTCGATTCCTCTCTATATGCCACTGCTTTTGCCTCTATTTGTTTGGCTGTACTTGCCTGTATTTCTTTGTGAACTTTGTTCATTTTCTCTTTCTCTAATAACTGGAATAGCATAGATTTGAGATCACTTTCCTTTGTTTCCGATGCATTAACATATCCATTGATTTTGGGGGTTGCTGATTAAGCCATATGTCCTGAGTTTTGTTGTATGCATTCTTATGCTGACCTCCAGCCATCTGCTTGCCTATTACTTTTGCTGTTTGTTCCTGGAGTCTGTACTTCAAACAGGGTCCCACTGTCTCGGGTGTCTGGGGTATTCTTCAGGAAGATGAGAGAGGGCCACTGGTTTGAGAGTGGATGTTAGTGTTTTAGCTGTAGCTGAGGAGGAAGGTTGCAGGCAGATGTGTGCAAGCACAACAGTGTGCATGAAAGTGTGACTTGAAGGACAGGGTGCTAGAGTGTGTTGATGCCTGGAAGGTTGGAACTTAAGTGTCCAAGGGGGTGTGGGTGTTGGAGCTGTTCGCAGGTACAATGCCAATGTGCAGGTGCCCTGAATACCTTTGTGGCCTACAGGCCTGTTGTACTGTCCTCCTGGTATTCAAATTGTGTGGGCTCCAGCATCTGTTTGGCTGGACTCCACTGGGAGACCCATAGAACATGGGCTTCAATGTTGAGAATGCTGTTCCAAGAATTCCTATGTTGTCCACAGTGGAGGTGTGGGTGGGAGAGATGCAACGTCTGGCTGCTAGCTTAGAGATATCCTGGATCTTAGGGCTCTGCAGGCACTCACTTGAAGGCACACTCACTTGCTCACAGGCTTAATAGGAAAGCACAGGGGTTTTCCCTATTCTCTACTGTCAGATTTGGGCCCTCAAGTGCAAATGAAAGTGTGAGAGCTTCATCAGATCAGTGGTGTCCACTGTTTGGCCACCAGGCAGGGAGGCCTGTACTTGGTGTAGCTGCCTCTGCCATCTCAATCTCCAAGCATGAAGGATACTGCCCTGCCCCAGCTTCAGCCTTGGGAAGCCTGCCTCAGCCATTTCAGGCACCAAGCTTGGAGGCTCTTATTTGGGGCAACCACAACAGCCACTGTTGAGCAAATAGGCCCATGCTTGTGACAGCCACCACTGCTGGACGCCTCCAAAGAGCTGGAAAACCCCTGCTTTGGGCAAGAGGAAGTGCAGAGGGGTTGAATATTCGCCATTCTTATCCCTGGAGACATCCAAGGGTGACCTGGGTATAAGCTCCCCTACCTCACGGGTTGTCCCCTCTTAACCCCAGAAGCCTCAAAGTCAATGTTCTGGTTTCAGCTGTCTCTCTACTCATCAATTTCAGAGTTTCAGATTCTGTGCCCCTCAGATATGGTGCATGCTGGTAGCCACCACCTTGGAGTGGCTGGTGCATGCTTCTATATTAACACTTTCAGTATTTAAAATGGTGTGAGGGTCCACAGGCTAACTCTAACCATAGATGGGATAACTGAAGCACAGAATGATGCAAGCCCTGCCATAAATCCCAAAGTGAGTAACTCATAGCTTCAAATCCAATCAGATCCTAGATGAAGGCTTTCCAACATTTCAACATACACATTCGTAACAGCTGTTCTCTGATCAAGTCTTATTTACTGTGACTACATCAAAAAGGGAAACTTGAGGCTGGAATTGATTATAGTACTTGCCCGGTGGTCAGAGCAAGGAGGAAAATGTACAGTACAAATGGAAAAAATCCAGTATAAACTTGTAGGCCATGGTATTCTAAAGAGGGCTAAGCCTCTTGCTAAACTCGCCTTACATGGTAGACCAACTGTAGTCAGGCTTTTTAACTACTTTATTGGGTTCTTATATTTACCACCCTTCTCCACCCCAATCCCTTCCAAGTCCCCAATATTAGGTAGTCAACAAAGAAGTTTAGAGGAGAAAAAAGGCATAGTTCACTTTAGGCAGACTACTTCCTGCTGATTAGGGGTGTCGAGTTTCTTGGGCCAAGTTCAATCTTCATCATCAAAATTTCTCCCAAACAACAACCCTGCAAAAGTAAAAGCAGCAGCAACAGCAGCAGCAGCAAGCAGTAAGCAGCAAGGAGAACAACAGCTGCTGCGGGCCCTCACAGGGCTCATGCATTTATACCCTCTCAAGAGTCCCCAGAATTCCGAATGTTAACCATATATCTGCAGCTGGCAAAACAACATGCCCTTCCTAGAGCACAAGACAAATCATAGTGGTTGTGGAAAATCAAGCATAACTGGGTTTGAAAAGAATTCATAATTCTTACTCAGCAAACCAAATAACAGAGCTTTAATTGTTCTCTATAACCTTTCTTATCCCATAAGACATATAGCTACACTCTATTTGGTGCAGATAACACATACAGTCTTCCTCTGCCTCCTATTCTAGGATTATAAAACACAAGGAGTGCTCAGGAGTACTTTCTGGTTCCAGTCAATGAGAGATTGGCAAGATTATTAAAAGGTGAGGGAGAGAACAGTTAGATCTAAAAATCAGCTCTCAGCATGTCTTGCTTTTTGTCATTCCCTCTTCCTGAAGATTATAATGGAAGGTCAAATCTCATTGTGTTCTAGGAGCACTGTGTAATGCAGAATACATTAAGAAGGTCACCTTCCAGCCTAATTTCAGCTGGTCTGAGGTGCATCACAGTTTTACTTAGTGAAATAACAAAACAAAGAACTCTACTGAACAACTTTCCCATAAAATATACATGGTGATGTATGATATAATAAGGCTTTATTAGAGTAAGAGCAGCAAGCACTTTCACTAAAAACACAAAAGAAACAACTCCATGCTATGCTGACGTTACAAATTGTGGTTTCCCCTAATTCATACTTACAATATACATGTTTTCTGACAATTGCAAATTACAGGGCCTAAAGAGAAAGAGGTCAGTGAAAATGCAAAGTGTGAGAAAACATTCTGATGAGGACAAAGGAGAGAAATGAACCTGAGTTCATAATTCTAAAAAAGCTATAACAACCCATAATGATGAAAATCAAGATGAAAAATAGCTTCAGCTAGATAATTTTAATATCCTTAGATTTGTTAATGACCATCTACCACTCCCTCATCAAACCTCTCTATTATGACGATAGTTTTTGAGCAACTCATGTGTATAAAATAGATGTTTAGTTTGAAGAACCAGAACTAATTTAAATCAGGGCATGTTTTCAATGATCTCATACACTTGCTACTGCTGAGTGTCATAACATTTTACTTACATTAAGCAAAACAATGATAGAAGATAATTACTATTTTGTCATCCCTTGGAACTATATGAATCTGCAACTCATTGCCTGCCCTTTCTCTAAGTAGCTGAAAAGGCAAAATATAAATAAATACATAAGTAACTTTTCTCATTGCTATAGCGAAGTACATAACAAAAGCAACATGATAAAGGAAGAGTATTTTGGCCTGCATATTTCGGATATAGTCCATAATAACCATGAAAGTATGGTGGTGAGAGAAACTCCAGCTGTGATGGTAAAAACTAGACATGGCTGTACATGGCGCATCCATCAGCAGAGAGATGAATTCTGATGCTCATCTTGCTTTATCCTTCTCATTCAGTCTGGAACCCTAACCCATAGACTTATAGAACCCACATACATGGTGTGTCTTCCAGCCTCAATTATTTTTTTTTTGGAAAAGTCCTCACAAACACTCCAAAAGATGCATCTCCTAAGTGATACTAAATCCCATCTAGATTAACCATCACAATTAATAAACCTCTGGTGAGAGTGTGCATTTTTGCTGTGGTTAGAACATGCCAAAGAACAGTGTATAGGTCTTCTTTACAAGAGATGGTTAGTAGAAAGTCTCAGGAACTCAAAGCCATAGGCTTATTTTACAGATTACAGTCAGTGGAAATGGTAAGCAAAACTCATGGCCATAGAGTCTGATGTTTTAAACCGTGTTGTTATTCATACATAATTCATAATAATCCATCATTTTCTTCATTTCCACATTCTTATGCCTAGTAAGTTCATTCTGCTTTTCTCAGTGTTGAGCTGAGATTTATAAGTATCTATTCCTCAAGACCACTATCCAGACTCCAGAATATCCCAAGAAACCTTTGTGTCCATCTGCCCTGTGTTTGATAACTTGCAGAGGAAAAAGGTCATGATGCTATCCTTCAATCACTTCTTTCAGTTCTTACTCAGGCACTTCTCTGTCATCATGGACACATTCACCATTCCTGAACCAAACTGAAACATGGAGTCATCTATTGAGATAATTTTATCTGGGACCTGCTCATCACCGGGATCTAACTAGGAAAGAATAATCTTTAATTCCACAAGGCTCTCTGGGAATTCCTAATTAGTTCTTACTCTAGAATTGGCTTCTGAGAAGATGGGGAGTATGCCTATTTTTTCAATGGCCCTGAGAAATCTGTGCATTTACACCTGCCCTAGAGATATTCAATTTTCCCCATTGTTAGATTAGCCCCTTTAGAGGGAACATCATTCTGTATTCTGATTCATTGGATCTGCTTCATATAGTTACCCTGAGTTCCTCAAAATCCAGATATTCCTCTACTTCTTTCATAAGTACTTGGTCTTTACACAGTAAATACTGTATGATCCAACTGACCACATGGGCAAAGAAATATAAGTAATCAATGCTGTTCTAATAAAATCTCAAACATTAGGGATACAGATGCTGGGGTGAAAGCCTGCTAGCTCAGAGAGGCATAGAAAGCACCCAGCTGACCTTCCTCCTCAGCTGATGACCCAAAAGAAAAAGTTCTCCCCCATGCTGTCTCAAACACCCTCAAACTCTATGTCCCTCCCTTCTACTTCCTGTGAGTCTCTCTATTTATTCTCCTGACTTCCTCTTTACCCTCTATGTTTTTTTCCTATGTTCATTCTCTGTTTACTGGTTGCTTGCTCCATATCTTTGCTTATGACTAACTTTATTTAATCCTATTTACAATAAGCAGAAAGCTCATGGATTAAATGTGTGTGCTAGGGCTGAGCCACAGCACAACAAGAAATAAACAGGTTTTTCCAGCAAACAACGCAATCTCAGGGTTCACAATGTGATCAAATGTCCTGCCACAGACAAAGCAGAGTTGGATTTGTGTTTGTTTGTTTAAGAATATGGTTTGGAGGGGAACTAAAAAAGAGTATTTCAAAATACCATCTTACTAACCTAATGAGAACACATTTGATATTCTATCTATCAGAGTTCCCTAATAATAGAATTGGGAACTTATTAGTTGTTCAGTTCATGAGGCCAGGTCCTAAGCAATCTACTGATGAAGGCCTGAAGCAGTTTTGGAGAGCTTCTGGTTTTCAATACATGTTGGAAGCCCAGCAAAGATGGTTTCTCACATCAGCAAATAAATGCAGCAGCAACAGACTAGATGAACTTGCCAGGGATAATGAACACAAGTTGGTAAAAGAAAACACCTTTTTTCTTCCATCTCCTTTTATCTTCTGGTTGTAGCCTGAGTTTTGCATATGTCCCTCCACTTTAGTTAACCTCATCAAGGAAATCTTTCATGGGTGTTTCCTGTGCCTTGTCTTTTTGTTGATTTCAGAGCCAGTCAGGCAAACAACCAAAATTAACTAGCACAGCTATAGAAATCAGAATGATGTGAACTTATTTCCTATGCCTATATGTTGACAGTCTGTGACCTTGGGAATAGAACTTGATTTTTATACCTGATTCCTTGCCTATAAAATAAAGATCTATTTACAGAGTTATTGTATGAATCAGATGAACCACAGTGAAAAAAACTTTAAGCAGACTATGAGTATGATCAGCACATAATGAATCAGAATTGTTGTTGTCCTCATCAAAGTTCTTATCAACTTCATCACTATAGCTAGTGATTTTAAGCAAATTGCCTAAGTCTCAGATCCTAGTCTCTTCATCTATAAATGTGCCTATATTTGTCTAAGGATCAAATTGGAGGACCCTTTGTGACTTGACTTGTAATCAGTTAGGTCACTGCAGGAGAAGCTGCCATTACTGCTCTTGAAATGGGAGGAGAGAAAAATTGAGCACAAGCCTGAACATTCATTCAAACGAAACAGAAGTGCCTGGCCAGAAATTTAGTCTTTTAGGATAAGGATAACTTGAATAATGATGAAAAGTCTCTGAGACACAGCCACCTAAGGATCGCCACCTAAGGATCACCACCGTGGTACTGGAACCCAAAACTTGACAGTAAGGTTGACTAAGGGAACAAAATAGGATGGTAAAATGGGTGTGGCTACATAACAGGAATAAGAGTAACTGCAGTACTCTGTCATATGGGTGAAGGATAGCAGCCAGATTCAAGAATCATGGCATGTGTTATGCAAAGATGAATAGGTTTAGAAGAGACTAAAGAAAAACCCAGCAAATCTTTCTTTGTAAATGATCACATAGGGAAGGTTTCGGGCCTATGCAGGTGATGTGATATCCTTCCAATTTCATTCTGCTACTGGAGCACAAATAGGTACACGTAAATGATATAGAGCAAATATTTTTGCCAGGTTCAAATAAAATCTGAGTTTCCAAATCAAAGGTAATGGGCTGGAAAGAAAGTTTAAATGGTAATGTGTCAGCCTTGTAAGTTTGAAGACCTGAGTTTTATACCTAAGACCCATGAGAAAAACAAAGTGTGGTGGTATGTGCCTGTAATCCCAGCCCTGGAAAGGCAGAGAGAGGCACATCTCTGGAGCTTGCTGGCTAGCCATTTTAGCCTAATTGGTAAATACAAGCCCAGTAACAGACTCAGTCTCAAACTTATGGTCAACACCTGATAAAAGAAAAAATGTGATAGGTGGTCCTCTGACCTACACAGATAAACATACAACATACACACACACACACACACACACATACACACACACACACACACACACACACACACACACACACACCTCCCACCCCACACACACCACATATGTCTGTGCACACACAAGACTTTTATTATTTCTTGCCATCATCTGGGTTTGGGTTTGGTTTATATTTCTTTTTCAAAAATTTCAGTTTGTATCACTGTCATTTATTTGTGCTCTTTCTAATGTTTAATATAGGCACTTAAAAATATCTACTTACCCCAAAAAACTTTTTGTTTTCTTTTTTAATTTTAATTTTATTTTTTAATTACAGTTTATTTACTTTGTATCCCAGCTGTAGCCTTCCCTTCCCCTCCCAGTTCTACCCCCCTCCCTATTCTTCTCCTATGCCCCTCCCCAATCCAATAACAGGGGAGGTCCTACTCCCTTTCCCTCTGGTCCTAGTCTATGAGGTCTCATCAGGACTAGCTTCTTTGTCTTCCTTTGAGGCCTGGTAAGGCTGCTTCCCCCTCAGGTGGAGATGATCAAAGAGGCAGTGCATGAGTTCATGTCAGAGACAGTCCCTGTTCCTATTATTGGGGAACCCTCTTAGACACTGAGCTGCCATGGGCTACATCTGAGCAGGGGTTCTAGGTTATCTCCATGCACAGTCCTTGTTTGGAGTATCAGTCTCAGAAAAGACCCCTGTACCCAGATATTTTTGTTCTGCTGCTCTTCTTGTAGAGCTCCTGTTCCTTCCAGGTCTTTCTATCTCCCCCTTCCTTCATAAGATTCCCTGCATTCTGGCCAAAGTCTGTCTATGTATCTCAACATATGTTTTGATACCCTGCTGGGTGTGCATAGCAGCTTTATTTGAAATAGCCAGAAGATGGAAACAACCCAGATGTCCCTCAGTTGTGTAATGGATACAGAAATTGTGGTACATTTACACAATGGAATACTACTCAGCAATTAAAAACAAGGAAATCATAAAATTTGCAGGCAAATGGTGGGATCTAGAAAAGATCATCCTGAATGAGGTATTCCAGAAGCAGGAAGACACACATGGTATATACTCACTTATAGGTAGATATTAGACATATAATTTAGGATAATCATAATAAAATTTGTACAGCTAAGGAAGCTAATGAAGAAGGAGGACCTTGGAGAAGATGCTAAATCTTCATTCAGAAAGGCAAAGGAAATGAATATGGGAAGAGGAAAAAAAAAAAGCAGGAAACAGGACAGGAGGCTATCACAGAGGGCCTCAGAAGACAGTTTTTTAGTATGTCCCAGAGATAATGTTGTGTTGCATTTTCACTTGCATTTAGTTCCAGGAATATTTTGACTTCTTCTTTGCCCCTTTCATCACTGAGTAATAAATCGTTTCATTCCTTTAGTTTGTAGACTTACCTGAGTTTTTTTCGGAGTCATTTTTAAGTTTTATTGCATAATGGTAAGATAAGATATATGGGACTATTTCAGTTATCCTCTATTTGTTAAGGTTTGTTTTATGTCCCATTATGTGGTCTATTTTAGAGAAGCTTCTATGTGTTGCTAAGTAGAATGCATATTCTTTGGTATTTGGGTAGAATGTTCTGTAGATGTCTGTTAAGTCTGTTTGATATAAGATGTCATTTCATTCTGTTGTCTCCCTGTTTACTTTTTTTTTTTTGTCCAGATGACCTAACTATTGGAGAAAGTGGAGTGTTACAATCACCTACTAGTGTAGGGTTTTTTTTAATCTTTAGTCTTTTTAACACAATTAGTATTATTCTTATAAAATTGGATCACCAGAGTTTGGTGTATCTGTTTTACATTGTGATATTTTCTTAATTAGTTGATCCCTTAATTAGAAGAAAATTATTTTCCTTCTTTGTCTTTACTAATTAGTTTTAAAGTTCATTTATTTATTTATTTATTTATTTATTTATTTATTTATTTATTTGTTTTAGATATTAGGATGGCACTGCTTGCTTGCTTCTTAATCTCATTGCTTGGAATGCTTTTTTCCCTTCTTTTCTCTTTGAGGTGATGCAGTTTTTTTAAAGCTAAAAGAAGTTTGTTGTAGACAACAAATAGATGGACTTTGTTTCTTAAAATATTCTGCTATGCTGTGTCGTTTGATTGGTGCATGGAGGCCATTGACATTTTGAGTGAGTTATTATTGAAAGGTGTGTATGGAAGTTATTTTGATGTACTTTGCTACTTTGTATTCTTAGTTGTGTTTTGTATTTCTGTAAATTATAGCTTCATTTGTTTCTTTCTAGAATCTCTTGGCTGTGCTTATTCCTGTCTTCACTTCAAAGTATTGCTTCCAATATTCTGTTTAGCATTCTTATGTTGAATGTGAATTTTTGTAGTCTGTCTACAAAGAACTCAAAAAAACAAAACAAAACAAATGACCCAATTAAAAAATGGGGTAGGCACTTAAATAGCAAGTAGTTTTCAATAGAAGAAACAAAAATGGCTAAGAATTACCTCAAAAAATATGCATCATCTTTAGCAATTAAGAAACTACAAATTAAGGTGACTTTGGGATTTCATCTCTCCCTAGTCAGAATGGCTAAGATAGCAAAACAACTGGCAACAAATGTTAAAAGGGGTATAGGAAAAGAGAAACCTTCATTCATTGTTGGTAGAAATGCAAATTGGTGCAGCCACTCTGCAAATCAGTATGGAGAATCCTTAAAAAATAATCTGTTAAAAAATAATCTATCATATGACCAAGATGTCACTCTTTGGCATATGCCCAAAGGACTTGACATCCTACCCCACATATACTTGCTCAGCGATGTTTATTACCACACAATATATAAGGAATGGAAACAACCTAAATCTCCTTCAGTCAACGAATGGATAATGGGCTTGCAGTACATATACACAATAGAATACTGTTTGTTTATAAAGAAAACTAAAATAAGGAAATTTATGGGTAAAGGATGGTCCGAGAAAAGATTATATTGAGTGAGGTAACCCAGGCCAAGAAAGACAAACACAAAATATTCACACACACACACACACACACACACACACGCACGCACGCACGCATGCACGCACACACACACATCACTCATTTGTGATCTCTTCCATCAAATCTTTAGATGTGTTTAGCCAATTTGTAGTCACCACAGAAACCAGAAACATACAAAGGGTCTATAGGAAAGGAGGAAGGGTTGGAAACAATATATCAGAATAAAGGTGATATGCAGGAAGAAAAGAAAAAAAAAAGAGGGACTCCAACAGAGAAGGCAGTTGGTACAGAAGTAGGGAACCTCATTTTGAATAGTTGATCAAACTAGTCCAAGTGACTTTAAAAACAGTATAGACTACTGAGATCACAGTTTAAGGTTAAGCTAAACTTCTAGTGGTGAAGACACCACACATTTAGGATACATAATCAGATGATTCAAGCTATATATAACCTGAAAACCTCCTTCCTGCATTCTAGCTTCTGTGGTTCCAGAAAATACTATGCAAAGTATCAAGGCAGGGAAGCAATTAGTAGTTCTACCCAGCTGCAACCAGCTATTAAACACAATAACGACAAATATGTCAACATGTCCGTAAAGGTAATGGGCACAATGCAGAGATTAATAGATTATAGAGAGTCCAGGCCAAATGAATGTATCTCCATTACAGCTCCTGTATCTACGATTCAGGTAACATCATGAAGGAGGTGGTAGAAAGACTATAAAAGCCTGACTATTCAGAATTTTGCTGTGAAAACCGTCTGTCCTAGAAAAGGCTGCATAAACGAGACCAAAACCAGGCCATTATCAATGGGCATGTTAGCTCAGACTAGCTGGGCATGCCTTTAATCCCAGCATCCAGGATGCAGAAACCATTGAAGTTAAAGGCAAACCTGGTTGGTAGAGAAAATTCTAGACCAACCAAGGCTACATAGCACGACCTTGCCTCAAAAACCAAACAAAACCACAAAAAAACAAATCCACATGCAAACATGGGAAGGGAAAATCATAGGCTACCACCCCTAGATAAAAAGTATAGGCAACTAATGACTGCTAGGAGAGGGGAATTAGCCTCTCACAGGGATGAGCCCCCCTTTTGATGATCCAGTGCAAAGTGTTCAGCCTAGAACCCTTATTCACTCAGACAACAACCATGAATTCAGCAGGTTGTATTTATACATTCATGCATACCTAGACGCAAGTGTGCATGCATGGGTGTGTGCATGCATGTGTGTGAGTGTTTGTGTGTGTGTGTGTGTGTGTGTGTGTGTTTGTAATAATAACCAAAGACAAAGAGGGTATCAGCTTGAAATTACAGGATGGGCATGTAAAGGACTGGGGGAAGCTGGGAGGCTGGAGAGAAGAAGGGTAAAGGATAAAATTCTATTTTAGTTTAAAATATACAGAAATAAAAATTAAATGAATATATAAATTCAAAAATTAAAAAGAGAGATTAAAGAGCCAGATTTAGTCCTGGTTCACTCTCTTCATGAAACTTACAGAAACCCTAGCAGATGAGGTCTTTGATTCATATGGACTTTAACTTTGTACAGGGTGATGAATATGTGTCTATTTGCATTTTCTACATGTAGACATTCAATTAGACCAGCACCATTTGTTGAATATACTGTCTTTTCCATTGTATGGCTTTAGCTTCTTTGTCAAAAATTAAATTTCCATAATTGTGTGGATTTATTTCTGTGTCTTTGGTTTGATTCACCATTCTGTTTCTATACCAGTACCATATTGTTTTTATTACTGTTGTTCTAGAATACAGCTTAAGATCTGGGCTGGAGATACCTCCAGAAGATCTTTTATTTTACAGGGTTGTTTTAGCTATTCTGGGATTTATTTTTTTTTTTTCATTTAAAACTGAGAATTGTTATTTCAAGGTCTGTAAAAAATTGTGTTGGTATTTTGATGGGAATTACATTGAATCTGTAGATTGCTTTTGATAGGATAGCCATTTTTCACTATGTTAATCCTACTGATCCATGAGCATGGGCTATCTTTCCATATTCTGATGTCTTCTTCAATTTCTTTCTTCAGAGACGTGAAGTTTTTTTTTTTGTTTTTGTTTTTTTTTCTCATATAGCTCTTTCACTTGCTGGGTTAGTTATATCAAGGTAATTTATGTTATTTGTGGCTATTGTGAAGGGTGTGGTTTCTCTAATTTCTTTCTCAGCCCATTTGTCTTTTGTATACAGGAGGGCTTCAGATTTTTTTTTTTTAGTTACTTTTGTATCCAACCACTTTGCTGAAGGTGTTTATCAGCTGGGGCACAGAGCCAAAGAGAGAATTTTCAGCAGAGGTGTATTGAATGGCAGAGAAACACTTAAATAAATGTTCAACATCCTTAGTCATTCAGGAAATATAAATCAAAATGACCCTGATATTTCACCTCATACCCATCAGAATAGCTAAGTTCAAAAACTCAAGTGATGATGTATGTTGGAGAGGATTTGGAGAAAGGGGAACCCTCCTCCATTGCTGATGGGAATGTAAACTAGAACAACCACTTTGGAAATCAATCTGGCATTTCTTCTGAAAATTAGGAATATTGATACCTCAAGATCCAGCTATACCAGTCCTAAGCATATACCCAAAAGGTGCCCCACCATTCAATAAGGAAATTTGCTCAACCATGTTCATAGCAGCTCTATTCATAATAGCAAGAATCTCGAAACAACCTAGATGTCCCTCAATGGAGAAATGGATACAGAAAGTGTGGTACATTTACACAATGGAATACTACTCAGCAATTAAAAACAAGCAAGTCATGAAATGTGCAGGCAAATGGTGGGAACTAGAAAAGATCAACTTGAATGAGGTATCCCAGAATGAGAAAAACACAAATGATATATACTCACTTATAAGTGGACATATAATATAGCATAAATATACTAATATCTATAGCCCTAAAGAAGCTAAACAACAAGGAAGATGCTTAATCCTCATTCAGAAAGGCAAACAGGTTAGATATCAGAAATAGGAGAAGACAAGGAAGAGGACAGGAGCCTTCCACACAGGACCTCTGAAAGACTCTACCCATCAGGGTATCAAAGAAGATACTGAGACTCATAGCCAAACTTTGGGCAGAGTGCTGCTGGAATCCTTATGGAAGAAGAGGGAGATAGAATGACTTGGAGGGGACAGGAATGCTACAAGGAGAATAGGAAAGCCAAAATACCTGGGCCCAGGGGGACCTGCAGAGACTGATACTCCAACTAAGGACCATGCATTGAGAGGACCTAGACCCCCTGTTCAAAGCAAACCCACTGGCTGCTCAGTTTCCATGTGGGTTACCTAATAAGGGGTACAGGGGCTTTCTCTGACATGAACTCAGTGGCTGGCTCTTTGATCACCTTCTCCTTGGGAGTGCAGCCTTGCCAGGCCACAGAGGAAGATGATGCAGCCACCTTTGATGAGACCTGACAAGCTAGGATCAGGTAGAAAGGGAAAGAGGTCCTCCCCTATCAGGTGACTAGGGAAAGGGCAGATGGGAAGATGAGGGAGAGTGAATGGGATTGGGAGGAAACAATGGATGGAACTGCAGTGGGGATACAAAGTGAATAAATTGTAATATATATATATATATATATATATATATATATATATATATATATATA
>NW_026592481.1:1597882-1646861 GCF_907164565.1 Psammomys obesus | reverse complement strand
ATATATATATATATATATATATATATATATATATATATATATATATATATATATATATATATGAAAACTAAAAAAGTAAAAATAAAAAAATAAAATAAACCTGGTATCAACATTGAACCATTATTGCCTAGCTTGTTTGCAAAGGCCCTGGCCAATGTCAACATTGCAAGCCTCATTTACAGTGTAGGGGCTAGTGTGCAGGAAGTCCTGCCCCAGCCAACACTGCTGCCAAAGGTGAGGAGAAAAAAATGGAAGCAAAGAGGGAAGAATCTGAAGAGTCTAATGATGACATGGGCTTTGTTCTTTTTGCCTAAACATCTTTTCTTAACATGTCCATTAAAAGCTGAACCTGTTTTAAAAAAAAGAAGAAGAGAGAAAGAAAGACAAATGGGGAAACATGAAGCAAACAAGCACATAAACAGCACAGACTTTTGTGGTAGTTTTTCTTATTTGTTCCCGGGAAACATCTTTACCCATTGAGAGGTAAATAAACTATTATAATCTGTACTGCACCTGTCATTCTTTGCAAGCACTGTCACCACACTATGTGGTTCTCTGACAAGAACCAGAATAGGGGCAATATTATAGCTTCAAACCCCAAACTAGGCAAAGGCTCAGTTATAGTTGATAAACGTTGAGCATGGAACATCTGCCATTTGTCTCCTGGGAGACAAATACCTCTCCTTCAAAGGAACACATACAGGACCAAGATACAGACCCAGTCCATCTTGTAGTTTCAACATAAGCTCGCAGTTAGTCCTTGACAATTGACAGGTGAGAAAGAGAATACAAAAACATGGAAGTGGTTTGTAGAAAGAGTGGACAGGACTTTTATTCCATTTTCACTTTCAAGAAACAAGCCAGACTCTACCTGCTCAGGAAGCTAAATGTAACCCATCTAAATGACCACTGAGTTTGGAAATCAGATTTGCTAAGCACATAGCTATTTTCTACTCTGATCCTATTTTAATCATTTATATTTGCCTTTGTGCCTATTCTGAGGCTCAGTTCCAATTGGAAAGAATGAAATGTTTGCAGAAAGAACACCTCCAAATCAATTTAAAACCACTCACCTTTAAGAGACAACTGCAATTTGTCTTTGGAATTAAATCAAAGTTAATTGATTTGGCACTTTTCAGCCATTGTACCCAAAGCAGGCCCATTATTTGTTTCATGGTTTTGGCTGCACTGATTTTATCCTTGACAAAACAAATGTTCCAAAGATCTCCCTTACTTCATCAGTGTCATTCACTGTATGATCTCCATCTGCCTCACTTTTATTAACTTCATTGTTCTCAACCTCCTCATATCACCATAGGCTCTATTCATTAAATGAAATGTTGGTAAATTTTTATTTTATTTATTTACTTGTATCTTTTCTTCACAAATTATTCATTATATATCCCGATTGAAGCCCCCTCCCTCAATTCTCCCCAATCCCACCCTCCACTCCTCGTTCTCTCATCCCCTCCCCCTAGTCCACTGAAAGGCCATTCTTAAATTAAACTGCTCTTATGTTGTCCCAGTTCTGCGTTCTGCGTCAAATCACATATCAAGACAAACAGAATCATATGTATGGTTACTGAACTCTAATTTTGCATTAAATTTAACTCCTAAGAAACAGCAATATTCCTTCCCCTTTTTGTGAGGACTTTGAGGGGCTTATATTTATGCCTTAATGTGTATCATTTACATCAATGTGCAAATAAGCGTTTTTACCTCTCCTATCTGAATCATTACCTAAGCTATATAATTTCCCTGCCTCCCCTTCTTGTCATTATGCAGAAATGTCATTATGCTCAGGAGATACTTGCCTCTAGGCTAGAGAAGGTTCTGGTTCTATATTATGAATTTCCTGAGCATTTTTGCCGACTACATGTAATAGCTTTGGAGCTTCATATTCCAAACAGTTGGAAAGAGATGTAACATGCATTTAATATGAGACCATTTTAAAAACATGAATATTTATTATATACTTCCAAATGTTTCATCATGTATATTCACTGGATACAAGACATTATAGTCTTTCCATTCCTTGCTCTCCTTCCTTTCCCACACCATTAGTAATCCCCTTTGTTTCCCTAAACAGTTTCACGCCTACATTTATGTCAAATATTTATAGATGACTTTATGTACCTATATAACATTTAGGAATATCAAATAAAATAGAACATATATTTGTCTTCCTGACCTGGCCTAACTTGCCTAAGATGCTGATCTCTAGTTGCATCCATTTTCGTGCAAGAAACATGACTTTATCTGTTATGGCTCAAAAAAGGGTTTGTTGTATATATAAATCACATTTTTCTGCTTCAGTCTTCTGTTGTTCCATACCTAAGTTGCTCCCATAATGTAGCTATTGTAAATGGTGCTGCAATAACCATTGATGTTCAAGTGACTTTGTGATATGGTGGCTTAGAGTCCTTTGGATAAATACCACTGAGTTTTAAAGCAGGGTCATGTGGAACACCTAGTATTAATTTTTTGAGGAGGCTTTCATACTGAACTTTATACTGGATGGACAAGTTTACACTCCTACCAGCAAGTTGCTTTTTTCTCCACATCGTCACCAGCATTTATTGTTATGATTTAATAGCTACCATTCTGACTGGGATGAAATTAAATATTAGTGCAGTTTAGTTTTCATTTCTCTGATTGGAACTTAGGCTGAACAATTTTCATTTGTTTGTTGGTCATTTGTATTTCATCTTTTAAGAATGGCCTGTTGAGTTTAGTCTGAAATTGATTGGGTTGTTTGATTTCCTGATAATTAGCTTTTTAGGTGGTGGTGTATGTGTGTGTGTTCTAGATATTAATTCTCTGAGACCATTCTTCCTTGTACACATCTGTACTTTCATGGAAAACAATTGAAGGTCTATGACTTCTTTCACTAAGTTTTGGTGGTGCTCTCTACTAACAGAATGTGCCCTCACCTCATTGAGAACTGCTATGACTATTACTAAAACTTTGCATTTTAAACATACTGTGATTAATAATAGAAGCATCTTACCTAAATTTAGGTGGTTCCTTAGTGGGTAAGAATGATACAAGATGGAGCATATTCAAGATATAGCAAGTTCTGTCCCTGTACTTATGCAATGGAACAGAGAGAAGGAGATGGCAATGATCAATATATGTTCTTTCCCTCCTGGGAACTGAGCTGGTATTATAGCAGAGACTACCATGTTTCTAAAACAAATGGGAAGGTGTAGATTTTAGTGATGATGAGACACACAGCATATTTTAGATTCTACATCTTCAGGATGAAGGTAGAAAAGGGTTCCTTGAACAAGTAAGATGTACAAGTAGATTTTGTAGTCTCAAGCCACTCCTTTGCTAGCTTGTTGTTGTTTTGTTTGTTTGTTTGTTTGTTTAAGGATTTTTGTTTTGTTTTTCATATAAGCAAGAACTGCTTAAAGAATCACTTGAACTGAAGTTAGGGATAAGGAAGAGAAAGAGGGAAGTAGGGAAAGAAGCAACCATCCCTCCTTATTCAGCTCTCCTCTGGGCAACATAGACCTGGTCTTTGTACATCTGTGAGTTGGAGTAATGGGCCTCCTATACAGTTGAGGGAACAGAATTAGTCAAGTGATGTATAGAACTCCATACTATACTAAGTTCTGGATTTTTTTTTCAAGGAAACATGATCAAGACATGATGAGGTCATGACGTAATCCCTGCATTCACATACATATGCCACTTTAGGTGAGAGAATCTGTGTAGGTGGATAACAGGTAGACAGGTATAGGAAAGAAATGAGCTTTATCTTCAGAGGTAGCTCAATCTTTAAAGGTAGCTCATACAGAGAGACCTTCATTGTCTTGGAAACAGCCGAAGTTGACTTTCAGCGAGTATACCAGTGTGAAGTGATGGGTTGGGATTAGCCACTAGACCAGTTATTCTCAACCTATGGGTCACAACCCCTTTCTTAGGCAGGGAGTCAAATGACCCTTTCACAGGTGTCACCTTAGGCCATCAGAAAACACAGATATTTACATTACAACTTAAAATCATAGCAAAAATAAAGTTTTGAATTATCAGCAAAGATAATTTTATGGTTGGGAGTCACCACAACATGAAGAGCTACACTAGATAACCTGTTCTAAATGTGAGAGCAGGTAACATCCCCCGAGGACTTCAAATAACCTTAGCAAGAGCAGAAAAGCTTTGCAAATAGAAATCAGTCCAGTGAAAAATAAAGATATGGGAGGATGCTCGGAGGTCAAAATACTGTCCATATTCGCATGAGGATCAGAACTCAGAACCTCAAAAACACACTGAAGGTACTAAGTGTATGCAGTAGCTTACCTGCAATCCCAGTCTCAGAAAACAGAGACAGGGTCTTCAAAGCAGAATGAGCAGTATCAATGAGTTTGATTCTGAAAACTTTCTTCAAACAGTAAAGAATGGAAAGTGATTCTGGACATCAACCTGAGACTCTCACATGCATGCAAGTGTGTATGCATGTGTACCCCTACCCATGAGCCATATGCATGTAAAGCGTGTATATACACATGCAAACACACACACAGATACACATGTAAAAGTAGGAAAAAAGCAAGAAATGGAATATGATATTTGGACTAAATAAAATATGAAGTAAATACTCTATATACATTACATATATTTTTTAGTGTTAGATAAAAGGCAGAGCATGGAGAAAATAAAATATTCTACTAGTGCTACTATTATACTCTAAGTACATTCTGAGTCCATGTATAACCATGAGAGATCACATCTATCAAATGGCTCTTATTACAGATATGACTTCATTTGTATTTCAACACTTTTACTTATCATCCATCTGCATATTTTAAATCTATCCTATTCAGGTGCACCAAGTTATACATCACCACTTTGCACATATTTAAAAGCAGTTAATAAGACATTTGATAGCAATATAAAAGATATTTCATGTACTCATTTCCCTGGTACAGTGATATGTGAGAAAGTAACAGCAAAGATTGTACATCTTGACAACTGATAGAAGCAATTGTGATATATAATAGTTCCCAATAAGATTTGTTTAAATAATGTCATCTTTACCTTTTATGGCTTTCTTTTTATTTTGCTGCAGTCTTATTTCAAACTTAAAGCAGCTAAGGGGCAGATTTGTTGCCACGTCTGTATCAAATAAGGAAGAACCCATACGAAGAAAGTTTTGTTACTCTTTATCCACTCAAGAACTCATCACTGTTAAAATCTGTCTTTCCCTTTTAGCATCTTGCTGCTGTTCTATTTCTATTTTTATGAACAGAACAGTCCCCATCTCTGTATCTAATAGATGGGATTGCTTTGTGGGCTGAGAACTCTTGGATTTTTTCAAGAAGCATGTCAAAGCTAAATTTTCATCACATACACTGAGACTCTACCCCAGGGTGTTTTCATTTATATTTAATGTTAAATCAAGGATATTAGAGGTAGAACAGATTGTTCTCATAGAGTACAATCAACAGTATCTGCTCACTTTGAATTCCAGAAATAACATTTAGAATGTTCTTTCTGGTAGAGCACTTCAGGGTACCTGGGTAACATGGTGCTTAGTAATTTCAAAACTGAACCACCTAACATGGTAACTCTCTTAAGAACTCATAATAAAATATACAATTTAGGAAAAGCTTCTAAAAGTGCAGATTTTTTTTTGTATTTTTAGAAAACATGTTTCTTATCCTTTTTAATTTCCTGCCTGTATTATGTTCCTTCAACACAGTGAGCTATGAGTTTCAATTATTTGACAAAGCAACACAATATGTGAGAAGCCCTTAAAAGTAGCCTTTCCTAATAATTTCCTCCACAGGGCCCCTCTCTTTGAGTTCTCAAATGTACAGTATTTCCTTAAGTAGAATAGCTGTGATTAGTAAGAGCCTGTCAGTCTGAAGTAATGGAAACACTACGAACAATCTCTTAAGCCACAAAGGGCATTTATGGACTGGCCAGCACAAAAGGATGAATGGTAGACCTGGCCAAACATATGAAAAGCTGATTTGTTATGAATCTTTCATTTTTTATCTCTTCCTATGTTTGTCTCACTCACCATCTCCTGATAATCACTCTGTAAGTAGTATTATGATTATACACAAACTCAAGGGTAATGTTCTACCAATTTTACATTTCTCAATCAATCCACTTGATCAGTTCTTCAGAACATTCAGTAGTCCAATACTGTGACTTCACATTTAAATAAATATTTAAATATTTTGAGGCTGCTCTTCAGTAGAATGTGCTAGAAGGGTATAATAGAGTTCTCCAAAGAAATGGAAGCAATAAAACTGGCTCCTGTGATCATAAAAAGAGGAAATGCCATGGTGTGGTGTCTACAGGCTACCAAGCCTGACACAGTTCAAGAAGCTAGAAGCTTCAGAGGTAGGTCAACCTATACTGTAGCCTCAGGCTATGGAAGAAGGCCTAGGAGACACAGAGGGCCACTGATATCAGTCTAGATTATAAAGAATCTGGTGCTTCATATTCTGGAAAGAACATCCCACTCCAGAATGAAGAGCTACATGGGAGTCTCTTCTGCTCTGTCTAGACTTTGAGCCTGTTGTATAGTGATCATGTCACTCTATTCACTGACCACATGCCATCCTTCTCTGGAAACATCCACAGGCTCAGAAGTAACACTTTGAAAGTTCTAAGTCAAGCAGACACACAAAATTAACCATAGAAATCAGCCAGAAACTGATTTTGTACTTGTCCCTGGCAAAGAGGATCCAAGAAACTCTCACCATGACTTTTAGTATCTACATATGGAGATTGTTGGTTGTATGTACAAAGGGACTCTGTTAGCATTATTCAAAAAAATGGAAAGATTCCTGGATAAGTCAAAGAAATATTTGTTACTGCTGTTGATCATTCATGGCTTCAGATTTTTTTTATATGAAAGAGATTAGGTTTATTATGTACAAAACAAATCAAATATATGCTGATTCTGCAATATAAATTTCAGAACTTTTTGGAGTTAAATCTTTGTCAGGTCTATCCATGGGTTATATTATTATTTTATTTTTAATTACACTTTATTTACTTTGTATCCCCCCTCTAGTTCCCTCCCTCCCCCCTTCCCAATCCCTCCGCTTCAGATTTTTTTAAAGAAACATTTATTATTGGTAACTGTGAAAAGAATGTATGTACTGAGAATACTATGGACAACCTATTTTCTTATCACACAGCTCAATAGTCATCTATGTGGAGCTTCTTCAGCCTTAGGTGACAATGTAACAAACCCTAGATGTTACATCTTTCCTGTGTAATCATTTATTTTGTATCTCCAAAAGGAACTACACCTTCACCATAAGAATTTCCCACATAACCATCACACCTTACATGACTGTTGCTAAACTTTTTAAACAATATTTTAATCTGTAGTTTCACTTTTCCATTTCTTTTATTATTCTAAACAAATTTTTATATTTAGTTAGTTATTGTCCTGGTTGCTGTTCTATTGTTATGAAGAGATACCATAACCATGGCAACTCTTATAAAGGAAAGTATTTAATTGCTTACTAGTTTACACTTCGGAGGTTTAATCCATTATCATCATGGATGGAAGCATGGCAGTTTGCAGGCATAAATGGTGCTGAAGAGGTAGTTGAGCGTTCTATATCCTGTTCTATTGGCAGGTAGACAGATTCTTAACTTCAAATGGGCTTTTAAAACCTCAAAGCCTCACCCCTCAATGACACCCTTACTCTAATAAAGCTGTACCTCTTAATCCTTCTAATCATTTAAAATAGTACCACTCCCTAGGCACTAAGCATTCAAATATATGGACCTATGAAGTTCATTGTTATTCAAACCGCCACAGTTATTTAGAGGTTATTTAGCTCATAGATAGTCTCAGAGCCTGGATTTGGTTGATTTCACCTCTTAGGGCCATTTCAAATTAATCTTGGAAGAGTCTGCTACAGTTATGTATGGAGGGAGCTATGGAGGTAAAACTTGCTAATTTCCAGTAAGTAGGAGTCTATTCAAGCTAGCTGTTTTCCTATCAAAATAATGCCAGTAGCTTTTGTTAGCATAAAAGGATCAACTTACATGCTTGTTCCATGTCTGAATTCAGTAAATTCTCGAAGAATCCATTACTGAGAAATACTATTTAGTGATGTGAATGCTAGAATGCTCATTGATAAGGGAAGACAAAAAAAAAAAGAAAGAAAGAAAAGGAAAGAAAAGAAAAGAAAAGAAAAAAGACAAGAAATGTGAATGCTGTTCAATATATCAGGAGCTCACACATATGTATACAATTCAAACTCAGGGCAAAAGGATTCAAGATGGCTGGAGAGATGGTTCAACAGTTAAGAGTTAGGATCTCGGAGGAGTTGGGGGTGCAAAACCATGATCAGAATAAATTGTATGAAATTTGTTTGTGAGAGAGAAAGGGAGAGGGAGAAAGGGAAAGAGTACTTCTCTTGCAATGGGACTTTATTTGTTTCCAAGTACACATAGGGTGGCTCACACTCACCTATACCTCTACCTCTAGGGTATCCAGCACCTTTGTCTGGCTTCCACAGTCACCTGCATTCAAACACACACACACACACACACACACACACACACACACACACACACACACACAGGAATAAAAATAAAATTTTCTTTAAAACAAAAAGGTTTTGTAGAACCTCACCTATCTTAAATCTTGCTTTAGCCCATAGCCTAGAATGAATGACCTTGAAATTCTAATCCTCTTGCCTCCACCTCCATGTGGTTGCTGAAAATCAAACCTAGGCCCCATGCATACTAGGAAAGTACTCTGACAACTCAGACACAGCTCAACCCTAAATCTTTATTTAGCTTGTTCTCAACTTGTAAATCCCAATTCTCACTGGCAACACCAATATCATTTGATTCCATTCCACCTCTCTCTGTCTTTCTCTCATTCTTTCTCTCTCTCTCTCTCTCTCTCTCTCTCTCTCTCAGCAACCTCTGAGCAGCAATAATATTACAAATAGCATGATGACAGAACACATGGAAAATATCTTTATTAGCCAGGATTGGTACCTTGGGTCTGCAATACTAGCTGTAATACTAGCACTCAGGAGGCTAAGGTAGGAGGATCACAATGATTCAGTATGAGCCCAGCCTGCAGTACATAGGGTTCCAGGCCAACCTGAGCTACTCTGTCTTAAAAACAACCAAACAAAAGCAGTAATAGGACTGGGAGGTGTCTTCTTGGTTAAAGCACTTGCTGCACAAATCTGTGGACTAGAGTACAGATCCATCCATAAAACCCACAGAACTATCAGATGTTGCATATGGTTGTTCACCTGTAGGTGCAAACCCAGAAGGCAGAGATGGAGAATCCTTTTCAGCAATCCCTGAGTTCTTTTAAGAGAACCTATCTCAGTGGATAAGGTGAAAAGAATCAATCAGGGAAGAGTCCCAACCTCAACCATGAGCCTACACACGCATGTACATGTATTCATACTTACATACATATGCATGCATCCACACACATGTGAACACATACATAGGGATATGCACCACATTGCACATACATGTAAAAAGAAAATTAAAAAGCAGTTAGTTTTTATATTTTTAATTTAATTTTTTACAATTTATTCAGTACATATCCCAATTGAAGCCCCCTCCCTCAACTCTTCTCACTTCCACCCTCTCCCCTTCTCCCCCCTCCCCCTCCCCCTAGCCCACTGAAAGGAGGACTTCTCCTCTGCCATCTGACCATAGTTTATCTAGTCTCATCAGGACTACTGGATCGACTTCCTCTGTGGCCTGGTAAGGCCACATCACCAGGGGCAAGTGATCAAAGAGCAGGCAACTGAGTTCATGATAGAGACAGCCCCTGCTCCCCTTACTTGGGAACCATATGGAGACCGACCTGCCAGTTTGCAACATCTGAGGAGGGGGTCTAGGTCCTCTCCATACATCATCCTTGGTTGGTGCATTAGTCTCTGCAGGAACCCCTGGGCTCAGGTTCTTTTAGCTTTGTTGGTATCCTTGTGGGGCTTTTGTCCCCTCTGTGTCTTTCTATCCCTCCTTCCTCTTCCATAAGACTCTGTGTGCTCTGCCCAGAGTATGACTGTGAGTCTCAGCATCTGCTTCAGTCCCCTGTTGGGAGGAGACTTTCAGAGTATGTTCTCTCTTTGCCATTCTGAATGAGATTTAAGCATTACTTAGTTTTTTAAATTGTGGTTCAGTTTGTCTACATGACACATACTCGAAGGGTATCATGTGACTACTGTATAGTCAGTTGGGAGAGTTTCATTTTAAGTCATTCTGCCAATAACTGGATTAATGGATCTAATTATTTTGTCTTACATGTAATTCCTAGGGACAGCTTTTTAATTTAATTTTGTTTCTAAAATTATGTGTAACTATAACCATCCCACCAGCTGGATATAGAAGTTATTAATTTCATTTGGCATACAATCTTTGGGAAATGCTTTTTAAATTTTAACTGAACCTTAAGATCATGTAAAACTTTTCCATGACTCACAAGTCAACTCCACAACATATATATTCAATGAAGCACAAACTGTGCTCTTTTTCTCCTTTCTCCTCTATATGTCTCACGTATTTAAAATTTTATTATGAATTCTTCCATCATGATTTTTAGCGTGTTTAACTTTCAGTTTCTAGTGACTGAACTCAGGATTTCATGCATGCTAGCTATGGATGAACCCCATCTCCCACTGTTTAATATGATCTAACCGCACTCTTTCCTTAGAGACAGCAGTGTACTAGACAAGTGTTTATTCATGCTGTTACTACTGAACTAAATACTTATAACCCATTGCATTATGTTTTCACACAAACACACACACACACACACACAGAGAGAGAGAGAGAGAGAGAGAGAGAGAGAGAGAGAGAATAGCTTGTGCTATTAACTAAAAAGTGAATGCGTGTTGTGATGGTTTGAGTAGGAATGGCCTCCATAGACTCATGTGTATGAATGCTTGGCTCACGGGGAGTACCTTGTTAGAGGAGGTGTGGTCTTATTGGAAGAAGTATATCACTGTGAAGTTCTCATATGCACAAGCTACACCCAATGACACAAAGTTCATTGCTTCTGCCTGCGGATCTAGATGTAGAAACCTTAGCTACTTCTCCAGCACCATGTCTGCCTGCACACTGCCATGCTTCTCACCATGATGACAATGGATTAAATCTTTGTGCTTCTGGATTACCTCACTCAGGATGATCTCTTTTGAGTTACATCCATTTGCCTCAAAATTTCATGATTTCCTTGTTTTTAATTGCTGAGTCATATTCCATTGTGTAAATATACCACAATTTCTGTATCTATTCCTTAGTTGAGGGACATCTAGGTTGTTTCCAGATTCTGGTTATTATGAATAAAACTGCTATGAACATATTTGAGCAAATGTCCTTGTTGCATGGTTGAGCATCTTTCGGGTATACACCCAGGAGTTGTATAGCTGGGTATTGAGGCAACACTATTCCTAATTTTCAGAGAAAGTGCCAGATTGATTTCCAAAGTGGTTGTACAAGGTTAAATCACCTTTCTCCACAGCCTATCCAGCATGTGTTGTCATTTGATTTTTTTATCTTAGCCATTCTGATGGGTATAAGGTGGAATCTCATGGTTGTTTTGATTTGCATTTCTCAGATTACTAACTATACTGACCATTTCTTTAAGGTTTTCTCTACCATTTGATATTCCTTTGTTGAAAATTCACTGTTTAGCTCTGTATCCCATTTTTTAATTGGATTACTTGGTTTGTTGTTGTTTAACTTCGAGAGTTCTTTTGTATATTCTGGATATTAGCCCTCTGTCAAATGTAGGGTTGGAGAAGATCCTTTCCCAGTCTGTAGGCTGTAGTTTTGTTCTGATGACAG
Organism: Psammomys obesus; assembly: GCF_907164565.1. Taxonomy (NCBI): domain Eukaryota; kingdom Metazoa; phylum Chordata; class Mammalia; order Rodentia; family Muridae; genus Psammomys; species Psammomys obesus. Next base: position 1,635,038 of record NW_026592481.1, on the reverse strand, counting down.
TGTCCTTTGCTTTACAGAAGCTTTTCAGTTTCATGAGGTCACATTTATGGATTATTGATCTTAGAGCCTACAATGTTGGTGTTCTGTTCAGGAAGTTGTCTCCTGTGCATTGAGTTCAAGGCTCTTCCCCATTTTTTTCTTCTAACAGATTTAGAGTATCTAGTTTTTTTTTTGACTTTTTAAAAATTTTTTATTAATTACACTTTATTCATTTTGTATCCCCCCATAAACCCTCCCTCCTCCCCTCCCGATCCCACCCTCCCTCCCCTTTCTGCATGCATGCCACTCCCCAAGTCCACTGATAGTGGAGGTTCTCCTCTCCTTTCTGATCTTAGTCTATCAGTTCTCAGTTCTCGTCAAAAGTGGCTGCATTGTCCTCTTCTGTGGCCTGGTAGGGCTGCTCCCCCCTCAGGGGGAGGTGATCAAAGAGCAGGCCAATCAGATTATGTCAGAGGCAGTCCTTCTTCCCATTACTAGGTAACCCACTTGGACACTGACCTGCCATGGGCTACATCTGTGCAGGGGTTCTAGGTTATCTTCATGAATAGTCCTTGGTTGGAGTATGAGTCTCTGGGAAGTTCCCTGTGTTCAAATTTTCTTGTTCTGTTGCTCTGAAAGCCAAAAGAAGAAAACAGGAAACAAACTAGGAACGTACCACAGAGGACCTCTGAAAGCTTCTGCCCTGCAGACTATCAAAGCAGATGCTGAGCCTGATGGCCAACTGTCGGGCAGAGTGAATGGAATTTTATGTAAGAAGTGGGAAATAGTAAGAGCTGGAGAGGACAGGAACTCCACAAGGAGAGCAATAGAGTATCTAGTTTTATGTTGAGGTCTTTGATCCACTTGGACTTTAGTTTTAGGCAGGGTGATAAATATGGATCTATTTGCATTTTTCTGCATGTAGACATCCACCAGTTAAATAAGCACCATTTGTAAAGACAGTATACAACAAACCTATAACCAACATCAAACTAAATGGAGAGAAATTTAAATCAATCCCACTGAAATCAGGGACAAGGCAAAGCTGCCTATTCTCTCCTTATCTCTTCAACATAGTACTTGAAGTCCAAGATAGGGCAATAAGACAACTAAAGGAGATCAAGGTAATACAAATTGGAAAGTAAGAATTCAAAGTATCACTATTCACAGATGCTATGGTATTATACATGAATTACCCCAAAAATTCTATGAGAGAACTCTTTCAGCTGATGAAAAACTTCTGCAAAGTGACTGGATATAAAATTAATTCAAAAAAAAGAGAAGCCCTCCTGTTTACAAAAGACAAATATACTGAGAGAGAAATTAGGGAAACAATACTTTTCACGATAGCCACAAATAACATGAAGTACCTTGGTGTGACTCTAACCAAGCAAGTAAAAGACCTGTATTAAAAAAAAAAAACTTTAAAGAAATTTGAACAAAGAAATTAAAGAAAAAAAACAGAAGATGGACTGTTCTCTGATGTTCATGAATCGGTAGGATTAACATAGTGAAAATGGCCATCTACAGATTCAATGCAATTCCCTTCCGAATACTAACACAAGTCTTTACACCTCCTTGAATGAACAATTCTCAATTTCATATGGAAAAACAATAAAGCCAGATTTGCTAAAACAATCCTGTATAACAACAGATCATCTGAAGGTATTTCCATCCCTGATCTCAAGCTGTACTACAGAGCAATTGTAATAAAAACTGCAACTCCTGATGTGAATTGATAGACTAAGATCAGAAGGAAGGAGAGGAGGACCTCCCCTATCAGTGGACTTGGGAGGGGCATGCGTGAAGAAGAGGGAGAGAAGGTGGGACCAGCAGGGAGGAGTGAGGGGCTTATGGGGGGAATACAAAGTGAATAAACTGTAATTAATAAAAATAAAAAAATAAAAAAACTGCAACTCTGGGCACAGGGGTCTTTTCTGAGACTGATACTTCAACCAAGGACGATTCATGGATATAACCTAGAACCCCTGCACAGATGTAGGCCATGGCAACTCAGTATCCAAGTGGGTTCCCTAATAAGGGGAACAGGGACTATCTCTGACATGAACTCAGTGGCTGGCTCTTTGATCACCAACCCCTGATGGGTGAGCAGCCTTGCCAGGCTACAGAGGGAGGACAATGCATCCAGTTCTGAAGAGACCTGGTAAGGTAGGGTCAGATGGAAGGGGAGGAGGACCTCCCGTATCAGAGGACTTACAGAGGGGCATGGGAGGAGATGAGGGAGTTAGGGTGGGAATTGAAGGAAATGAGGGAAAAGGCTACAGCTGGGATATAAAGTGAACAAACTATAATTAATATAAAAATAAAAAATTAATAAAAAAAGAAAAAAAAAAGAAAAACTGCATGATACTGGCATAGAAACGGAATGGTGGATCAATGCAATAGAATAGAAGCCCCAGAAATAAATCCACTCACCTGCAGATATTTGATTTTTGACACAAAAACCAAAATCATAGAATGGGTAAAAGATAGTATGTGTTTGATTTGTCTTATGAGAATCCCCTGCTTCTTGCAAGGATTCCTGAGCAGTCCCAACAGCTCTCTGATGCATGAGACATCACAAGCCCCAGTCCTTTGCCTCAGTTTCTTTCCATCTAGACATTGTTGATAGTTTTTCTCCAGCAGGTCATGGGAATATTCTTGGGAGCACTTTTGGCTGGTGGTGTTGTTCCTAGATTTTTGTCTTTGCTCTGTCTTAGTTATCTTCTTTCTTTTAAAGGAAAATCCAGATATCCAAGTGTTTTTGCCAACTTCTCATAATTCAGTGGTGGGTGTAGATCTTATCAAACAAGTGTTCCTTGAAGAATTGTTTATAAATATTAAATATCTCTTATGATTAATTAAAACTTTACTTAGTATAATTAACAATCGAGCAGACAAGTCTAAGCAAATTTTCACAAGCTTAGAATAAGTTAATCATCCTCTATGGAAAAATAAAACTCAGTTGTGAAAGAGACAAACCTCTTTTTTTCTTTTCCTTTAAAAGTGAACAGCAGCCCACTTTTTTGTAATGTGTATGTAATGGTTACATACGTTTAAATTGTTGGGATTTTTATCCCTGTAAACATCAGACAAATCCTAGCCTACTTTTTTATTTCACTTTCTGCAAAGCAAATCATCTATAAAGTATTGTGGGAAATATTTGCCCCATTTAGTAGTCTCTGCCACTACTAATTTTTCAAGATGTAAGGTTTTCCATAATTAATAGATTTGGCCAGGCTCTGTGGTGCAACTCTGTAATTCTACCACTCAGGGAAGCTGAGGCAGGTGGATCTCTGTGAGTTTGAGGCCAGTATGGTCTACAAAGTGAGTCAAGGACAGCCAAGCCTACAAAGAGAAACCGCGTTGAAAAAAAAAAATAGATTCAGTAGTGAACATGCTTCACCTGCTCAAAATACTATATCCATCCACAAGGTCTTAAATTCATCCACAAGGCCTTTTTAAATTTTTACCTGGAAAAAAGGACTCAAAGATGTGTGGCATTTTCCTCGAGTAGTAATTCTCAACCTGTGGTCACAGCTTCCAACCCGTGCCGCTTTCACAGAGGTCACTTAAGACCATCGGAATACACAGATTTTTGTATTATGATTCATAGCAGTAGCCAAATTAAAGTTATGAAATAACACCAAAGTATTTTTTTGAACTTTATTTTTTTCTTATCAGTTACATTTTATTAACTCTGTATCCCAGCCGTGTCCCGATCCCTCATTCCCTCCCAGTCCCTCCCTTCCTCCCTCATCTCCACCGTGCCCCTTGCCAAGTCCACTGATAGGGGGGACCTCCTCCCCATTCATCTGATCCTGTTTTATCAGGTATCTTCAGGACTGGCTGCAAAGCTCTCCTCTGTGGCCTAACAGGACTGCTCCTCCCTTGGAAGGTACATTACCAAACTCATTCTATGAAGCAACAGTCACCCTGATACCTAAACCACATAAAGACCCAACAAAAAAAGAGAACTTCAGACCTATCTCTCTTATGAACATTGACACAAAAATACTCAATAAAATACTTGCAAATCGAATCCAAGAACACATCAAAGATATCATCCACCACGACCAAGTAGGCTTCATCCCAGGCCTGCAAGGGTGGTTCAACATACGGAAATCCATCAATGTAATCCACCACATAAACACACTGAAGGAGAAAAACCACATGAACACCAAAGTATTTTATGGGTGGGACTCACCACAATTTGAGGAATTGTATTAAGTGGTCATAGCATTAGAAAGGTTGAAAACCACTGTCCTAGACCTATACCCCCAATAAGTAGCAAGGACCAAACCCAAGAACCCTCAGGGGAAAATGAACTGGAAATCATCATAAGCAAAAAGGAAAAAAAAATCTACCCATTACTACTCAAGAAAAAAATTTAGACTTTTCATTTGTCAAAACTGTCAAACTATCCAGTATTTTGACACCGTGACACAATGTTGTCACTTACAAAGTTTACATTCCAGAATTATGTGAGGAAGTTACAAAAAAAAATCAAAAAAGAATCATAATGACTTAAGTGAATGTATGATTTGCGTCTAGGGCTGCACCTATAGCTATCCTAAGCTGCATGCAGCCTGTTGGCCTGTTGGGAGAATGGGTAAAAAGGTACTTGCAGGATTTATATACTCGAAACATTAGAAGTCATTAATTTTTTTTCTTCTAACTTTTATAAGCTATTAATTCGAAGAGGCACCATGGTGTTATCTGCCCACATCTAGATTGAAAAAGAAACATAGAATCAAGGCTATTCTAAGCATCTGTCAAGCTGTAATTACCTCTTTGCTCAGAGAAATCTTTATGTAAGCCTAATGTAGATTGGTGTTTCTTTGGTTTAAAAGAACATTCCCAGTCATCTTTTGAATAGAATGATCCTTACTAATGATGCATATTTCATATGTTTTGATACAGGGAAGATAGTCCCAGTATGGCCCTGACACAGGAAATTACATTTTTAATTCAGTCATTTTCTTATTTACTTCTTCATCTCCTCTTTCTGGTTTAGGGTTATTGAATGACATTAAGTTAAGCATTTTTAAGATTACATTTAAATAAATTCATGAAAATATACATAGCCTTATGTATTTACCCAATGTGTAGAGTTGGGATGGACATGACACTTTAATTAAAGAATCTTATCTTTCAATAATTGAACATGTGTTCAGTATCTTAAGCTTAACTTCCTTCCAGAAGCTTACTCCAAGATCAGAAACTGAGTAAATGACCCAAGAAGTCAACCTCGTAAGAAACCTGAATTAGAAAGGTAGGAGGAAGGGCTTGGTCGGGGGGGGGGGCAAACAAAGATGTAGTATTAGGCAAGATCTCAGAAGGGCAACTTAGAGTCTACAGGAGAATTCTAGATACTTTGGGTGACATAATAGTACTCCCATGAGGGATAGTGTTTTCTAGAATGCCCACTGGTTAGGGTTTACCATACCAGTGCCATGACTTTAGGTAACATAAACTTGATGATCTGAGAAAATTTCCTGGAAAGAACTAAAGCTAGATGCTGGGAATAAAGGGACCCTAAGTCTGTGAATGACTGTGTCATCTTCCCACTGCTCCAAGGTGCATTCCCTCTACTCCTTGTATGCATTCTATTTCCCCTCGTTTCTATCAGGACCTTTTATAGTTTCCCAAGACTTCTTAACCAAGGATGCATTCAGAATGTCAGATTCTAATCCATTTTCTAGAAATGTACCTACCAAATTTCAAAATGGATACCACCTATACTTAAGGCTAGAATTAGTTTGTAGGCAAAGATTCTGCCTTCACTGACTATTATCTCCAGAGAAACAATTTTGGAGCAAATTAATTTAAGATTAAAAATATAATTGCTGTCAAATTATCTTTCTATACTGCTTTTCTTATCTTTAACTCAAATCATAAATATGGAAAGAGAGTAACCTGAAAATTCTGACAGGGGTGATGAATCACCAGCCTCTCATATGCCAATTAAAAGAATGCATGGTATTGGTAAGAAATTACCCCACCCATTAACACTATAATTATGCATAGGAGAACCAAACACAAGGAATGTGTTCAAGTCCCCGGCACTTCTCTAGGTATCTGCTGTATTTAGTCATCATAGCAGTACATTTATTAATCATTTAATGATGGGGACATGTACTAGAGAGTGAGTCACTAGATAATATTGTCACTGGATGAACAACATGGAGTGAATTGCACAAAATAAGATATGACGTCACCAGGCAAGGTAATCACAAAGCACTACCACTGTCTATGCAGTCCATCTTTGACTGAAATATTGTTACTCAGCAAAATATTACATTGTTATTTTTATTTTTGTAAGTGAGGAGACTAAGGCTAAGAAAGAAAACTCATTCATCTAATAACTATTTATTGCATAACCACTGTGTTACAGGCATGGGGTGAGTACCGTTTGTGTGAAATAACAAACAAAATGGATCTGGTCCATGCTTCTCTTGGTCTTATGGTCTAGTATGGAAGAACAATTTTTAAAATGTTGAACAAAATATGTTTGTAATTATAAATTATGGTGTCTGTCATGGAAGTAAAGACTAGGACACTAGAGAAGGTAAATTTGGCACAGGATTAGAGAATCAGAGAAGTCTTCAATGAGAAAGTGATGTTTAAGCTGTGGCCTTAAATGGGAGGCCAAGAGTGGAGTTAGGAAATGAGGTTTATTGACCTTGTGGAAAGTGAAGTATGAGCTATATGGAGGTCCTTGATCTTCATATGAAAATATGGTGTGAAAAAAAATGAGAAATGAGGACCAATAAAGTGAGAGAGGGTATTTCAGAGTAGAAGTTGGCAAATGAGCAACATACAGACACCCATGTTTGTAAATCAACTCCTCTTGAAACACACCAGAGCCATGTATTTTTTGGTGTCTACGTCTACTCTGTGATTACACATTATGTGAAATGTAACAGACTATCTGGCCCACAAAGCCTAAAATATTTACTCTCTCCCTACAGAAAAAGAGTGTTGACCCCAGTCTAGATGATGAAAAGAAGTCTGGGATATATTCCAGGCAAGGGAGGAACCAAGAGAGAGTTTTGGGCAATAGAATTCAGTAAGGCAACTCAGGCCAAAAGATGGCTCAGCAGGTAAAGACTATTGCTGCCAAGTCTGACCACATGGTGGAAAGAGAAGTGATGTTTCCCTCTAGCCTCCACGCAAGTGCAACTACACTCACATGCCCTTCCGCAATAAAGAAGTATAATTATAACAACCCAGATGTCCATCAACAGAGGAATGGATACAGAAATTGTGGTACTTTTACACAATGGAATACTACTCAGCAATTAAAAACAAGGAAATCATAAAATTTGCAGGCAAATGGTGAGATCTAGGAAAGATCATCCTGAGTTACATATCACAGGAGCAGAAAGACACACATGGTATATACTCACTTATATAGACCTATAAGATAGGATAAACATACTAAAATCTGTACACCTAAAGAAGATAAACAAGAAAGAGTACCGGGGTAAAGTGATCAGTCCTTATCTAGAAAGACAAAGGGGATCGACATTGGAAGTAGGAGAAAACAAGTAACAGGACAGGAGCCTACTTCAGAGGGCATCTGAAAGACTCTACCTAGCAGTGTATCAAAGCACATGCTGAGACTAATAACTAAACCTTCAGCAGAGTGCCGGGAATCATATGAAAGAAGGAAGAGTTAGTATGACCTAGAAGGGACAGGAGATCCACAAGGACCAAATATATCTGGGCACAGGGGTCTTCTATGAGACTGTTTCTCTAACAAAGGACCATGCATGGATATAACCTAAAACCCCTTCTTGGATGTAGCCCATGTTAGCTCAGTATCCAAGTGGGTTCCCTAGTATGGGGGACAAGGATTATTTTTGACATGAACTCAGTGACTGGCTTGTTGATCTCCTCCTCTCCCCAAGGGAGGAGCAACCTTGCTAGGCCACAGATAAAGACATTGCAACCAGTCCTGAAGATACCTGATAGGCTAGGTTCAGATGGAAGAGGAGGAGGACCTCCCCTATCAGTGAACTTGGAAGAAGATAGGGAAGAGATGAGGGAGGGAGGGAGGGTGGAATTGGGAGGGGGTGAAGGAGGGGGCTATAGCTGGCATACAAGTGAATGACCTGTGATTAAAATTAAAAAAGAAGAACAGGAAGTAGGCAGTATAGGAAGGACAATGATGGAAGTCTTCTAAGGTCATCAGACTGATAATCTTTTGTGATGATAAGCAGTGTGCTAAGCAGTGTTCCTTAAGAATATGAGTGTGTATGTAAAGTGAATAAAAAAATAAATGAGAAAAAAAAGAAGTATAATTATAAAATAAGGCAAGTCAATGTTTAATAATTTTATTCTGGATATACTATGTGGAAAATGGAATTGCAGAGAGAAGCAGGAAGCCATTATAAGTTCTTGAAAGTGTCTGGATGAGATTGGCTCAGAGCAGTGTTCTGGGTGTAAAGGAAACCTGTGAATACTTGTTAGGACTTAGTTGAGAGGTATCAAGAAACAGAATGGAACCCATAACGTTCTGGTTTGGCCATTGGGCATGTGATAGTGCCAGACAATAAGAAAAGCCCATGAGAGTATAGGAAATTTTTGAGAGTTCTCTGTTAGCAAATCTTGGCACCTTCATGCAGATCAAGTTGCTGATTTTCTAACCTTTGTAGCCTTCCTTGTGGCATTTTCATATATAAGTTTTGATTGAATCTCTCCTGAGACTTGTTCCCCTACCCCATCTCCCTACCCACCACCTTATTTGTACCTTGGGTTACAATAGTCTTCTTTCCACTTATTACCACACATGTTCAGTTATGATCCTCACTTCCTCCTTAAAGTTCCTCCTCAACCTTTTGAGTTTCCTGACTTCAACCCATATAAATACACACACATAAAATTTAGAAGTTGAGTTTTACATATGAAAATTCCCACACTTCTTAAGTAACAGGCCCAACCCAAGTTAGAATCTGATATAATATAGAAGACTGAAGAACTACTCATGTGAAATAATTTCTGGGAACCAATATAGAGAGTCCTGTTTGTCTTTCGAAAAGACTCCAACAGATTATCTACATGGAAGAATTGCATGCGAATATCATATTATTATGCACAGTAACTACCTGTTCTGCTCAGAATTCCATACACAGTTTTATGGGTATGAAGTTTTGTTTGGATAGAGTTGTTTTGGGTTTTGTTTCCCTTACCTTCTGTCCTGGAACTCTTCCTATCAAGCTCTATAGATATATGTAAATGATACATTATATGGGTCATAAAGGGACTGTCATCTGGGCAAAGAATCTCTAATGTGTGTTGTATTGTCGCACATTACAGCATTTTTTTTCGTATTTTATTTTTTTCTTATCAGTTACATTTTATTAACTATGTACCCCAGCCGTGTCCCGATCCCTCATTCCCTCCCAGTCCCTCCCTCCCTCCCTCCTCTCCACCATGCCCCTTGCCAAGTCCACTGATGGGGGGACCTCCTCCCCATTCATCTGATCCTGTTTTATCAGGTATCTTCAGGACTGGCTGCAAAGCTCTCCTCTGTGGCCTAACAGGACTGCTCCTCCCTTGGGGGGTGGGGAGGCCAAAGAGCCAGCCATTGAGTTCCTGTTAGAAATAGTCCTTGTTCCCCTCACTATGGGAAACCAATTGGTTACTGAGCTACCACAGGCTACATCTGAGCAGAGGTTCTAGGTTACATTCATACATGGTCCTTGGTTGCATGTCAGTCTCAGAAAAGACCCTGTGCCCAGATATCTTTGGTCCTTGTGGAGCTCCTATCCTTTCCTCATCAGTCTAACTCCCCTTCTTTCTTATGATTCCCTGCACCCTGCCAAAGGTTTGGTCACGAGTCTTTGCTTTGAAAACACCGCTACTTAGAGTCTTTCCAATGCGCTCAGTAGACTCTTGTCAATGTTCAATGCGTATCCCATCTGTCTTTCAAAACGAGGATTGATAATTTTACCCCATGTCCGCTCTCTTAATTATCTTTTTTAGGTGTATAGATTTCATTATGTTTATTATATCTTATAGGTCTATATAAGTGAGTATATACCGTGTTTGTCTTTCTCCTTCTGGGATATTTCACTCAAGATGATCTTTTCTAGATTCCACCATTTGCCTGCAAATTTCATGATTTCCTCCTTTTTGATTGCTGAGTAGTATTCCATTGTGTAAAAATACCACAATTTCTGTACCCATTCCTCTGTTGATGGACATCTGTGTTGTTTCCAGGTTCTGGCTATTACAAATAAAGCTGCTATAAACATGGTTGAGCAAATATCCCTTTTGTGTACTTGAGCAAACTTTGGGTATATACCTAGCAGTGGTATAGCTGGGTCTTGAGGAAGCACTATTCCTAATTGTCTTAGAAAGCGCCAGATAGATTTCCAGAGTGGTTGTACCAGTTTACATTCCCACCAGCAGTGGAAGAGGGTTCCCCTTTCTCCACAACCTCTCCAGCATGTGTTGCCCCTTGAGTTTTTCATTTTGGCCATTCTGATGGGTATAAGGTGATATCTCAGGGTCGTTTTGATTTGCATTTCCCTGATGACTAATGAGGATGAGCATTTCTTTAAGTGTTTCTCTGCCATTCGATATTCCTCTGTCGAGAATTCTCTGTTTAGCTCTGTTCCCCATTTTTTAATTGGATTACTTGGTTTGCTGCTTTTCAGCTTCTTCAGTTCTTTGTATATACTCGATATTAGTCCTCTGTCCGATAAAGGGTTAGTGAAGATTCTTTCCCAATCTGTAGGCAGGCGTTTTGTTTTGATGACAGTGTCCTTTGCTTTACAGAAGCTGTTCAGTTTCATGAGGTCCCATTTATTGATTGTTGCTCTTAGAGCCTGTGCTCTTGGTGTTCTGTTCAGGAAGTTGTCTCCTGTGCCAATGAGTTCTAGGCTGTTCCCCACTTTTTCTTCTAACAGATTTAGAGTATCTGGTTTTATGTTGAGGTCTTTGATCCACTTGGACTTTAGTTTTGTGCAGGGTGATAAATAGAGATCTATTTTCATTTTTCTGCATGTGGACATCCAGTTGGACCAGCACCATTTGTTGAAGATGCACATTACAGCATTTTTAAATGTTGATGGTACAGACAGAAAAAATAGGTCCTTACAGTTTTCTTAAAATAAAATTCATGTAGTAATAATAACCATTCACCTGTTGTGTATCACTGAGAAATCATCCAGAAAACTGTGATTCATTCAAACTTTATTATTTTTAAATTTCATAGTGCCTTTCTTTTTATTTAGTTTTCGATTTACTTAATTATTTTCTTGGGGTTTGGTGTTTGTTAGAGTGTTAAGACAGGGTCTTTACCTGGAGCCCTACCTGGCCTGGTATACTCTATGTATGCCAGTCTGACCTTGTACTTGATGTGTTTTTCCTGTCTTAGCCCCTGCTTCTGAGTGCTGACATTACAGGTGTGTCCCTCCAGGTCATGCACTCACACTACTCGTTATATAAAATATATTGTATCATGTAGCAGATAATGGTTAGAAGTTTCTTCCTTTGTCTCAGATTTTGGTTGTTTTTGTTGTTGTTTGTTTGTTTGTTTAATGCTTTTCTGCTCACCTCCTATGGAATATTTTCCCTCTTTTGTTTATTTAAAGATAAGAAGTAGGAAATAGTAAGATCTGGAGAGGACAGAAATCCTACAAGGAGATCAACAGAACCAGAAAATTTGAACACAGGGGTCTTCCCAGAGACTCATACTCCAACCAAGTACCAGGCATGGAGATAACCTAGAACCCCTGCACAGATGTAGCCCATAGCAGTTCAGTGTTCAAGTGGGTTACATAGTAATGGGAAGAGGGACTGCCTCTGACATAATCTGATTGGCCTGCTCTTTGATTACCTCTCCCTGAAGGGGGAGCAGCCTTACCAGGCCACAGAAGATGACAATGCAGCCATTCCTGATGTGATCTGATAGACTAAGATCAGAAGGAAGGAGAGGAGGACCTCCCTTATCAGTGGACTTGGGGAGGGGCATGTGGGAAGAAGGGGGAGGGAGGATGGGACTGGGAGGGGAGGAGGGAGGAGTTTATAGGGGGATACAAAGTGAATAAACTGTAATTAATAAAGCAATAAAAATAAAATAAATTGATCTTGCTTGGGTTTTGAAGAAATTCAAGGAAAAAAAATGCTTTGTTTGAGGTTCAATTTTTCCCCAAAAGTTGTGTGTGCTTGGATTCCCATCCTTTGTAATTCACTCTGGGCAATCTACACTTAAGCTTCCATTTGGTAGGAAGAATGAAAACTACAACAGCACTAAAAGTGAAAGATGCAACTTCTACTATCTGTGTCATGTAGTCCTGAGAGTAGAAAGAATAAGAGACAATGAGACTGGCAAATTGCCTTGTTTTATTATCTTAGGAGATGTGTAAGGGAAAAGAGCTCAAGTTACGCTCTTGGGTTCTGTGGCGAAGAAGCTGTTCTCCCACTTTGGGTTTACTTGTTTTATCTTCGTTTTTATTCCCAATGGGTATCTTTTGTTGAAAAGTAATATTTTTTGTGATTTTTTTCATGTAGTACATGGATAGCTTTAGGAAGTGAAACCCTTTCATTTTTCACTTAGTCAGCCAAAATGCAAACTACAAGCTCTCTAAATATGAAATTGGAAGTTCTCAGTTAGTGTAGCTCAAGTTCATGTTCAAAGCATATTCCCCAGCAGAGCAGAACACAGGATTGTTCTCTGCCTTTCCATGGATAAAGTACAGTCATTGATCAATTTATAAGGAAATTTCCTAGGGTGAGATTGAATTCAAACAGAGAGGCACACTTTAGAAATATAGTATTAATCCCACCACTTTTGTCTATCAATGAAAATATTGTTGTGACTGAAAATCTGTCAACTTTTAAGGTGGATCAGGGCACTACTAGGTTTTATAGGATTTTTTCAGAAGATTATTTCAGAATAGTTGTGTTTAAGTTATGCACCCATTCTTCCCTAACCTGATTTTCACCTTTTGATAAGCTAGTTCAGTCTGTCCTATGGCAGATTATAAATCTCTGCATATTACTATCTTTGAATGGAAGCTTCTTTGAGGCCATTATTTCTATCCATGCTAGCTTTTAAAATAGTACTTCCTTGTTGATTCTCACCTTACCACATGTATGTGAAAGCTTCCAACTGGGATGAGAGTTTCCAAACTCTACATTTATGGCTAGTATTCAAGCACAAGTTCACTTCTAGCAGAACTCTACATCATTCCAATTGCTGTACTTGTATATTGTAGTGGCTATGATCATTAACCCTAAGAAACACTTGGAAACCCCCCGTACTTCTAAGTACAGAAAATAGGACCACTGTCCTTCATTCCACCTGTGCCACTCACCTCTCCATTCTCACACAGCATTCTTACTCAGAGACCTCTAAATAGAGATTATCCCTGGTACAAGGACTCCTGGTCCTTTTCTTTCTTTCTTTCTTTCTTTCTTTCTTTCTTTCTTTCTTTCTTTCTTTCTTTCTTTCTTTCTTTCTTTCTTTTTTGCCATGGTTGGGTAGTCTCCTTGTAGCTACCTCTGTATTAAATTTAATTACACCACAAACCAACTCTGAGACAAGCATTTTTTGTTTATACAGTTGATTCCAATTATATTCACAGAAAATGTAACTCAGCAGAGGAAGAATAGAGACAAAGAGATGAAAACGCTAGCAAAGGTCATAGTAAAAGCAACAGCATGGCACAAAGCAGACCTATAGACCAATGGAATAGCATAGAAAATCCAAACAGGAGTACATGTTACTACAACCATCTGCTATTTGACAAAGGTGCCAGAAAAGCATTCACAGGATGAAGGACATCTTTAACAAATGGTTCTAGAAAAATTGGGTGTCCACATGTAGATAAATGAAATTAATACCACATCTACAACCCTACATAAAAATAATCTTCACATGGATCAAAGAATTTAATGTAAAACCTGAAACTGCCCTAAAAAATATACACAATACCCTACAAGACTCTCTGACTAGGACCTCATTTGCTCAGAAATTAAGGCCAAGAGCTGACAAAGAGGACATCATAAAACCAACACATTTGTATACAGCAGAGGAAGCAATCTACACAGTGAATGACCCTACGGAGGGAGAGAGAATCTTTGTCAGCTATACATCCAGTAGAAGATTGATATCCAGGATACATAAAGAGCTAAATAAACAAATAATCAACAACAACAACAACAAAACAATGAAAAAGTGGCCTATGGCACTGCCTCTAACATGAACTCAGTGGCCAGCTCTTTGATCACCTCTCCCTAGCAGATGTAAACTTGCCAGGCAACAGAGGAAGACAATGCAGCCAGTCCTGATGAGACCTGATAGGTTTGGGTCAGACAGAAGGGGAGGAGGACATCTCCTAATAGGGGATTAGGGGAGGGGCATAGGGGGAGAAGAGGGAGGGAGGATGAGACTGGGAGGAGATGAAGGAGGGGGCTACAGCTGGGATACAAAGTAAATAAATTGTAATAAATAAAAATTAAAAAGTGCTCTATGAATCTGAACTGAGAGTTCTCAAAAAAAAAAAAAAAGAAAGCAAAATAGCTAAGAAATATCTCCAAAAGTGTTCACATCCATAACAGTTAAAAGTATATATTAAAAGAATTTTGAGATTTCATGTCAGTCAGAATGGCAGAAAGGTCAAGAAAATGACTGAAACAAATGCTGATAAGAATTCAGAGAAAACAGAACTCTCATTCACTGCTGTTGGGTTTTAAAACTGTTGTGTCTACTATACAAATCACTGTGCAGAATTCTCAAAAAGCTAAAAATAGATCTACATGTGACCCAGCTGTGCCATTACTTGGCAGTCACCCAAGTGGCCAGCCTGAAGCACAGGTACACACAAACAATATTAAATGGATTCATTAGGTTAGTTGTGAACAATTATAGAAGAAGTCATGAATCTGAGAGGGAGTTGGAGAGTGGTGAGAGATGGGCAGAAATAATGTAAATATAATACTTGAATATAAAATTCATCAAGAAATGAATTAAAGAAAAGGAGAGAGAAAGGAATAGATAGTGAAACAGAACTCCCAATGTAGACCAGGCTGGCCTCAAATTCACAGAGATCAGCCTACTTCTGTCTCATGAGTGCTAGGATTGGCGGCATCTACCACCATGCTCAGCCTAGATGTTGAATTATAAAACTCTTTATGACTGTAAGCAATTGCAGCTTCATTTTTTTGGGCAGAACTTTTATTATTTTTAGTTGAATACCTTAAAGTTATTCAACTGAAGAACAACTCAATTGGGGTATATATGCTTTGATTCCTGTCTCATATTTCTCTGGGATGTAATTCCCTGGCTCTTCCACTAACCCACCCATGGCTAGGATGGACTTTGGCAGAGTGATCTCACGAGTCAATAGAAGGGAGAAATGAACCCCAGTTTCTGTCATGGTTCCTAACATTTTACAGTGTACCCTCTGTAATCCTCACTCTGTTGAAAATGCACCAACCTTAATGTTTCATCTCTGCCATTTTCTAAGACCCGCCCTTCTCTTACTGTATGCTGTCATACCCTTGACTTCTCATTATTATTTCACAGGCCATTATTCTTCCACTCCTCTTCAAAATTTGTTCCTGTCCATTACTTACATTCTCTAACAATACCACAATAAATTCTCCAAATGTAGAAATATTTGCATTTAAGAACTGGTACCTTCTGAAATCTCTCCATATGCTGGATGAATAGCCACATTCAAAAATTCACATGGGAGAACACCATCTCAGTTTATTCATCTCTTTAACTCTCCCCACTTTGATCATTATATTTTAAGCAAGAACTCCTATCTCCATACCTTCAACACTATGACACTTACAAAGGACCTCTTCTAATGTTGTAAACTCCTAGTGCCCGAACCTCCTCTCTTGGAGCCCTTTCCACTATGCTCACTGAACCTTCGTTTGGACTTTCTATTGGTATCCTTTCCTACCACTCAAGTTCTAGCCTTTCTATATCCAGTTTAAATAAACTACGGTGATACTCTCTTCAAAATTCATATTCGTCCCATGGATTCAAAGCTCACTGTGTTCTGGGTCATGCTGACCTCTCTGCGATCACACTCCCTGCCATACTCTAGGCTACACTGTTATCTTTAGTATTATTATTGTCCCGCCATTTAATTCCCTTCATTTTGTTGCCCTCCTTTTATGTTCCTCAACTACAGCATCTCCTACTTTAAAAGTACTTCCCTGAGGGTAACCTTTTACATATACATCCTAGGAAGAGGTGACAGCTTCTTTCTTCATGCTCTCTGTACCTATGCATGCCTCTACATTTCAGTTTTACCTTCATTGTAATCACCTGTTTACCCATCAATCAAAATTGTAGGCAAATGGGATAGATATCAAAAAAGGGCGAAAACAAGGAATAAGACAGGAGCCTACCCACAGAAGGCCTCTGAAAGACTCTACCTAGCAGGGCATAAAAGCGGATACTGAGACTCATAGCCAAACTTTGGGCAGAGTGCATGAATCTTATGAAAGAATGGGAAGATAGAAAGACATGGAGGCAAAGGAGCTCCACAAAGAGAGCAACGGAACCAAAAAAGATCTGGGCCGAGGGGCCTTTTCTGAGACCGATACTCCAACCAAGGACCATGCATTGAGATAACCTAGAATCCCTGCACAGATGTAGCCCACATTAGCTCAGTCTCCAAGTGGGTTCCCTAGTAATGGCAACAGGGGTTGTCTCAGACATGAACTCAGTGGCTGGCTCTTTGATCATCTGAGAGGAAGCATCCTTAATAAGGCCACAGAGGAAGACAATGCAGCCAGTCCTGATGAGACCTAGGGTTAGACAGAAGGGGTAGAAGAACTCCCCTATCAGTGTACTGATGAAGAGGCATTGGAGGAGAAGAGGGAGGAGAAGAAGGAGGAAGGGCAGGATTGGGAGGAGAAAGGGGAGGGGGCTACAGTTGAGATACAAAGTCAATAAATTGTAATAAACAAAAAAAAATTTAAAAAAATTATAGACTGCTTGAGGACGGGTAACCACTCATGTTCTTCACAGTTTCCAAGATGTATAATGAATGAAAAAGACTGACTGATTGAGTACATAAATAATTGTGCTCCAAATTAAGGTAATTTGAAAAACATTATTATTGTGTCTAGCTTCTTTCTGAAAAGATGAACGGCCTTCTGAATTCTACTAGTGGATATAGTCACTGTAGATTCTACTAGTGGATATAGTCTTTGCTCTGTGACACCAACCAAAGCCCAAATCATTCTATTCCAGTTGACATTTCACTTATTATCCCACTTATTGTCTCTTGTACAAATAAAGTTTTTAGTGTCATGTCCCATTGGTAAGAGGTCCCTACTTTGTAGGAATTTTATTACTCATGAGCAGTGCTCACCAAAATCACGGGCAAGATCTTCCTTAATTCTTCCCAGGTTACTTCTGCAAACATCTTTATCAGGCACCAGCTCCACCCACCTTGAATCTATATTACACTTGATAACAGACTTTTTCTTAACTAGCCCCTGTATATTCCTCTGTGGTGCCTCCTCTTTATTACTCCGAGAGACTACTTTCCTTGGCCAGCTCTTACACACTGATCAAAAGTCAACTCAAAGGCTGCCTGCTCTGCCAATTCTTTTTCTGTATCCCACAAGTTGAACTAGATTCTTTGCCTTTTGTTTACAGGACATCTGTAGTAGCTCTATCTTTCAGTTCTCAAATCTAACCTGCTAGGTGAAGTGAGCAGATTACTTAACCTGTCCATGCCTGCACTGAGTAAGCCCCCAAATGGAAGATGTGATAGGTAACTTCCAGTGTCACTATAGAGATCAAGAGAAATATGCTTTGGAACCTGGAAAGACTAATGTCACATGTAGCTCTAGTAAAAAATTCTCAGAAAGCAGTCAATAGAGGCAAAATCCTGGAATGTGGCTGCTTTTGACTTTGACAATGACTTTGTATGGGAAAGAACATTGGTGCCCATGGTCTTGGTTAGTTTCCTTTGCCTCCGATGATTTCTGTGACCTGAAAGAAGGTGCATAGTCTCTTTGAAGAGTACCTATTTCCTCAACATGTAAAGTAGAAATAAAAAAGCCTGTGTTGCAGAATTGTTGTAAAGACTCAAAATGATGAGGGTTAGGCAGCTGATCTAGGCTGGCAGAGCCATGAGGAATATAATGGAAGCTGGCATAGCTCTGATGACAGGAGTCCAAAGAGTTCCCAACATTCCCATAGGAGCCTGAAAGATTAAGACTCACACCCTGGGGGAAGGAGTGTATCATGTGATTTGACAAGGCCTAGGAGAAAGTGACAGACCTGTGAGACAGAATTCTATCCTGGGAGGTGATCGTGCTGACCTGGACAAGTGTCAAGATCTTACTTTAGAATCCTGTTTTGTAAGGCAGTGCACCCCAGTGTTCTCTGAGTCATGCCTGACAACAGTCTAGAGCATCATCTCAGCTTCTTCAGAAGTTATTCTGGGAACCTCAGGGATGGTGGGTTCAGACAGAAGCTCTTCACTGCTCATGGGAGGAGGGTGAAGAGCTATTCCTTAGGTGGCAATAAGATGAGCCAACTCCATAGCTGGGATAAACTCTCCTCCGTGTCTTCTGAAATGCAGTGTAGAGATCCTGGTACAGGGATTAGTAATAATTCCCAATAATGAGCAATGGTTTAATAACAAAAATATGCATCAGTATGTATGAAATCCTACTTAAGGCTGTGGATGATGCACTGCCCACATTCTGCCCTCCTTAACGCTTCCATACTAGACCCAAATCCTTCCCTAAGATTGATCTTATATAATAGAGTTATAAGACCCCCTCCTAAGAAAGCAGGAATGGATAAATTTGATAAATTATGTTTCTTTAGCAACTACAGTTTAAAAAATTTTAAAGTTTAGAGCCTCCCCCCCCATATCTCTCTCTCTGTTTTAGAGACAGGGTTTTAAGACAGCTTTGGCTCTTCTGGTCTTGCTTTGTAAAGCAGGCTGGCTTTGAACTCACAAGATCCACCTGCCTCTGCCTCCCTGACTGTTGGGATTAAATGTTTGTGCTACTGCACTGGCTTGATTTTTAACTCTTAATTAAAGTATTGATAGAAAATTCCCAATATATAGATGATGGCATGAGAAATACTGAGGGTGAATTATTTTCCACAGGACATAGCTTACAGCAGACGTGAAATAAGTGACTGCTCCCACTGGAATTTCCTCCGAGAATAACTTTGGCCGGCCTCACATGGCTTCTGAATACTCTCATTCTTATACCGTGAAGCCTTGTTCACAGTAGTTGTAGTAGTTAATAGTTATAATGTGCTTCATAGGATCTAAAATGACCCAAGTCCCATACCTACAAGCATCTGTGAAGGATTCCCTCGATTAGGTTAGCCTCTTTGGCCTGCCTGTGAGGAATTGTTTAGATTAAATTAATTGAAGTTGTCAACATCTACCTCAGCTGTTGGCAGTACCATGCCATGAGTTGGGGTCCTCTGCTGAGTAAAAAGGCGAACATGAGCTGAGCACTACCATTCTTCTCTGTCCCTATCTTGACTATGGATTGATGCGACCAGCTGCCTCCAGCTCTGATTTCCATGACTCCTCTGCTCTGATAGACTGTATCATCTAACCATGAACTCAAATAAACCCTTCCTTGAGTTACTTTTTTCAAATATTGTCACAGTATTATATTGTGATAAAAATGGCCCAAGCAACTGGTTCTCTCTTTGCCCAGTTGGTTCAATAAACTCTAAGAGGAAGAAGATGGAGTAATCTTGGAAGGCTCAAAATGAGTGATTTCTGGACAGTGTCCCAAAGAGTATTTGCTGAAGAAAAAAAAAAAAACTCACCATAACCACTATTTCATTTCCTGTTTGTGAGGTTAGGTTGCATAGGAGAAGAGAAAGGGGAGATGTGTGGAACACCGTAAGAAAGAAAGTCAGAGAGAGAGGGAACAGTGCTGCCTATATGTGCATACGGGTAAGGCCATCTACTAAAGCATGGGTAGTCTGCATCCTGAAGAAAACTGACTCTTCCTCTCTCGCTACAGTCTTTCAAGAAGGTGGTGAGTGACTGGATTAGTGTAACACCCGAATAAAACCATTCTAGTTGTTTCTAAGCATACTGGAGGAAAACAAGGCAAAGGCACTCTAGTTCTTCCTAAAAGTTATTTTTCCAAGCATAGTTGTTGGATGAGTTAATTTCAAAAAATAATGTATGTGTTGGTTATCACAGAAGCCATAAGCTTCCTGTCTTACCTTACTTGGACTCTTATTCATAGAATAGAAGATAGGATTTTAAAGTCTTTAAAAATTACAACAGACCGATGTTCAACCTATCTTTCTCAATATTCAGTTCAAAACAAGAGTTCCACATACAGTCCTTTGCACACTTACTCTCTTTTTCTGAGCCTGAAGCATAAGCACTCACCCTGGAGACCAATTTATAGTTGTCCCAGTAGTATATATTCTCTATGCTAGTCGAAATAACAGGACTCCATGTTGACCATGATGGCTATCGTTACACCACCAAGGAGTGAGTCCTCTTAGCGGTACAGAAATGGACTCTAGATACTTGCTGGGCTAGAGTGAATGAAGAAAACATCCTCCCCATCACTCTACCTCCTTCCGAGCTATATGTCTGGGTAGTGGAGGTTTACTGAAGCAGACAAAGTTTCTTACAGTAAATGCACTCACTGGGAAGTACTTCAAACACATGATTCCTACTTCCTTCAAATATATTCTCTCCTCCCTCAATTCTCTTCTCCACATCCACCCACGAGGACTTTTTCTTTCTGGCACTCTTCAAGGAAAAATAATGAAAAGAAAAAAGGCACTGGAATTTATGTAATACCTTCCTTCTGAGACACTAAAAGCAGTTCACCCATCTGTAATTTGTTCTTATAACAGTCCCCTGAACAGACCTATTATTATTATTATTCTCCTCATTATTATTTCCATTTTGCAGTCACGTGTCTTGCTGCTGAGTCTCTTAGCTAACACTTAATTTCTTGAAGCTAATACTTAATTTCTTAGCCCCTTATCCCAAGTCCAAAAAATAGACTTTAACTGAGACCTCCCATTTGTGATTGTGCCACATATTCCATTACAGTCTCTGGACCTCTGCTTAATTTTATCATTTAAAATGCATTAAAGCCTTGTATTGTGAGAGCCTGCAGGATTGCTGCATGGGAACTGAAGAGAATGCCGAAAGAGAACAGAATCAAATAGAAATATCTTCTAAACTAAAAAGGAAAAAAACAAAAACAAAAACAAAAAAAAAAAAAAAACCTGCCACGGCAAAATAATTTTAAATGAAAATTTTTTTTTTTTTTTTTTTTTTTTTTTTAATGACTTGGTATATGAACTTGGCAGGTGATATTATTTGTCTTTTTCTCATCTCCAGTAGTTCAACCTCCAAATTTGTGTTGGCTTCGCATTTTTTTTTTTTACATTTCAAAGACATGTTTCAAGCATGCCAAATTCCTGTAGTTATTTTACATACTCTACAACTACAAGGCCTTCCTATGGGAATGACCCTAACATGACATGAGCCACTTTGCAATGATCTCATTTAATTGCCATAACAGTCATTTCTTCCTTTGAACCACTACCTAATTTTTTTTTTTTTTTACACAAACGGATTTCACTGAATAGAACAGATGTTGAATCTTACAATTCCCATGTCTACCTTTCTTACTTGCACTTAGGGACATTCTCTTTATGTAATAGGGACCCCATTAGATAATGGCTGTATCAGTAGGGTACCTTCTTCTAACAAATAATGACAAGATTACAGTGGCTCCCTGAAATTTTTTTCTGGTGTGTGTGTGTGTGTGTGTGTGTGTGTGTGTGTGTGTGTGTGTACTTAGTTATATTTTCCATCTATCCACTTCACAGCATATAACTGGTAACATTGGTTAAATTCACAATATTATAGAACTGTTATCACTATTTCTAAAATTTCTTCATCACCTTTAACAGCATCTCTACATACATTAAGAGGTGACATTTTATTACTTCCTATCCAGGCACCAAATAACCTCTAATCTTATGTTCTGTCTCTATGAATATGTCTGTCCCAAATGCTTCAAGAGACACTTAACCCACAGTCCCAGAAAGTAGATGGAGGGGAGTCTGGCTAAAAGGTCACAGAGATAGCCATGGCTTAGGCCACTTGCATGTGGCCCTATCTCAGAAAAGTTACACAGGATACAATTTAAAAACCATTAGTTTAGCTTAAGATTTCTCTTCTTCCAAATTAAAAAAAAAATCAAGTCTAATTGGCTCGTATGATTTGTCTTCAAACCACATGGCAAATTATTGCTGGAACAAAGAGTGTGGTAGAACATCTTCTTAACTCCTTGTTCATACTGTGTTGGTTCATATATATATATCATTAGTAAGTAGTACTCATATTTCTCAGGTATGATTATTACCAAGTGAGGAACAAAGAGATACTAGTGCAAGGAGGTTTATCTATACAACAAAAAGGAGAAGAGATTGGTGAAAAGGAAAGACAATGCATATATGCATATTCACACTCATATACAACTATTTGTATATATGCATGTGCATGCAAATATATACCACACTTGTGACTCTGCAGTATATTTTTGTCCTAGTTTGTTTTCTGTTGCTGTGATAAATACCATGAACAAAAGCAATGTGATGGAGGAAAGGGTTTATTTCACTTACTAATTACAATCCATAGTCTGGTTTCTCTTCAGATTGTATAAATTTTTTACCTTTTCGTAATTACAATTCATCATCCAAATAAAGTCAGGATAGGGGCTTAAGTCAGGTATCTGAAGACAGAAACTGACAGAGACCATGAAGGAACACTTATTGTCTCTTTTCCATGGCTTACTCAGCTTGTTGTTGTTGCTGTTTTATCCAACCCAGGATCATTTGCCCAGAGATGGTACCTTCAACCATAGGCTAAGTCCACCTATGTTAATTAGCAATTAAGAAAACATCATACAGATATAACCACAGGCTGATCTTACGGAGACAGTTCCTCCACTGTGACTGGGTCTAATCAGGTATGTCTAGATTTGTTTCAAGGTGACAGTGGAAGCTAAATATGACACTTATAGTTTGTCAGAGGATCATGAAATAAAAGTCAAAACTTCCACTGTGTTAGTAGCTGTAGAGCTTTGGAAAAAGTCCTCATAATCTCTGAGTCCAGTGTCCTCTGGGTAAAAGGAGACTACTAATAGCTATAGGATGTTTCAGTCATGAATACATAGGAAGCACAGAAGCTCCTGTTAACTATTATTAACATTTGTTCTGTTGGGGTTGTTAGCATCACTGCCATAATGCCACCATTATGGCTGTTTGAAGGCCTGTTCCCTAGAAGACCCACTCCTGAAAAAGTTAATCTTTTAATTGTACTGTTGTGGAGTCTGACAAGCATAGGTCTATGTACTCCCTCTGCATTACTCAACTGTAAACTGAAGTCACCAAATCAGTGTGTCTGCACCTGAGATTTCTAGTTTCCATCTGAGGGCTACAATACAGTACCTTGCAGCTGGCTCCCTGGGAGTCCTGAGCAATGTGTAAAACACATGTTCTCCTATGCAGTGCTTGTTACCACCATCTCAGCTTTCTCTCAGTTTTGTACCCACTCAGACACAGGAGAATACATACGGTGGGAAAGTGAGACATCAACACTTAAAAAATTTAGAAACCATCCTATAGCTTCATAAAACACAGTCTGTTTTAGCTTTAAGGATTAATTATTAAACATGGTTTTCCACCAAGAGAATGAACTCTTGTAAGGATTATTCAGAGAAGTTTCTTGTTCTTGAACAAATGAATAAATATCTATCTTTCTTCCCTCTATCTATGCCTTCCTTCCCCTTTCCTTTCACTCTTATTTTCTTCATTCCCTTCTTCCCTCTTCCTTTCCTCATAAAGAGAGGTTATCGTGACACTCTCCTTCTCTCATCCGATAAATGTTGTGATTACAGGTGTGTGTGTGTGTGTGTGTGTGTGTGTGTGTGTGTGTGTTTGTATTTGGGGGGGATTACTAGCTGTAACATGTATGTTACTGTAATGCCCACAGGGACAGAAAAGACAACCTAATTCTGGGCAGATGACTCATGCCTGCAATTCCAACACTTGGTGATCTGAGTCAAGAGAATTGCCACAGATTTAAGGCTGATTCATGAAAGAGAATACTTGAAGTTTATTGTTTTATTTTATTGATTTTAATTAATATAGGTCAAGAAACATCTTTGACTATTCTAGACAACGTTTACTTGCAATTTTCATACTCAAGCTGGGAAATAAAAACTCTTCCATGATCAAAGGCAAAAAGATGAAGGATAGGAAGCCTTCATACTGGAAATGTATCACGGAATCTCTAAGATTGTTTCCTGTTGCTGTGATCAAATACTCTGACCAAAGCCATGTCAGGAAAAAGAGAATTGTTTTTGCTCAGAATTTCAGGTAACATCTATCACAGTGAGGAAGGCATAAGAGCAGAAGCTTGGAGGACTGATCCTGTTGTATTCACAGTCAAAAAGCAGGAAGTGATAAAAATGAATGATGTTGATCAGTTACATTTCTCCTTTTTATTCAGTCCAGGATCCCAGCCCATGAATGACAAATGCTGCTACCTATTTTGAAAGTGGGTCTTCCCACCTCAATTAACCTAACCTACAACCTTCCGGGCATGCACAGAGGTTCATTTCTTAGGTTATTCTAGAGCCAGTCAAGTTGAAAATCAATATAAAGTATCACAACATCCTCCAAATGAATGAAATTGTGGAACTCACTCTTCTTCCCAAGTCTGCATGGAGAGCATGGAGTGCTAATTCACCTGTACACTAGGCCTCAGTGACCACAGTAATTTTCATATAGCTTTTGATACTTAGCTTGAGTGTGTTGAAGAGGTCATATACACTCATTTTCAGCACCCCTGAGACAGCTGACAGAAGCCTTAAATACTTTTTACATAATTTACAGATATTCTCTTTTTTATGGAACATAAATTTACCATTTATTCAACATGACTTTCAGTAATAGTAGCATTTATCTCCACACGTACTCAGAGATGGGTGTTTAGATGACAGCCTGCATTGATGGACTATAACTTGTTCTAATAGCCAGTGAAATCAATAGGACTCTATAAGACTCTAAACAGTATAGAAGAATAAAGAAAAGGAAAGCTGTTAGAATCCACACAATTAGATATAAACATTCCACAGGATCAGGAAGAAATGATAGAGCCAAATGAAATAGGGTCACACACGTATCATTTAACATTATTTAAATCGTAATTATGTGCAATGTGGAAGTCTGTAGGCACAGTTACCCAAACACACATATGATATTATTAATAGCTTACAGCTCTGTTAAATGACACCAAACTGAGAGCTATTCAAATGCCCTTCTGTGGCAGAATATGTCAATTGTGGTACCTTCATGTAGTGACTACTATATTACTGCAAGTAAATTATCAACAACTGTACATGACATGTAAGAGAATCTCAGAATCAGTTCTATTTGAAAGCAGAAAGAGAAATACTTTATACTTCACAATAACATTTATATGAGGTTCCAAATGAAATTATATTGTTTGCTGGTATTAGAAATCAGATTACTATATATGGTTATCCTTGGAGAAGAAATGGGGGAGTTCTGGAGTACTGATAACATTCTGCTTCTTTACCTGAATTCTCTTATAATTAACTATTGTCACATATCAAATCACCTAGAAACCTAGCATTTTAAAACAACAGTCCTCTATTAACTTGTGCTCTCTGTAGATGAGACTGAGCGCTGCTCACCTGGGTGCCTATGGCTCAATGTCTCCTGCATGACTGTAATCCAGAAATTGCTCGAGACTAATTTCACTTGAGGCTGAACTGAGAATGAATATGACTTCACTTACCCTCTGGGACTCAGAAGGCTCACTTTAGACAGGCTTTAGTTTCTTTTTTGAACATTATTATTATTATTATTATGAATTATTACTACTAATAATAATTATAATTTATTCACTTTGTATCCCTGCTGTAGCCTCCTCCTCTCCCTCATCTCCTCCAGGTCCCACCCTCCTTCTCTCTTCCTCACCCACATTCCTCCCCTAGTCCACTAATAGGAGAGGTCCTCCTTCCCTACTATCAGGTCTCATCACAACTGTCTGGATCCTCTTTCTCTGTGGCCTAGTTAGGCCACCTTGTCAGGGGGAGGTGATCAAAGAGCTGGCAACCAAGTACATGCCCATGATTATCCCTGCTCTACTTACTAAGGAATCCTCATGGAGAGTAAGATACCCATGGGCTACATTTGAGCAGGGGATCTAGGTCCTTTCCATGCATGGTCCTTGGTTGATTCATCCATCTCTGCAGGGCACATGGGGCCCAGACTTTTGGCTCTGTTGGTCTCCTTGTGGAGCTCCTGTCCCCTCCAGGTTTTTCTTTCTCTCCCTTCTTTAATAAGATTCCCAGCACTCTGCCCAAAGTTTGGCTATGAGTCTCAGCATCTGTTTTGATACCCTGCTGGGTAGAGTCATTCAGAGGCCCTCTGTGGAAGGCTCCTGTCTTGTTCCCTGTCTTCTCCCACTTTCGATGTCCATCCTGTTTGCTGCTCTGAATGAAGATTAAGCATCCTCCCTAGGGTCCTCCCTGTTCTCAGAAAATGAGGAATAGTGCTACCTCAAAATCCAGCTATACCACTCCTGGGCATATATATGAAAGATGCTCAAACATGCAACAAGGTCATTTGCTCACCTCTGCTCAATAGCAGCTTTGTTCATAATAGCCAGAATCTGGAAACAACCTAAATGTCCCTCAACCAAGGAATGGATAAAGAAATTGTGGTACATTTACACAATGGAATACTACTCAGCTATTAAAAACAAGGAGATCATGAAATTTGCAGGCAAATGCGTGTAACTCGAAAACATCATCCTGAGTGAGGTAACTCAGAAACAGAAACACAAACATAGTATATACTCACTTATAGGTGGATATTCATCATATAATATAGGTTAAACATATTAAGATCTATAGTCCTAGATGGCTTTAGTTTCTAATAGACTAAAAGGACCTATTTCCTCAAGGACTATCAGCCAAGACCTCCTTTATTCCACACAATAACTTTAAACACAACAAGAATAGACTATTGGGAACCATCCTTATGTCTGCCAGCCACGTGGGTGTTCCATTTATAGTCTGTATTCTTCAACTTTGTGTAGGCTTCTACATGTATATTTAACCTTGAAAGTTAAATCGATAAAAAAAGTAGTTAAGATGACCTCTAAATCTCAGAACCTGCCTTCAGATAGACTTTATCAAACTAGAAGTTCTTAAATGAACTTTGGCCTCAAAAACAAAGTCCCATAGGCTACCTCTGTGCAGACCATCTCCATGAGTGGTTCTTGGCTGGAGTATCAGTCTCAGAAAAGACCCCTGTGCCCAGAATTTTAGGATCTGTTGCTCTCCTTGTGGAGCTCCTGTCCCCTCCACGTCTTTCTATCTCTCCCACTTCTTTCATGAGATTCCCTGCACTCTGCCCAAAGTTTGGCTATGAGTCTCAGCATCTGCTTTGATACACTGCTGGATAGAGTCTTTCAGAGGCCCTCTATGGTAGGCTCCTGTCCTGTTCCCTGTTTTCTCCCTTCTCCAATGTCCATCCTCTTTGCCTTTCTGAATGGGGATTGAGCATCTTAGTATCCAAGTGGGTTCCAAATAGTAATGGAGACAGGGACTGTCTCTGACAGGAACTGATTGGCCTGCTCTTTGATCACCTCCCCCTGAGGGGGGGGGGGGGCAGGCCACAGAGGAAGACAATGCTGCCAGTCCTGATGAGACCTGATAGACTAGGATCAGAGGGAAGGGGAGGAGGACCTCTCTTATCAGTGGACTGGGAGAGGGACAAGGGTGGGAAAGGGAGAAAGTGGGATTGGGAAGAGAGGTACAGGGGGGATACAAAGTAAATAAACTAATTAATAAAAATAAAAATAACTAAATAAAAAGAAAATGAAACTGAAGGAAAAAAACAAAAACAAAGTCTGTTTTTTTGGGTTTTTTTTTTTTTTGTTTTTTTTTTTTGAACCCACCTATACTAGTTAGGAAAGCTGCAGTGTTGATCAGTTTTCACCCTTATACTCTACTTTATTACAGTGTGTAGCTGTAGTCACCATCACTCTAAAACTTTGTGAAGATTTTAGGACTGTGGATTTCTTCCCAGTTCGATGGGCAAGGTACCAAGTGTTCCTAACATTGAAGAAGAG
Source organism: Psammomys obesus (assembly GCF_907164565.1). Lineage (NCBI taxonomy): Eukaryota > Metazoa > Chordata > Mammalia > Rodentia > Muridae > Psammomys > Psammomys obesus. The sequence goes on along the minus strand of NW_026592481.1, from coordinate 1,606,851 downwards.
AAAAGCAACCCTGTGTGATAGAATCAAAACTTGGGTTTAACTGGTCATGGTGGATCATGCCTACAATATCATCACGCAAGAGGTAGGAAGAGGAAGCTTGTCATAAGTTCAAGACCAGCTTGAGCTACATAGGGAATTCTCAGCCATCCTGGCATGGAATAAGACCCTTTCTTAAAACACAAAACAAACATATTTTGAATCAACAAATACACTGGGTTTCCTGGGCAAAACCTATGATAGTATTGCCAGAACAGGAAACTTCTAGGATGCTAAAGGGTGTCAATCACATTGATGTTACCCCTAAAAATGAAGTATATTCAGAGGACCAGAAATGAAGATTACTTGAATCAAAATGGTTACTATATAATGTCAAAATGGTTACTATATAACACAATTCATGAATAGGTTAAACAGGATCAGCCTGTTTCTAGTCACTGCTTATCTTTAAGGACATTAGAGAAGAACTACACAGGAAGGAAGTTAACCAGAGACATTTTGTCTTAGGTGTTGTGAAGTTTGAGAACTGTTAACAAATGGGATAAAAGCTTAAATGCACTCAATTTGTCTTTATAAGTAAAACCTGTTTGCTTTTTCTTGAATGGCACCCCATTTTTCCCCATTGCTGTTCGGAACTCTGGTCATGCAATGTTTTTACCTGATGTACACTTTCCTTTGTTTGTGACAAGGCGTTTAAAGAAATCATCCACCTTTATTTTCTCCCAAGCACTTTTTGTGCTTTTATCAGTTCCTTCCAGTTTTGTTTATAAAAGGGGTGTTAATTCTATTTCGATTTTTTTCCTTTTAAAATTATTATCAATTATTACAATGTATTCAATTTGTATCCTGGCTGTGGCCCTCTGCCTCATCTCCCCCCAATCCCACCCTCCCGCCCTCTTATCCCACTATGCACCTCCCCTAGTCCACTGATAGGGGAGGTCCTCCTCCCCTTTCATATGACCCTAGCTTATCAGATTTTAACAGGACTGGCTGCATTGTCTTCCTCTGTGGCCTGGCAAGGCTGTACCCCCCAGGGGGAGATGATCAGAGAGTCTGACACTGAGTTCATGCCAGAGAAAGTTTCTGCTCCCATTACTAGTGACCCAAATTGGAGACTGAGTCTATGGGTGACATCTAAGCCTGAGTTTTAGGCTCTCTCCAAGCATTGTCCTTGGTTGGGCTAGCATTCTCTTCAAGGTCACCAAGGCTCACTATTTATGGTACTGTTGGTCTGCTTTTGGAGCTCCTGTCCTCTCCAGGTCTTTCTATCTCCCCCTTCTTTCATAAGATTATCTGCATTCTTTTTCAAAAGAATAAAATAAAATTCAAAAATGAAACATTGGTTATAATAATTTCATCAGTGATACCAAAAAAGGAAGAAATGATAAGAACAGGGGTTCATTTGGAGTGCCTCTATGGAGTCTTTCACTTAGTGATTTAACAAATACTGATGTTGATTGAATTTTAAAAGCAAAACAAAACAAGCAAGCAAACAAACAAACAAACAAACAAAAAAACCACCCAGGCTATACTTTTGGGTTTTTCTGTAGAGACTTTTTTTCCTGAAAGTATTAACAGGGATGTAAGATACCCTGAGTGTAGGCAACTACATTCTTGTCAATTAAATAAAAAAGGAAAAAGGAAGATATCATGCTGAGCACAATCTTCTCCTCACTGTGCTTTCTGATCTACCCTAAGCTGAGCACATTCTCACTGCTGCTCCTGACATGCTTTCCCCGCCATGATAGACAGTATCCCCCCGAACTACAAGCCAAGGTGAACTTTTCCTTTTTTATGTTGCATCTTATTTCCTCAAAACAAAGGAAAGAAAGGAACCAATGCATGATAATTATCATCCCAGATCCATTTGTCATTGCATTCCTATAGCTTAATCTCATCATAGAACTACACTAGGTCTAGTTCTTCCTCAGACATTCTTGGCAGGCTCTACCTTGCCCCTTTGTACCAGCGATGCCATGTTCTTGAAATGTTCTCTTTTGTAATATCTGCATAGCCAACTGCAAATGCTCCCAAATTGCTACTCAGATGCACCTCTTAATGAGATCTAACTTGTCCATCCTATTCAACATGCACAAATGGCCTGTTTTTATTCCCACATCATCTTTCTCTTATGTTGAGTAACTGTGTAGAAATATTCATATTTTTATCAACTGTAGAGGATTTACTCAATTAACATTAAACTACCTCAAATGTCAAAAGGAAAATTTTCTTATAGTTAGCGTCTAATGGAACTATTAAAAATAACACGAGAATCAAATATGTATTGAACAGAATGTGTTTTGTTTTAGAAATGGTGTTGATCTACAAGTGAAACTTTCAGGCTGGTTAAGCTTCTTGATTTCAAATTGGGGATTTAATTTGGTAAGATCTTCTTACAGTCAATATCCTCCTAGAAGTCTGTATTTATTATCATATTGCTGTATTAATATGAGCATGTTCAGGCTTGTTCAATATATCTTCTGCTTCTGAAATAAGTTGCACCCTGTCCTTGATTTGCCATGTTATCTTAACTGTGCATCATTCCATATAGTTTACCATGTCTCCACTTACTCATAGCTTTGTTTCCCATAGTTTCAATCACCTGGGGTCAACCCAAGTCTAAAACTATTGAACATTACAGGAATTAAAATTCAAAGAATTTAAATTGTTCACCCTTCTCAGTAATTTCATAAAATCTTGCAGTACCCTGCTCCCGTCTCTTGAGAGATGTGAATTATTACCTTTGACTCACATGTAGCTATATGGTAGAGAATACCTATCCACTAGGCACTTAGTAACTGTATTCATTACTTTTCTACTGCTGCTATAAAACACCATGACCAAGCCACCTATACAAGAAAGTTGATTTGTGCTTTATAGATACAGAGCGACGAGAGTCTATCATAGAAGAAGAATGGCAGCAAGTAGCAAACAGGGAGGCAGGACATGAAACTGAGAGCTTACATCTTAAACTGTAAGCACAAAGTAGAAAGAGAAAACTTGAAGTGCTGAGGGGTTTTTAATCGCAAAGACCAACCAAATTGATACACTTCCTCCAACAGGAATGCCACCAAATAGGAACACTAAGTGTTAAAATGCTCCAGACTATGGAAGACATTTCTCAATTTCTCATTCAAACTACCACAGTATCTGTCTTGGATATCAGATTCGTTGACAGGTTATATGGTGCTTATGTTCAGATGATGTATAAAGTTCTATACTACCCACAGTTTTAAGTATCCACTGGGAAATTGAAATATACGATCAAGAATAAGTGAAGACTCCTCAGATTTCATTATTTATTTGTAGTTGAATATCTGCCCTCTCTAGAAGGTTAAGTCTGTCAAGTCAGGCATTCCATTGTGCGTTTTCATTTATGATGTAGCTCAAAGATTTTTCATTCTTTTTATTGGCATTATGTGCTATAGAGAATACTTTGTGTGGTTGCTCTCTTGTAAATATCTGATGATTTATGTATGAATCTCTCTCTCTGTGTGTACATGCATATATGTCGTAAACATGCATCCATGGGTATGGAAGCCAGAGAGCAAACTCTGGTGTCTTTCTTCAATTTCCACAGTCACTGAACCCCTCGCCTCCCCCCCCCCCACTTTTTGGAGGATGGGGTCTCTCAGTGGCCTGAAATTCTCCAATTAAGCTAAACTAAATGGCCAGAAATCCCCAGGGATCTTTCTGTTTTCCTTTCTCAGCACCAGGATTCAGCCTACTACCATGCTGAACTTGTTTGTACATGCTGTGGGAATTAAACTCAGGTCCTGATACTCACAAAGCCTGATCTTACCGGTTCTGTCCTCAGCATTTGGGGATTTTATCAGCACACATGGCCATCTATTAGCACCTCTCCTTGTTGATACAGCCACATATGTCTCCAGACATTTAGAAAATGCCCAGGTGCTATGGTGCAAATTACACTCTATTAAGAATCACTGAGGTTTCTTAAAAGCCTGGCCTGAGGTAGATTCTCAGGAAACATTGGTTAAAGGGATAGTTCAAGTAAGAGCTACATCTTCAATGTAAGTACCATATCCCTCCATTAGTTCAGTGGGTAGTTCAAAACCCAAAGATAATTTTTTTTGTAATAGTATCATTTATTACAATTTATTCAATTTGTATCCCAGCTGTAGCCTCCTCCATTCCCGCATGACCTCACCCTCCCTCCCTCATCTCCTTCCTACCCCTAAGTCCAATGATGGGAGAGGTCCTCCTCCCCTTCCATCTGATCCTAGCTTATCAGGTCTCTTTAGGATTGGCTACAATGTCCTCCTCTGTGGCCTAGCAAGGCTGTTCCTCCCTTAGGGGGTGGGGGCGGGTCAAAGAGCCAGCCATTGAGTTCATGTCAGAGACAGTCCCTGTTCCCCTAACTAGGGAAGCCACTCGATACTGAGATGCCATGGGCTACATCTGGGCAGGGGTTCTAGGTTATATCCATTCATGGTCCTTAGTTGGAGAAACGGTCTCAGAAAAGACCCCTGTACCCAGATATATTTGGTCCTTGTATAGCTCCTATCCTCTCCAGGTCATACTAACTCCCCCTTCTTTCATATGATTCCCTGCACTCTGCCCAAGGTTTGGTTATGAGTCTCAACATCTGTTTTGATACACTGCTAGGTAGAGTCTTCAAGGGCCCTCTGTGGTAGGCACCTGTCCTGTTACTTGTTTTCTCTGTTTTTCCAATGTCCATCCTATTTGTCTTTCTAAGTGAAGATTGATCAACTTACCTCGAGTCTTTCTTGGATCTAGAAAAGATCATCCTGAGTGAGGTATACCAGAAGCAGAAAGACACATGGTATATACTCACTTATAAGTGGATACTAGACCTATAAGATAGGATAAATATACTAAAACTGTACACCCAAAGAAGAAAATAAAGATAATTTTCATTCATGAATTTAATGAGAAAATAATCACATCAAACAAAAATCAGGCCACATGTAAACAAAGACTTCTTAGTTTCAAGTGCCAGATCCTAAAATTTATTTGAAGAGCTTAAAAAAAAAACTATAAAATGAAGTGTTTGAAATCATTTTATTAAAATGTTAAATTTATCATCACTATACCAGTTATATGAATTTTATGTTAATACTCTAATATTTACAAAGCAAATCACAGACTAAGCAGAAAGTACCTTTAAGTAAAATGTGTATTAGAAGAAAAAGAGTTGACTCAGAGTACCTAGTGCTCTTCCAGGGGCCCCAGGTTCAATTACCAGAAATCACATGGTAGCATACAACCATTTGTAATTCCATATCCAGCAGATCTGGCAACTTCTTCTCATCTTCATAGACACCAAGCATGCATGAGGTGCATGCACACATAGATGAATGTGCATACATACATGCATACAAAACACTCACACTCATTTAAAACACTTTTTAAAATGTGAAGTAATAGTGCAAATAAATCTTGTTTCTCTCAGTTTTATTCCAGTCACTATTTGTATATAAGCTGTTTAGACTGAACCTGAAGAGTACAATGGACTTTGGTCCTTTCTGTTTATAATTCAGATATGTATCCCACAAGGCAATTCCACTTGTGCTCTCCAAATTATTCTCTGAGGACATCTTTGAGCTAAAATGTTAATTGACTCCTGTCCTCTCCCCTAATTTTATTGTTGTTTTATTTCTTCTTCAGTCCTAATCTCCAAAAGTTTGTAATTAATGTTAGTTGTGTTAACCCTGTCCCCAGTAGTAAGAACATTATATTCCTCATGGCAACATGTTTGCCTAAGATAATCTTGGCTTTTCCATTCAGTTGTTTGGTTTATGTTTTATTTGTTGAAGTGTAGGTCATATTTACAATATACTAGGGAGCCATTAGCTTGGATATTTTTTCTTGTTTGATAATAGAAACATGTTGCATTTCAAATCCTTTCACCCTTTGATTGGCTATTGTTTTAAATATATACTCTTCGTATTCTTTGAGGGAAAATTACGCTCCGGTTATCTGTTGATGTCTTAAAAATTCACATGGTGGATTAATAAAATCATTTATTACTCTCTTGGTTGTATAAAGTGGCTCTTCCCATCCAGATGGTTCTTAGTGGGGTCTCTCAAGCATGGTTACAGTTAAATGACAGCAGTGGTAGGACTTGTCTAAAGGCTTGATTGGACCAGGCATCCACAGGGGTTGGAGATCTGATGTAGCTAGGGATGGCCAGACATCTGGCTCTCTCTTCGCATTGCTTTACATGACTAACTTCTTCACAGCATGGGTATCACAGGGCTGTTAGACTATGCACATGGTAGCTGGCTTCTTCCAAACTGAACATTCTAAGAAACCCATGTGGATGCTACAAAGCTTTTCAAATTCCTCCAAGCAAGACCTGGAAGTTATGCATTGCCATTTTATATAATCTGCTGTATTTCAAAGACAGTCACATGGAGAGTTAAGAGTCAAGAGATAGAGACTACAGGAGGATATGAAGACTAGGTGAGACTAAGGCCCATCTTTGAAGCCTTTGTATTGCTAATGGGAAAGGATGAGTAAAACCATCATTGAGTATGGGGGATGAACGTATTGCTTCATAAAGATGTTTCATTTTCGACTGGTAACAATCTGGTGGTCTTTTTCGTTGGCAATATAACATCTCACTCAGTGGTAAAAGTGGTAGTAGTCGAGACATTGCCGGGAGAATTAGTAAAAGTCACTGCAATTCTACTGCACAAGTGCAGTCTTTTTAAAGCTTTATTTATTTTATCATTTTCTATACATAAGTGTTTGGCCTACATGTATGCCCTGTGTGCCACATGCATGCTAGTTGGCTGCAGAAGCTAAAGCATTTAATGCCCTGGGACTGGAGTACAGCCATTATGTGGGTGCTGGGTATCAAACCTGGGTCCTCTGCAAAAGCCAATGCCCCAACCTACATTTGGACCTTTAAATCTAATTTTCTGTCTGCCTTTATTACCCATATGACTATGGTGACTTCATTTTGCATAATATTTTCCACAGCAATGCTAGAACATAACTGAGAATGATGAATGATCTCATTCCTCTCCTTTGCTGGTATCACTGAATGGCAGCCTTCTGCAACAATAGGCAGAGAGAGAATGCTTCATCTACTTCAGGATAAAGCCCAGCCCCAACTCACTGACCTTTTCTGAATGCTCACTCATTTTCTGGACATCTCCATTCTCTCTGAGCACATATTAGGAACTGATTCAGTGGATAATTACAATCTTTATTCAGACTGTTACAGAGGTCGGCTATATAGGACACTAGAACCCACTCTAACTTCAATTTTGTGGTTACTTTCCTGAAAGTGTCAGATGACAGAACTTCCTCAAGCTTTGTCAGTGACTGATTAGGCTGACACTGTTATGGCTGTGGTCAAAAGAACCGTGTTGTTTATTCCCCATGTTTGGTGTTCAAATAGAGAAGACAGAAGGAAAGCAAAAGGCTCTATTGCAAAATACCTCAGGACTGAGGAAAGGCCTTTCTGAACCAGGTCATTGGAAAAATGCTGTTAGTCGGTTATTGCTGCATCAACAGTGGCTGCCCACAAGCTGGGAGGTCAAGGGATGGCAGGCACTAGGTTGTAGGGAAGAATTTTTCTAATCTCTTTTAAGAACTCCAAAGCATGAGAAGACTCTTCTATGTGAGCACGCTTACCTTAGAAGGTCAAGATCAAATCTCTCTTGCTGTGCCTTACCACACTGCCTTCCAAATAATGCTACAGAACAGTCTCTTGAGCTATGTTAAAATGTCATTTCACAACTTAAAAAAAAAAACCCTTTCATCCACAGCCCTAAATTACCTCTTTATATGCCTTTTAAAACGTAACCTTCCAGCCCTCGTAGATTAATTACTTCTACTTCTAAGATTGAAAGTCCATTTGTTTACTTGTCTAGTTTTAATTTTTTTAAGAAAAGACACTTACATTTTCATAAATAATGTCCTTCTGCTGATTTCTGTTGTTTGAGTTTTATTTCCATTCGCTTTCACAATCTCTGATGAAATCTAGGTGCTATTAAATTCCTATCAGTCTCTGACTGGGATCAAGGGATCTAAGTAGTTGGTGTAGAGGGAAAATGTATAACAGCACATGCTCGTATGATTACACAGTGAAGAACTAAACTAGCCAAACTATAAAATGGGAAAGGCAGTTAAAGAAAGGTATCAAACAATGGTGCTCTAAGGAATTGAAAGCAACATTTTAGGAGTTGAAAGCACCATTTTAACTTCATCATTCATAAGGAATTTAGGGGTAGTGATATAGTTTAGTGGTAGAGTACTTGACTAGCATACCCTAACATCCCCAGTGCTAATGGTGGTGTGGGGGAGAAGGTAGGATAGATTTAATACAGAAAAATGTGCCTCATTAAAACCCAAGGTTTTCACCTTGTTTACTTACATCTATATAATTACATCCAGTGAAACCATGTAATGAGTTTAGCACAAGGATAGAAACAGAACCAAGATATCTGTGCACAGGGCTCTTTTCTGAGACTGATACTCTAACCAAGGACCATTCATGGATATAACCTAGAACCCCTGCACAGATATAGCCCATGGCAGCTCAGTATCCAAGTGGGTTCCCTAGTAAGAAGAAAAGGGACTATCTCTGTCATGAACTCAGGAGCTAGCTTTTTGACCACCTCCCTTGGATGGGGGAGCAGCCTTGCCAGGCCACAGAGGAAGACAATGCAGCCAGTCCTGATGAGACCTGATAGTCTAGGGTCAGATGGAAGGGGAGGAGGACCACACCTATCTGTGGACTGGGAGAGGAGCATAGGAGGAGATGAGGGAGGGTGGGGTTAGGAGGGGTAGGAGAGGGGGCTACAGCTGGGATACAAAGTGAATAAACTGTAATTAATATAAAAAATAAAAATTAAAAAAAAATGAATGAGTTTGGCAAAGGTGGTTTAGGAGGGTTCAACTGAATTTTCCCCTGTGGGACAACACAATGATTCAGGGATTTACATGAGTTTTGTTGGCTGTTTTTTTTTTTT
>NW_026592481.1:1570022-1597872 GCF_907164565.1 Psammomys obesus | reverse complement strand
CACACACACACACACACACACACACACAAATACCTAGGGTGTCTAAGAAGCTAATAGAGTTGGGACCCTAAATCCATGTCTAAACTTTCTCCTCTATTGTATACTAAGTTAGAAGCACATTATATACAGATCCTGTTCAGATTTCAGGGAAGAGGGTTGGACAATGTAGAAATGAGGACAGGAATCATTAAGAACATCTTAGCATCTGTTTGGCATACTATCCAAGCTTCTGCCTCAACTACTGACTTAACGACCATATATTCTCCTGGTCAGAAGGAGTAATGGAGACATTTCTTCTAGTGTAGAAATACAGTCCCTGTGTGAGCCATTAAAGGACACAGGGGATGTCTTTGGCCTTTTTGTCCTGGCTCAGGCCAGTTCTCTAGATATATTTCTGTGTTAACATGCCAAGTTACTCCAGGAATGGAAAGTCCAAAAATTATGATGTACTAACCTGTTTGTGCCAGGGTTTTATTAGTTCTAAATCCATAGATAAGCTTCTCATGGCAATGTGACTTTTCTCACTGTGCTCATTTTAGAGTCAAGTTATAACATCAGGATCAGCTTAGATGGAATAATTCAACCTAAGAGATGAATTATTGAAGCTGCTGAACTTTAGTGTAACTATGCCTTTCTCAAGTATTTATAGGGCAGGAGGATGAAGTCAGCTCAGGTCACTTGGTCCTACGTTATTCATCTGGCAACAAAGCCTGTGCATTCAAGTTCATTTCCCCAACAGATTCCACTTTGAACTCCCAAAGTACCTTGAGAGGATGCTGTTCCCTTCATGCGTCCTTGGGGAATACGCTCTTTACACATCCCATGCCCTTTCCGAAATCATGTCAAGCTACCCTGGGGGGAATGAGATGAGACAAACTATCACCTTGTAGCCCAGGCTTGCCTAGAATTCACTAGGTATACAAGGCTCTCCTAAAATTCACTAGGTAGCCCAGGCTGCCATCAAACTCATTGCCACCCTCCTGCCTTTGCCTTTGAAATGTTGGGATTATAGAAGTGAACCATCACACCTGTCTGAAGCAGTATTATTGAATCAGATTTAAAGAAGAAAAGCACTCCATCTCTAGTACTCTTTGAATTTATTTACAAATGTATAGTAATCCAAACACTCACATACACAGGCACACATTCACTATTGCACAAGGTGTAAATAAGCCTACTACAGCTTTCTTTCCTCCACTTTCTCTATACCTCCTACTCCTATAGATCCGGCCCTGAATCTGTTATCAATATGGTTATAATAATGTTGGTAATAATAGTTGCCAAATTTATTTATTTAGTATACTAGGTACTGTGTTAAATGACCTTAGCATGTAATTAATGCATCAAAGTCTCACAAAAATCAGAGTTAAATTATCTTCCAATTCTTTTAAGAAAGAAAATTGAGGCTAGAGACTCCAACCAACTTACCCCAAATCATACAGCTCAGTGAGATTGTGATTTGAGTGCACCAGGCTCAGGAGGTTGAGGCAGGAGAACCGCCATAAGTTCAACATCACTTGATCTACTTAGTGAGACTCTATCTTTAAAAAAATATAGAAGTGAAATTTTCCTTTGTATTTTTAAATCAGGTAACCTGCTTGCTTGTTTTTAATAAAAGAAATACTAGTATGTGTTTTGTCATTGTTGGTGGTGTTGTTTTCAGTTAACTTCCACAAAATGATATCACTGAAATGGTTGAGTAGACAGCAGTGCCTGCCTCCATGTTTGATGACCAGAGTTCAATCTCTGGAGCTCACATGGTGGAAGGAGAGAATAGGTTCCTATAGGCTGTTCTTGAACCTCCTGCACACATGCCATGGCACACTCCTCCCCCACACAAATTAAATATATCCCACCAAAGAACTCGCAACCAAATACAACCCTCTTCCATCTTGTCATCACACCCAGTTCTGAGACAACCCCCTAATTCATCTCTTTTCTAGTTGTTGGTGTAATTTATTTGGTGTGATTCTGGCCTTGGAACACAGGACCTCAGCATGCTAAGCACATGCTCTAGGCCAGCCTGGACCCGGTTTCTTTCTTCAGTTTCTCATGTGCAATTTTCATAGATACAGTTAACTCAAGTTCATAGCTTGATGAGTTTAGAATGACTTTTATCAAGTATCCTTGAAAAATAATGAATTTACCTATTATATTACCACTTAGTTTCTTTTATTCTCCACTAACAAGTGCTCCATGAGAACATCATTATGTTCTAGTCTTGGTTATGTGTTTGGCTTTAAATTGTATCATTCCATTGTTAGGTTTGTTCAATCTCCTTTAGGTAGTGTGTTTGACTTTTCACCTAGGAGAAATGAAGAGTTTTGTGTCTGCCTCATCTCTTTCCCTCCATCCCACCATTTTGTTACAACTTCTTTCTAACCCAGGCCACCATTTTCTCCCATATTTACATAATTTGTATTGTCACTAATAGTACTCTTTTCTGTGGTAATTAGGGATCACAGCTATTTAAACCAGTGCAGTCAGTGAAACTACATGGTCAAGTGCCTTCACAAAAACCATGAAGTTGGACTAGGAAGAAATATCAGTTTGTAAAAAACCAGACAACTTGAGTTCAATCCCCAGAAGCCACCTTGTAAAAGTTGAGCATGATGATACAGACTTTCGATCTCACCCCTGGAATGGTGGAGACAGATGGGATTTCTGGGGCTCACTGGCTGCCCAAATTAGCTTTTTAGGCAGCCTTCAGACCAGTGGAAAACACTCTTCCAAATGATGAAGTGGCCAACACTTGAGAACAGATACCACATTTGACCTTTAACTTTCATGTATACACACACACACACACACACACAAGCAATACCTTATAATGTTATTCAGAGCTCTTCCACAGAGTGCAGCAAAAAGCCCTACTTGGCATGGAAAGAAAAGCCAGCTAACTGAATTTACTATCTGTAAGGTAGTGCATCTCAAAATATGACCTCTCAAACAATAGTATCAGCATCATCTAGAAACCTGGTGGAAATGACAACTGAAAGACCCCCAGAGGGTATCTTCCGTCTGAGAGACCCCCTCCCAAGGAACAACGAGGCCAGGCGTTCGGATGCAATCAGCAAGAGGCTTTTATTTTAATACACGGGTACCCGGGGCAGCAGAGTCACTCGGAGGACTTGCGCGCCCCCTGGGTGGAAAGCTGGGCTTTTTATAGGGTTTTAGAGCAGAAGCGCGGGTACGGAAGCGAGAAGCATGGTTACAGGGAGCTGATTGGTACATTTAAATGAGACCACAATTTGAGTCAGAGTTTGGCAGGGACACCAGGATTCCAGGAACTGGGTGGTCGAGACGGTCATGATGAATCCTTAACTTGGGCCGCCACCTGTTGTTTTCCTTAGGACTCCTATCTCAACTGGAACAGTCTCACAGATATCCCATGAGGGTGATTAACACAAGCTGTTTTTAGCTCGACTGGGGCAGCCTGACTGCAGATATGACACAGCTGGGTTTCTCAGTAATTTTCCAGTTTCCCACCTAGCCTACAGAGTTTCTCAAAACAGTGGTGTCCCGCAAAATGGTGTTAGCTATGTCTAACTTAGGGTGAGGCGGGGGTCTTTCATTCCCCCATTTTTCTTCTAACTTAGAATGGAATCTTCCATTCTAGGGCCTAGGGAGAGTCAATTTCTGCCCCCTGCTGTTTGAGCTGATGATACTGCTGGGTCAATACCAACGCTTGTATGACAGAGAGCCGGTCTTTCATAAACTGGATCAGCCGATTCAGAATACAAGACCCAAATAACAAGATCAAGAGGATTACGATTAAGGGGCCCATGAGGGAGGAAACGAGGGTGGTGAACCAGGGGGACCGACTAAACCATCTCTCGTACCAGCTCTGTCCTGACTCAAAGAATTGCTGTCTCTGTCTGAGTCTTTCTCTGAGTTTAGCCATGTTATCCCTTACCAATCTAGTATGGTCAGCAGCTAAGCAGATGCTCAAGATAATAGCTGATGCCAGGGAGCCACTTTTGACTTAGCATTTCAGCCTGCTAGGGGGGATTTGGGCGAAGATCCGTCTTCTGGAGCTTCTTTGATGCTGACTGTTGGACCGTAGGCATCAGGAGCTAGGGAGGCTGAAATGCCAGTCAAAGGCTGGGCAATAGGGCAGTCCCAAGCATCTGGTTAGTTGATCCACCGGAAGAGGCAGGGAGCAATCAGGTCAGTTTCCAGGAAGTCCAGATCTCAGCTTGCAGTCCACAGCTGATCCCAGAACAGAGTTAAACAGGTGAAAATCTGCTGAGACAAATTTAGACTGGAGACAGAAGTTAAAATTTATCTATTAAATTGGAAAGATCAGGGAAAATCTCATCTGTGATCCTTTTGAGCTATGCCAGATCCAGGTCAAATCCTGAAACTTATATGAAATTTTTTAGTACACAAAAGGAAATACATAATTTTAAATACTCAGAAAAGTAACATATCAGCAAATTGAACATTTTGAGAGTAACAGGTAAAACTGCATCCCACTGAATAAGTATCAGCTGTTGGTAATTAGCCACGAATGAAGATTAGCCACGAAAGAAGCTTGGCCATTTTTTTATACACTCAGCATCTTTTAGTCCCCATCTCTATGTTTATACTGGAAAGTTAGGCAGAAATACATTACTGGCTTTAGTGCTAAACCCTGGATGCTTGATTTTTCTTAACAAAGCAATTAGAAGGAATAGGTTTAAGATATTTCTGTGTCAAAATCTATCCCAGAAATGGCAGATATTAAGAATACCATACTAAAAGCTATGACTTTTGTGTAAGCAGTCAGTGCTCTATCAATTTATCAGAACTCTATTGATTAATGCCAAAACTCTGAACTTCTGAAATCTCATAACATAAGCACAACAGTAGCAAAGAGGGGGGAGAGATCTAAAGTATTTCTCATTTTTAACATGCTTTAAACTATTTTTATCAACTTAGACACTCTGATTTTTTGTATTTATTAATCCTTAAATATTTTCTCAGACTAAATAACATCACTCTAGATTTTTACAACCTAAACTCCTATATCCTCAGACTCTACATAGGCTCCGTATTTTTTTTTAATCTAGCTATATATCTTAAGACACAGATAACTAACATGAATTCTGTGAGCAAGGCAAACCTGTTTTCCTTTCTAAATAAGAGATCTAGTACCTAGTAGTTCTAGCTAATAAACTGATCAATGAACTAACAGTGGATCTAATTGTCTTCTCTCTAGCTGCAAAGCTACTGTAAGCTTAGCATAGCCATCAAGGTGTTCAGAGACCTGAGAAGGATAAGTTATAAGCTAAATAAATATACCAATCCATGTGTCAATCAAAATTACAGAGATGACTACTTAGTCCATCACCTAGGCAGTGTCCCTCGCTCCTGTCTCTCATGGCATCCTGAACAGAGGCTGTCCAGCCAGGCACAGAAATTGAGAGACTGCTTTTACTGCTTCTGTGGAAACAGGAACAGAAGAGACTGACCTCACCTTGCCTCTCACAATGTGAGACAATGGCTCTTCAGATGTCCCCGGCTTTGTCCACAGCTTAGGCTGGGCCCTAGCAGTGGGCCAGTTGAGGCAATATTGCCCAGTGGTTAGCATACCACAATCTAGAGTCGCAGTCATCTGTCGTTGTGTCCAAATCTTCTCGGAGACCTTGGGGGAGCTACTGCCAGGATTTCAGGACTTTCTGTCACAATAAGCTTGCACAGTTAAAATGCCATATTCATCAGATCTCTGACAAGCTTGAGGGCCAGCATATCTGAGTTACTCTTTGTCTATCTTTATTATCTGTTTTAAACTGTGTAAAAGAAAAACTAAACAAAGACACTAGGTATAGCCAACTGCAGTTGTTAGTATAACTTTAAATCTGCTCTTTCTGAACTAAAATCAAAGCAAATCTTTTAATCAGATACAGTTCATAGAGAGCCTAGCAAATCTTGCTGCTCCTACCACTTGCATTAAAATTGAACAGTAAAAAGCTTTGCATTTAGCACTAATCAGATGACTGAACATAACTGAGATACCTGAACAAAAATGATCACAAACTCATGGCTCCACCCTTTCTCTCTGGACTAGCATGGCGGCTGACCACATGTAACTGAACTCAGCTGGAAGCCCTAAACAGATATGGCAGCAAAAATACAGTTTCACGTGCTCTCTATCCCTGAAGATCATGGCGGCTAGCCACGTGTTAGGCTACCACAGGCTGCGACTGACAGTACCAAACATAGCCATTAGGTGCTGATGATGATACAGCAAACATTGTGGAGCATTTACAATCCCCCACAACCAACATTTTTAACTTAGTGATTAAATAAGTTTTAGAACCAACTGCATAACATTACAGTACAGAACAATTTTAAACTGTATGAATTATTCTAGCCATACCAAACCTATCAGCCAGAATTTTTTTTCCTTAAAAGAACATAAGAAAACATTTTGTAATGAGGAATCACCAGCCTTTTAAATGAACTATAACATATTTAAAATACAGTTTTTTTTCTCAAATCATATTAACTCTCTGGCTTTTTATAATACATCCACTAACCTTTTGCAACATCCTATATACCTTTAGGTTCCTAGCTTTCTTTTTTTGGCTTAACCAGACATTCTTACTTTTTTTTTTTTTTTGCTCTCTCTCTCTTGCTTTTTAGACAACATACAAACTCTCATCAAAATCCTTTCCATCCTAACATGATCCTGCTGGAGCCCTGCGTCCACAAGACCAGGGTTGTAACATGTTTTTCCATAAACAAAGCAGCTTAACAAACAAACAGCTCTCCATAAGATACATTCTAAAAACTGCAATTTTTTTTTTTAATTAGCACAAACCATACGGCTGGGTTTTATTTAATAAAATTGATAAAATAAATATCAAAGTATTTTTATTTTTCCCCAAAGGATCGAGAAACTTTCAAACTTTGTCAGATTACCCAAGATCATTGTCATACCCAAATGCCTGATAAACTTTAAATATTTTATAGCCTTAAACATTTAAACAATTTTTTAAAACTCGTCCCTGCAATATCAAAGCAAAGTATTTTCTTTAGGAGTGAATTTAGAAAGCATAACCATAATTTTAAAGTCAAAACCAGATTTTAAGACCAAAATTTATCAGTGAAAACAACCCAATCTTCAGAACCAATATTAACTTAGAACAAGACTTTCTTCTTATCCTAAAAGGAAATAAAATCATTTTGACTCAGATATTTTGCAACCTTTGTTCTTTTCCTGAGCCACACCATTTGGCAATTTACATTATTGTTATTTAAACATATGCATTTATAGACCCTACAAACACATAGGCACATATACGTGTTTTAAACAAGGATTTGAATTTAACCTTAAAACATACCCAATTATTTTTGATCATATCAACCATTTAAGACCAATTGAAAACAATTGTATAATGGCCATATATTTCCTAAATTACCGTTTGATCTGTAAGTTGCAAGCCCCCTAGGTGGGAGGAGGGAAGAGAGGAGCAAGAGGGCATGGTGAGCTCCTGCTGCTCACTTCCCTGCTGAGCTGGCATGAAGGCAAGGGGGAGGAGTTTTTCCTCACTCTCGGCAGCCAGAGCAGCTCCTGTCGTGGAGCAGCTAAGGTGACAATCCCCGCCTAGCCTTGTATAAGGACTTCCACCTAGCAAGCCCACGAGCCTTGCCTGCTCCCTTGGCTCCCTGTGAGCTTTACTCTAGCTTACCTCCCCTGCAGGTCCTGAACCTGCTTCCTGGCCGGGCCTCTCCCCTCCCCCATGCTCTTCAGCTGTCCATCGCAACAAGGGGCCGCATCAAGCCTGTGCCCTGCTGGGTGTGCATTGTTAATTTACAGACCTTTAAGTGCCTGAGCACCGCCTGCCCAAGCTCCAGCCCCAGCTCCACATGTCTCCCCAGCCACCCGAAAGCATTCCCTCCTCGGCTCCCTCGGGAGGGAGAGCACACTGCTTGGTGTCCTGTCATGCAGCCGTGTGCACTCCCGGGCCGAGAACTATTTCTAATTTTAACTGTCCTCTGTCCGAATTTTCATCAGTCCAAGTCTACAAAGAAACAGACACAGAAAAATACATACATACATAAGAAAACACTTATTACACTTACTACAAAAATTAGACAGACAGAACACGACACAAGCCGCGCGGCACGAGATCGACGCAAAACTGAAAGCAAAAATTCAGATGGAGACTGTGTTGGAGGTCCGGTTCCTCCGTCTCCCAGATGAAGCATGTAGCCTTCGAACAGGGGCAAAGCCCCAAAAAGTCCGGGTCGGCTCGTGTCTCCAAACAAACGGGGAGCCAAAAAAAAAATTGGCCCCCACTCAGATGAGGAGTTGGTGGGACTCGAACCCATGACTGGTGGGACTCGAACCCACGACAATCGACCCTCTGCCAGACACCCTGAGACGTCTCCCAGAGATCGCGGAAAAGAAGTCCGAGCCCGTCGGCTCCTTCTGGTTTCCGCCTGATACGGATGACCTGATCAAGTCTCGGATTGCAAACAGAACAGACACAGAAGCACACAACAAAAAAAGACAGCTATGCACAACAGAAAAGACGGCTGGCCAGCTTACCTCCCGAAGGTGGGTCAGTGGTCCCTGGGTAGGGGTCTCAAATCTCGGTGGGACCTCCAAATGAAAGACCCCCGGAGGGTATCTTCCGTCTGAGAGACCCCCTCCCAAGGAACAACGAGGCCAGGCGTTCGGATGCAATCAGCAAGAGGCTTTTATTTTAATACACGGGTACCCGGGGCAGCAGAGTCACTCGGAGGACTTGCGCGCCCCCTGGGTGGAAAGCTGGGCTTTTTATAGGGTTTTAGAGCAGAAGCGCGGGTACGGAAGCGAGAAGCATGGTTACAGGGAGCTGATTGGTACATTTAAATGAGACCACAATTTGAGTCAGAGTTTGGCAGGGACACCAGGATTCCAGGAACTGGGTGGTCGAGATGGTCATGATGACCCCCTTAACTTGGCCCGCCACCTGTTGTTTTCCTTAGGACTCCTATCTCAACTGGAACTGTCTCACAGATATCCCATGAGGGTGATTAACACAAGCTGTTTTTAGCTCGACTGGGGCAGCCTGACTGCAGATATGACACAGCTGGGTTTCTCAGTAATTTTCCAGTGTCCCACCTAGCCTACAGAGTTTCTCAAAACAGTGGTATCCCGCAAAATGGCGTTAGCTATGTCTAACTTAGGGTGAGGCGGGGGTCTTTCAACAACCACTGGGCTTCACCTAAGACCCAGGAAACTGAATAATACTATCTGGACATCTGTGACTTAGCTTACCTTCCGTATTACTCCAAAGCATGCTCAAGTGTAGTGGTGGGCAGCTGTGCTTGCTGAGTGCAAGATTTAGGGCCTTTGCAGGAGCATAACCTAACAGGACTGCCTAAAGCGAAGCTAAAAACAGTTCCCTCTGGTACTTCACCTTGAAGGACAGCTGTGAACCTGGCTTTGGTCATCATCACCAAGGTAAGACTACCTTGAGAGTCTGCCCTCCTGCTGATCCCAACCCTGCAGGTTTGTCAAGATTGAGTTTGTCATCTGTGGGAGCCACCTGTGGGGATGTGGGTCTTGAACAGGCACAGAAGTGAAGATGCTATACCACCCTGACTCCCAGAGGCTCTAGTAGTTTAAATGGCTCTCGTGAGGAACAGTATCAACTCAAGACCCTCCAGACCTAGTTCTCAGCACAAAGGAGATGTATTTGCCCCAGGGAGACAGAAGGCAGGGTATAGTAGACAAAGACAGGAGATAGAGGAAGAGGGAGGAAGAAAAGAAAAGAAGAGGTTGTTTGTCCCTGAGGGGCAAAGGACTGACTCTAGATAGAAAGGAGACAGACATAGCACATAGGAAAAAAATGATAGTCTATAAAGGTACAAGAGAAATCCCCATGTTAGGATGGTGTCTAGTTTTCGTTGAGCATGTTAATTAGGTGAGCTAAAGGGAGCTTTGATAGCTGGACCTTTGTAGTCAGCCTCAGGAGGAGAAAGTGGCCAAACATGGGAACAGACCTTAGCGCTAAGCTTTAGGAATATAATCTAATGAGGTCTTTGTTGTAGTTGTTATTATTGTTGTTGTTTTTGTAAGGCAGAGGAAATGAGGGAGAAAGGTAGGATCTAAAAGAGACATATTTGCTGTGCTTGAGCTGACTAGATTCTCTTCATGGTAATGCTCCCTAAATATGAAGATGTGTTATTATGGCAATATGATCCACCTGTCTCTGCCTTCTGAGTCCTGGGATTAAAGGCATGCACTGTTACCACCCTGTGAGTTCTTCTTGTTCTACTGTTATTTTCCATCCTCATAAAAAATGGTACACAAAAATATCCATTTTGGAATATTGTTTTGAAGTCTAGAATTTTTATTCATTTGTTCTACCTAGTAATGCCCACTCTTATCCCTTGGAAGCTTGTGTATCTCTTCATTTCTAGATGTTTTCCTTCTGTTCTTTTTCATTCTCTCTTACTGTTAACTGGCTTTCTTTCAACTGTTAGTCAGTTCCTTACTGTGTCCTTCAGAGTAGACTACCAAAGCAAACAGAATAACTTGCTAAAAGACATATATAGGGAAAACTAACCATGGTGATCGGTTAATTGCTCTCTCTAGAAATAAATTATAATTGATGTATCTAATTGAATGGTTAAATAATTTATTTTATATAGCATTATTCTCAAACCAAAGTATTTTCAAATATCCATGTTCATATTTAAATATTTTAAAATATATTTTTATTATTTGAGAAACTCATAAATGCATACAATATGTTTTGAACAAATTTAATCCTCCTCCTTCCCCTCCAATTCCTATCATTATTTTTAATTAATTTAATTTAATGTGTAAAAGTGTTTTAACTGAACGTATAACTGGGTAACAAATGCATGCCTAGTGCACACATAGGCCAGAAGATGGCATCAGATCCCCTGGAGTTGCAGTTACAAATGGATATGAGCCACTTTGTAGGTGCTGGGAATTAAACCTGAGTCATTTGGAACAATAGACAGTGCTCTTAAACACTGAGCCATCTCTCCAGTACTATATCTCCTATTTTTATTGGAAATTCTTTCATTATTTTTCCCGACAACATAATTAGAGTATAGAAAAATATTTGCAGTGTGATGTTGTTGGTATTCATAGACATACCTGATTTAATCAAATGGACAAAGTTATGAAAGAGTGGAAAAAAGGCAAGAAAGAGAAGAAAACGAACTGATTTATTCTGGAGGTACACCATTAATGTATCTTTGAAAAAACATAGTACTGTTTAGTGTGTCTGTGTGTGTGTGTATAATAACTTAAAAACGGATCTCATTTCAATGATTATACCTTTTTGTCTACCTTGTTATTACCGAAAAATGAAGTCCCACATTATTCTATGAACTCCCTGGCAGAATTCTGTTTTCTCATTACTGTATAATATTTTTTTTGTACCTCTCTGCTATCATTATTTATTTTCCCAGTGATGGCCAACCATATAACCTTCAACTTCATTCTCTAAGCAAAACTCATTATAAGGCCTGATATAATAATATAGACAAACACACACACACATACACACACACACTTGACCAAGATGGCTAGACCTTATTTACATTTCCATAGAGCATTATTTAATATTAGCCTACCAACAATTCAATATTACCTATAATCCAAACTCATCATAGCTTTGCTTATTTGATGAGTTTCTGTTTTTTAATGTTTTTAATTTATATCCTCAGACTACTAATAATTACAAGTGCCTCTTTTTATATAGTTGTTAAATGTTTCATGTTCTCTGTCGTTTACTTACCTTCCATCTTTGGACTGATATTTTCTTTGTTCATTATTTGACAGTCTCATACATGTAGATAATGAATTTAAAAACAATTTCATTCTTATTACCTTTTCAAACCTCTCTTCTTCTGCCATAACAGTTCTTCCCAAGAAGTCCCTTTCCAATATTCATGTTGGTATGTGCTCACAAGTTTAATTAGGATTGATTGAATGATGAAGAATAGGACTTTTTTACAGTGTTAGCTCCACCAAAGAAAATGGTACCCTTTGATCTAAACACTGTGGTACCGCCTTAGCCCCTCCCAATCTCTGGTAAAATGCTATTTCCTTTTATTAAAAATTTATTTATTTTTTATTAATTACAGTTTATTTACTTTCTATCCCAGCTTTGGCCACCTCACTCTTCCTCTACTAAACCCACCCTTACTCCTTCTTCTCACTCAACCCCTCCTTCAGTCCACGGTTAGGGGATGTCCTCCTCCCCTTCCATCTGACCATACTCTATCAGGTCTCATCAGAATTGGCAGTATTGTCTTCCTCTGTGGCCTGGTAAGGCTGTTTCCCCATCAGGAGGAGTTGATCAAAGAGCCAGTCACTGAGTTCATATCAGAGACAGTTAATGTACCCATTACCACGGAACCCACTTGGAGACAAAGCTGCCATGGGCTACATCAGTGCAAGGGTTCTAGATTATCGACATGCATGGTCTTTGGTTAGAGTATCAGTCTCATAAAAGACCAATGGGTCCACATATTTTGATTCTGTTGCTCTCTTTGTGGAGCTCCTGTTCCGTCCAGGTCTTTCTATCCTCCCATACTTTCATAAGATTCCCTGCATTCTTCTCAAAGTTTGGCTATGATTCTCAGCATCTGCTTTGATATCTTGCTTGGTAGAGTATTTCAGAAACCCTCTATGGTAGGCTCCTGTCCTGTTCTCTGTATTCTCCCTCTTCAACTGTCCATCCTGAATGCCTTTCAGAGTGAGGATTGATTATCTTACCAAGAGTCCTCCTTGTTTAGCTTATTTAGGTGTACAGATTTTAATATGTTTATCTTATATCATATGTCTAATATACACTTATAAGTGAGTATAAACCATATGTGTCTTTCTGCTTCTGGGATATCTCACTCAGGATGATCTTTCCTAGTTCCCAACATTTTCCTGTAAATTTCAAGATATCCTTGTTTTTAATTGTTAAGTACTATTCAATTGTGTAAATGTACCACAATTTCTGTATCCATTCCTCCTTTGAGGGACGTCTGGGTTGTTTCCAGATTCTGGCTATCATGAATAAAGCTGTTATGAACATGGTTGAGCCAATGTCCTTGTTGTGTACTTCAGCATATTTTGGATATATACCTAGGAGAGGTATAGATGGATCTTGAGGAGGCATTATTTCTAATTTTCTGAGAAAGTGTCAGATTGATTTACAAAGTGGTTGTACAAGTTTACATTCCCACCAGCAATGGAAGAGGGTCCCCTGTTCTCCATATCAACTCCAGCATGTGTTGTCACTTAAGTTTTTGATATTAGCCATTCTGATGGGTATAAGGTGAAATATCAGGGTCATTTTGATTTGCATTTCCCTGATGACTACGGATGTTGAGCATTTCTTTAAGTGTTTCTCTGCCATTCCGTATTCCTCTATTGAGAATTTTCTCTTTAGCTCTTTATCCACTTTTTCCATTGGATTACTTGATTTTTTGCTGTTTAAATTCTTGAGTTCTTTATATATTCTTCGTATTAACCCTCTCTGAGACATAGGGTTGGTGAAGATTCTTTCCCAGTCTGTAGGCTGTCCAATAATTTTGTTCTGATGACAGTGTTCTTTGCTTTACAGAGGATTTTCAGTTTCATGAGGTCCCATTTATTGATTTTTTTTTTAATCTTAGAGCCTGTGCTGTTGGTATTCTGTTCAGGAAGTAGTCTCCCTACGAAAAAGTTCAGGCTCTTCACCACTTTTTCTTCTAACAGATTTACTGTGTCTGGTTTCATGTTGAGGTCTTTGATCCACTTGGACTATAGTTGTGTATGGAGTCATAAGTATGGATCTATTTGCATTTTTCTTCATGTAGATATCCAGTTAGACCAGCACCTTTGTTGGAGATGCTGCATTTTTCCATTGTATAGTTTTGACTTCTTTTTCAAAAATCAAGTATCCCTAGGTATGTGTGATTATTTCTGGGTCTTCTATTTGATTCCATTCTTCCTCCACTCTGTTTCTATGCCAATACCATGCAGTTTTTATTACTATTGTCCTGTAGCAAAACTTGAGATCAGGGATGGCAATACCTCCAGATGATCTGTTGTAGTACAGGATTGTTTTAGCAATTCTGGGTTTTTTGTTTTTACATATGAAATTGAGAATTGTTCTTTCAAGTTATATAAAGGAGTGCGTTGGTATTTTGACAGGAATTGCATTGAATCTGTAGATTGCTTTTAGCAGGATGGTCATTTTCTCTATGTTAATCCTAATGATCCATGAGCATGGGTGATGTTTCAATCTTCTAATTTCTCCTTCAATTTCATTCTTCAGAGACTTGAAGTTTATTTATTTTTATTTATTTGTTTGTTTGTTTTTTAGGCATGTTTGCACATGTGTTTTTCTGGCTTGAATCTGTTATTTTTTGATATTTTTATTTAATTATTTTTATTAATTACAGTTTATTCACTTTGTATCCTCCTTGTACCTCCCTCCTTCCTCCTTTCCCATTCTTACCCTCCTTATTTCCCACCTGGTTCCCTCTCCCAGTCAACTGATATGGGAGGACTTCCTCCCCTTCCCTCTGATCCTGTATATCAGGTCTCATCGGCAGTGGCTGCATTTTCTTCTTCTGTGGTCTGGTAAGGCTGCTCCCCACTCAGGGGGAGGTGATCAAAGAGCCAGCCACTGAGTTCATGTCAGAGACAGTTCCTGTCCCCATTATTATGGAGCGCACTTGGATACTGAACTGCCGTAGGCTACCTCTGTACAGGGGTTTCAGGCCATCTCCATGCGTGGTCCTTGGCTGGAGTATCAGTTTCAGAAAAGACACCTGTGCCCAGACTTTTTGGACTTTGTTGTCCTTGTGGAGCTCTTGTCCTCTCCAGGTCTTATTATCTTCCACTTCTTTCATAAAATTTCTGCTCTCTGCCCAAACTTTGGCTATGACAGAGGGCCTCTTAAAGGCTCTTCCTTGCAGGGTATCGAGGCAGATGCTGAGATTCGTTATTATTTTTATTATTATTCATTATTTATTTTTTTTATAAATAAGAGTTTATTTCCTTGTATACCAGCTGCAGCCCCATCCAAATTTCCCTTCCAATTCTATCCACACTCCCTCATCTCCTCCCATGCCCCTCTACAAGTCCAATGATAGTGAAGGTCTTCTTCCCCCTCCATCTGTTCCTAGCCTATCAGGTCTCATCAGGACTGGCTGCATTGTCTTCCTCTATGCCCTGTAAGGCTGCTCCCTCCTCAGAGGGAGGTGATCAAAGAGCCAGCCACTGAGTTTATGTCAGAGACAGTCAACTGTTCCCAATACTAGGGAACCCACTTGGAGACAGATCTGCCATGGGCTACAACTCTACAAGGGTTTTAGGTTATCTCCATGCATGGTCCTTGGTTGGAGTATCAGTCTCAGGAAAGACCCCTGTGCTCAAATTTTTTTGGTTCTGTTGCTCTCCTTGTGGAGCTCCTGTTCCCTCAAGGTCTTTCTATGTGCCCCTCCTTTCACAAGATTCCCTGCACTCTGCCCAAAGTTTGGCCATGATTCTGAGCATTTGCTTTGATACCTTGCTAGGTAGAGCCTTTCAAAGGCCTTCTGTGGTAGGCTCCTGTCCTGTTCCCTGTTTACTCCATTTTCCAATAACCATCCAGTTTGCCTTTCTGAGTGAGGATTGATCATCTTACCAAGCTTCCTCATTCTTGTTTACCTTCTTTAGTTGTACAGATTTGAGTATGTTTATACTATATTATATGTCTAATATCCACTTGTAACTGAATATATACCATGTGTGTCATTTTACTTCTGGGATACCTCACTCAGGATGATCTTTTCTAGTTCCCAACAATTGCCTACAAATTTCAAGGTTTCCTTGTTTTTTTATTTTTTTCACTTTTGAAATTTTAATTTATATTTTTATAGATTATAGTTTCTTCACTTTATATCTCCTCTATAGCCCCTTCCCTCATTCCCTCCCCACCCTTTCTCATCTCCTCCCATTCCCTTCCCCAAGTCCACTGATAGGGGAGGTCCTCCTCCCCTTCCATCTGACCCTAGCTTATCAGGTCTCATCAGGAACTGCTGCATTGTCTTCCTCTGTGGCCTGGTATTGCTGTTCGCCCTCAAGGGAAGGTGGTCAAAGAACAGGCCACTGAATTCATGTCAAAGACAGTCCCAGTTACAACAACACCATTTATTGGAAATGCTGTCTTTTTTCCTTTGTATGGCTTTGGCTTCTTTGTCAAAAATGAAGTATCCATAGGTGTGTACGTTTATTTCTGTGTCTCCTATTCAATTCCATGGATCCATCATTCTGTTTTTATGCCAGTACCATGCAGTTTTTATTACATTGGTCTGTAGTACAGCTTTATATCAGTGATGGAGATACCTCCAGATGATCTGTTGTTGTACAGGATTGTTTTAGCAATTCTGGGTTTTTTGTTTTTACATATGAAATTAAGAAATTGGCCTTTCAAAGTCTGTAAATGAATGTGTTGGTATTTTGGTGGGAATTGCATTGAATCTGTAGATTGCTTTTGGCAGGATGGCTGCCATGTTGGATCACCCAAAATGCTATTTTCAATGGACTTTTATACTTTTGTTGTTATTGTTGATTTCAAGTTCTTTCTTTCTTGAGCATTTAGATACAAAGTCTTCCTTGGAGCATTTCAAATATCTTCCCCCAATACATTAGTTTTAAACTTTGTCCATTGTTTTGTTTGTAACATAAAAAAGTTCATAATATACCATAAGGGCAAAGAGTTACACATTTATTTTGGTACTAAGACTTTTTCTTGAAAGTCATTTTACCATCTTTCATGAAGAATGCATTTCTCACAGTCTCTTCTATTTAATTTAGAGTTTTACCATTTATATGCAGGCTTTTAATTCATCTGAATTATAGTTGTTGACATATAGTCAGAGTTTCCTTTTATTTTTTCTCCACAGATGAAGGCAAATTTTCCTCCTCACATCTCTGAGAAGGCCCTGTAAGACAAGAAACAGATGTGGAGGCTTAAGATAGCAGAGGCTGGTACACATTGAGAGTAGAAATTAGTATCACTGTGAAGTTATGCACATTGTTGCCCTTGGTCCAGTTGCGGTTCTCTGGAGAATGTTTACTTGGTTGTCTCATAAATTACAATGTGATATTGACATGAGGAAATGGCTGAGGTCCTTTGTACCTACTTATAGGAGGAAGATCACAATAAGTATGAACTGAGGCAGAAGAACTAGTCACATATTCTGGGAAAAACTGTTGAAAAACTCATATCAAACACCGCCAGAGATTCCTGAGACAGAAACATTAACTATAATGGAAAACGTAAGTCTCACATTACTCACCAGGCACCAGAGCAACCAAACCATGGTTAACTGCTCTTGAGTGGAGCTCTTCTATAACTCTTAGCCACTGCACTGGTTAGTTTTTGCTGTCAATTTGACATAACCTAGAATCATCCAAGAAAAAGAAATCTTAATTTTGAAATTTCCCAGATAATAATGGCCTGTGGACATGTCTATGGGGGTACTGTCTTGATTGCTACTTGATGTAGGAAGGTCTATCCCATTGTAGGCAACATCTTTTCCAGAATAAGTAGCCCTATATGTGTGTGTGTATAGATAGATAGATAGATAGATAGATAGATAGATAGATAGATAGATACATACATACATACATACATACATACATACATACATACAGATTTAGATAGTAAAAAACTAGTAAACCATGAGACTGTGAATATGGTTTCTGCCTCAGGTCCCTGTCCAACCTTCCCTAGACAATGGGTTGTAACATGGATGTGTAAGGCAAATAAACACTCCTTTTCTTCTTGTTGCTATAGGTCAAAATATGGGGGCACTGTCTTGATTGCTACTTGATGTAGGAAGGTATATCCCACTGTAGGCCACATCTTTTTCCAGAATAAGTACCCTGTGTATGTGTGTGTGTGTGTGTGTGTGTATGTGTGTGTGTGTGTGTGTGTGTGTTTAAACTAGTAAACCATGAGCCATGAGCCTGTGAATGTGGTTTCTGCCTCAGGTCCCTGTCCAGCCTTCCCTAGACAATGGGTTATAACATGGATGTGTAAGACAAATAAGCCCTCCTTTCCTCCTGTAGCTTTGGGTCAAAATGTTTTGTTACAGCAACAGACTGAAATTGGAACAGAACTTGGTTCCAGAAGTGGAGCATTGCTATGATGGACCTGACCATCTTGTTTTACAGAACATTGTAGAAACACTTGGAACTTTGAGCTGGAAAAGTAATTGAGTAGTCCAATTCTACGGGCATATTCTAGTGTGGGTTTGGAAGACAGTGATAAAAAGATAAATGTAGACTATGGAGACCTAATTCATGAAGTTTCAGGGTAAAACAAGGACTTAAATAAAAACATAAGTAGGAGCTGTTTGGGTAACGTTTTGGATCGAGAATCTGTGTTTGCTAATCAGCTGAGGATGAAAATTATCTGTGATTAGTAAGAGATCACTGCTAGTTGGTAAAAAAAAATTATGTGCTTAGTTAGAACTTGGAGAGGTGTTGATTTTTGATAGACTAGGATCAGAAGGAAGAGAAGGAGGACCTCTCCTATCAGTGAACTGGGGGAGGGGCATGGTTGGAGAAGAAGGAGGAAAGGTGGGATTAGGAGGGGAGGAGGGAGGCAGCTACAAGTGGAATAAAAAGTGAATAAACTATGATTAATAAAAATTATATATCATATATCAATCATATATTATTATATATTATAAATTATATTGTTATACATTATACATTATTTTTATATTTTTTATATTTATTACATATTATATAGTATTATATTATATACTGTTATATTATTAGAAATATTATATATTGGTGGAAGAAGATGGCAGTGCCTAGTGTGCACCTTTGCTGAAGGGCAAAGGACCTGTAACGCTGAAATTGGTGAGTGAAGGGGCTGTTCAACCCAGAACAGAGTTATCTAGACTTCCAGGAAGAAAGAGACTAACTATGAACTGAGTCCATCTAGAATCAGGTCACAGTAGACTCCTCTGGGAAGGGACATACAGGGAGGAAACCCAACCCCCTACTCCCTCTTTGGAGGAGGCAGGAGGGGGCAAGCAGAACCCGTCACAGACCACATTGTCCGTACCCCAGCCCCAGGTAAAGCTGCAGCTTTCACCAAAAAAACCCCGAGATCTGGGACTGAGAAAACCCAATCCTTTCAGACACTCCCCCGAGAATGCCTCTATAACCCTGCCCCCATGGAGTGGAAGGATAGAGAGGCACACAGTGGCTTCACAGTGCCTGGACCCCAGTGCTGCCAGCTGCTCCTAGCAAACAAACTTAAGCTTGGAATCTGGGACTGTGGTCATTCAACATGTCCTGACACTCTCCCTGGTCCAGCGCAATAAGGATCTAGAACCAAGTCCCAGCACCAGCAGCCCCCTGGCCCCTGGCAGAGAAACCCCGGCTCAGGATCGGGGACTGAGGATTCCAACCCCTCCTGACACTCCCCTGAGAGAGCCACCATAAGTTTGCCCTAGCGGAGGGGAAGATCGAGTGGCGACCTGCCACAGGCCACAGCACCCCTTCTCCAGCACACCCAGAGGCACCTGGCAGAGAAACCTAAATTCTGGATCTGAGGACACTCAACCCCACCTGGTACTCTCTTGGAACCGCCGACATATGCGCTAGCACCTGGCAGCTTCTGGCAGAGAGATCTGGGCAAGGGATCTGGGATTGAGGACACTCAACCCAACTCTTTCCAGTGCTACCCCAGGACCAGCCACCATAAGCTTTCCCTGCTGGAGGGGAAAGTCAGAGAGGCAACAAACCGAGCAGGTGGACACGGAGTCCTGTTGCTACAGTGCCACAGAGCTGACTTTTAGATTACATGTGCATTTACTCCAGCAGGATCAAATCAGAGAGTAGAGAGCAAGGGGAACCCCTATGCAATCCAACTGGTCCTGCAAGGAAGTGAGTGTAACTTCTAGGGAGTGTTTGCCCCAGACTCAGGGCCTCTCTATGCAAGCAACCAGACAAGAGATCCCTGCCACCCACATCCCTAGTGTGGGCACCATAGGGATTCTTGGGATAGCGACCCCAATGCTGAAGCCTCTGCCTTGCGGGACTACCAGTGAAATCCAGGCAAACAATCCCTGGATCCCAGACAGAGCCGCATAGTAGTGGACTACAGACCACTGCAATAGTCAGGGAATCTGCACATGCACACTGCGCATGCAAATAGAGCCAGCATCACCTTCCTTACTTAGGTAAAATTGAAACCACAACACACACTTCCAAACCAGTGAATCTCTCTCATCTTCCTGAATAAACAGTCCAGAAAACAGAAGGAGACAATCTTAGCCTGAACTACAAACTCCAGGAGCAAACAGTGAGGGTTATAGATAACCAGATGGCCAGAGGCAGATGTAAAAACACACCCAACAAAAATCAGGACATTATGGCTTCACCAGCAACCCCACAAATCAATGGACACTTAAATTCACGAGATACACAAAAAATGACTTTAAAACTATGTTTTTTCCAGCTATTAGACAAAATGAACAAAACCCTCAAAGAAATGACCAAAGAAATCGAGAAAAACAAAGAGGAAATAAATAAAGCTCTCAGAGAAATGATCATGAAAATTGAGGCAAACAAAGCTCTCAAAGAAATATCTACACAAATGAAGGCAAATAAAAAAGAAACGAACAAAGCTCTCAAAGAAATACAGGCAAATACAGCCAAACAAGTAGAGGCACAATTAGCAACACGTAGAGAGGAAACTGACAAAAAAAAATAGAAGCCATTATTGAAAAGCAGGACTCCACATTCACACAAATGAAGGAAATGGTGCAAGACATGAGAACAGAATTAGAATCAACAAAGAAAACACAAACAGAGAAAAATCTGGAGCTGGAGAACAGAGAAAAGAACAGGAACTACAAAGGTTACAAGAGATGGAAGATTGAATCTCGAGTGCCGAAGATATACTTGCAGAAACTGACATGTCTCTCAAAGAAAAAGTAAAATCAGCAAAGTTCCAAACACAAAACAGCCAAGAAATCAAGGACACCATGAAAAGACAAGATCTAAGAATAATAGGAGTAGATGAAAAAGAAAACATCAGGCTCCAAGGTCCAGAAAATATTTTCAATAAAATTATAGAAGAAAAATTTCCCAACTTAAAGAAAGAGATGTCCATAAACATACAAGAGGCCTACAGAACACTGAATAGACTAGAACATAAAAGAAATTCTTCACGTCACATCATAGTCAAAATACTGAATCTACAGAACCAAGAAAAAACTTTAAAAGCAGCAAGGGAAAAAGGCCAAGCAACAAATGAAGATAGACCTATCTGAATCACACCAGATTTCACATAGAAACTATGAAAGCCAGAAGGGCCTGGACAGAAATCATTCAGTCCTTAAGGGACCACAGATGCCAACCCAGAATACTATACCCAGCAAAATTTTCAATCAACATAGACGGAGAAGTCAAAATATTCCATGACAAAACCAAATTTGAACAATATCTACACAGTAACCCAGCTCTACCGAAGTTACTAGAAGGGAAACTTCAACCCAACAAAACACAACTGCATCTAAGGAAACAGAGGAAATAGATAACTACACAACAAAAAATCCAAAGGAAAACAGGCAATGAAACTCAGCAACACCACCAACCCTACATCAAAAGAAAGTAACAATTGTTGGTCACTATTATCTATCAACATCAATGGACTCAACTCCCCAGTAAAAAGACACAGACTAACAGAATGGTTGCAGAAACAAGATCCAACATTCTGTTGCATCCAAGAAATACACCTATGTAACAAAGATAAACACTACTTCAAAGTAAAGGGCTGGAAAAAATGTTTTTGAAGCAATGGTTCCAGAAAAAAAGCTAGAGTAACCATCCTAATATCTAATAAAATAGACTTTCAAACAAAATTAATCAAAAAAGATAAGGAGGGCCACTATATTCTCATCAAAGGAAAAATCCACCAAATGGACATCACAATTTTGAACATCTATTCCCCAAATACAAGAGTGGCTACATTTGTAAATAAAACATTATTAAAGCTTAAATCACACATTGATCCTAATACCTTAATAGTGGGAGACTTCAACACCACACTCTCACCAAGGGACAGATCAACTAGACAGTACCCAAACATGGAAATAAAGGCACTTACAGAGTCCCTAAATCAAATGGATTCAATAGATGTCTACAGATCTTTTCACCCAAACTCAAAAGAGTATACATTCTTTTCAGCACCTCATGGAACCTTCTCCAAAATAGACCATATAGTTGGTTACAAAGCAAGCCTCAACAGATACAAGAAGATTGAAATCATCCCTAGTTTTCTATCTGACCACCATGGACTAAAGCTGGACCAAAACAACAACAGAAATAACAAAAAGCTGACACGCACATAGAAACTGAACAACTTGCTATTCAATGACAGCTGGATCAAGGAAGAAATAAAAAAAGAAATTAAAGACTTCCTAGAATTCAATAAAAATGAAGGCCCAACATACCCAAATTTATGGGACACATTGAAAGAAGTGCTCAGAGGAAAATTCACAACACTAAGTGCCTTCAAAAGAAATTTGTAACATCACATACCAGCAACTTAATGGCCCAACTGAAAACCCTAGGAAAAAAAGAATCAGATACACCCAAGAGGAGTAGAAGGCTTGAAATAATCAAACTCAGGAATGAAATCAATCAATTAGAAACAAAACTATTCAAAGAATCAATGAAACCAAGAGCTGTTTTTTTTTTTTTTTGAGAAAATCAACAAGATAAACAAACCCTTAGCCAAACTAACTAAAAGGCAGAGAGAATCTATCCAAATCAGCAAAACCAGAAATGAAAAGGGTGACATAACTACAGACATTGAGGAAATACAATCAGTAGGTCATACTACAAAAAACCTATATGCCACAAAATTTGAAAATCTAAATGAAATGGACAATTTTCTTTATAGATTCCATCTACCAACATTAAGTCAAGATCAGGTAAAAAGACTGAATAGCCCTATATCCCCCAGGGAAATTGAAGCAGTCATTAACAGTCTCCCAAAAAAAGCCTTGGCCCAGATGGTTTCAGTGCAGAATTCTACCAGATGGTCAAAGAAGTATTAACACCAATACTCCTCAAACTATTCCACAAAATAGAAACAGAAGGAACATTACCAAATTCATTCTACGAATCCACAGTCGCCTTGATACCTAAACCACACAATGACCCAACAAAAAAAGAGAACTTCAGACCTATCTCTTTTATGAACATAATGCAAAAATACTCAATAAAATACTGGCATACCGAATCCAAGAACACATAAAAGATATCATCCACCATGACTAAGTAGGCTTCATCCCAGGCATGCAAGGGTGGTTCAATATACAGAAATCCATCAAAGTAATCCACCATATAAACAAACTGAAGGAGAAAAACCACATGATCATCTGAGATGCCCAAAAACATTTGACAAAATCCAACATCCACTCATGTTTAAAGTCTTGACGAGATCAGGGATTCAAGGAGCGTGCCTAAGCATACTAAAAAGGCAAGCCTATAGCCAACACCAAATTCAATAGAGAGAAACTCAAACCAATCCCACTGAAATCAGGGACAAGACAAGGCTGCCACTCTCTCCATATCTCTTCAACATAGTACTTGAAGTTCTAGCTAGAGCAATAAGACAACTAAAGGAGATCAAGGGAATACAAATTGGAACAGAAGAGGTCAAAGTTTCCCTGTTCACAGATGATATGATAGTATACATGAGCAACCCCAAAAATTCAACCAGATAACTCCTTCAACTGATAAACACCTTCAGCAAAGTGGCTGGATACAAAATTAACTCAAAAAAATCAGAAGCCCTCCTGTATACCAAAGACAAAAGGGCTGAGAAAGAAATTAGGGAAACAACACCCTTCACAATAGCCACTAATATCATAAAGTACCTTGGAGGGACTCTAACCAAGCAAGTGAAAGACCTGTATGAGAAAAACTTCAAGTCTCTGAAGAAAGAAATTAAAAAAGATATCAGAAGATGGAAAGATCTCCGGTGCTCATGGATCGGTAGGATTAACATAGTGAAAATGGCTATTCTACCAAAAGCAATCTACAGATTCAATGCAATTCCCATCAAAATACCAACACAATTCTTCATAGATCTTGAGAGAAAAATTATCAACTTCATATGGAGAAACACAAAACCCAGAATTTCCAAAACGATCCTGTACAACAACAGTTCATGTGGAGGCATCTCCATCCCTGATCTCAAGCTGTACTACAGAGCAATAGTAATAAAAACGTTAGAGTATTTGCATAGAAATAGAAGAGTGGATCAATGGAACCGAATAGAAGACCCAAAATTAAACCCACATACCTATGGATATTTGATTTTTGACAAAAAAGTCAAAACCATTCAGTGGAAGAAAGACAGCACATTCAACAAATGGTGCTGGTCCAACTGGATGTCTACATGCAGAAAAATGAGAATAGATCCATATTTATCACCCTGCACAAAACTAAAGTCCAAGTGGATCAAAGATATCAACATAAAACCAGATACACTAAACCACTTAGAAGAAAAAGTGGGTAAGACATTGGAACTCACTGGCAAAGGAGACAACTTCCTGAACAGAACACCAACAGCACAGGCTCTAAGAGCAACAATCGATAAATGGGACCTTATGAAGCTGAAAAGCTACTGTAAAGCATAGGACATAGTCATCAAAACAAAACGACAACCTACAGACTGGGAAAGGATCTTCACCAACCCTATATCTGACAGAGGGCTAATTTCCAGAATACATAAAGAACTAAAGAAGTTAAAAGGCATCAAATCAAGCAATCTGATTAAAAAATCGAGTACAGGGCTAAACAGAGAATTCTCAGTAGAGGAATACAGAATGGCAGAGAAACACTTAAAGAAATGCTCAATTTCCTCAGCCATCAAAGAGATGCAAATCAAAACAACCCTGAGATTTCACCTGACACCCACCAAAATGGCTAAGATCAAAAACTCAAGTGACAACACATGCTGGAGAGGTTGTGGGGAAAGGGGAACCCTCCTCCATTGCTGGTGGGAATTCAAACTTGTACAACCACTTTGGAAATCAATCTGGTGCTTTCTCAGACAACTAGAAATAGTGCTTCCTCAAGATCCAGCTATACCACTCCTAGGCATATATCCAAAAGAGGCTCAAATACACAAGAAGGACATTTACTCAACCATGTTTGTAGCAGCTTTATTCCTAATAGCCAGAATCTGGAAACAACCCAGATGTCCCTCAGTTGAGAAACGGATACAGAAATTGTGGTACTTTTACACAATGGAGTATTACTCAGCAATTAAAAATGAGGAAATCATAAAATTTGCAGGCAAATAGTGGGACCTAGAAACGATCATCCTGAGTGAGGTATCTCAAAAGCAGAAAGACTCACATGGTATATACTCACATATGTAGACCTATAAGATAGGATAAATATACTGACCTATCTACTTAAAGAAGATAAAAAAGAAAGAGGACCCAGGGTACGATGATCAATCCTCACTTAGAAAGACAAAAGGGATGGACATTGGATGTAGGAGCAAACAAGTAATAGGACAGGAGCCTACCACAGAGGACTTCTGGAAGACTCTACCTAGCAGTGTATCAAAGCAGATATTAAGACTCATAACCAAACCTCCAGCAGAATCCATTGAATAAAAAAAAAAAAAAAAAAAAAAAAGGGGGGGGGAGTTAATAAGACCTGGAGAGGATAGGAGTTTCACAAGGACCAGATATATCTGGGCACAGGGGTCTTTTATGAGACTGTTTCTCCAAACAAGGACCATGTATGCAACCTAGAGCCCCTGCTCAGATGTAGCCCTTGGTAGCTCAGTATCCAAGTGGATACCCTAATAAGGGGAACAGGGACTGTTTCTGACATGAACTCAATGACGGGCTCTTTAACCTCCTCCCACCCCCAGGGAGGAGCAGCCTTGCTAGGCCACAGAGGAGGATTTTGTAGCCAGTCTTGAAGACACCTGATAAACCATTATCAGATGTAAGGGGAGGAGGTTCTCCCTTATCAGTGTACTTGGAAAGGGGCAGGGAGGAGATGAGGGTCGGAGGTGGGGGAGATGAGGGTGGGAGGGTGGGATTGGGAGAGAAAGAGGGAGTGGGATACAGCAGGGATACAAAGTTAACAAACTGTAACTAATATTAAAAAAATAAAAATAAAAAAACCCCAACTCCCTGTGGTCTAGAGAGATGACTCTGTTGGTATAATGTTTGTTATGCAATCCTAAGTAACTGGGTACAACACCCCCTGCACCAACAAAAAAGACAGTCATGGAAGCATGCACTGTAGCCCAAGCGCTAGGCAGGCAGGGACAGATGGGTCATGGAGCTCTCTGGATCAGTCCAGTTAAATTGGTGATTCATTAGGCAGAATGGTGATAACTAAACAAATGTCAAAAATGAGAAATCTGAAATGATGAGAATTTCTGAAACACACACATATACACAAAAAAAGAAAAAAGAGAAATATTATATTTTAATTTATATTTATATATTATATGTATAATATATTAATATATTATATTATAAATTATTATATTATAAAATACATAGAATATAATATACAGTAAATAGTATGTATTTATATTATATATGTAATATTAACTTATATTATATTTCATATTATATTATATTATTTATATTATATTATAGTATATCATTATAAAATTTTAATACTATATGTATTATATTATATTTTATATATCATAATATATAATGAATATTACATATAATATGTATTTTATATTTATAATCATATTATATTATATACAATTTTTATGTTTTCATTATATATTTTATATGTTATATATTTATTATATTTTATGTAGTATTATATTATATAGTAATATATTATTAGAAATATTATATATTAATTTATAATTATAAATTATATGTATATTATTATATATTAATATATTATATAAAATAAAACATATAATACACAATAAATATTATGTATTTACATTATATTATATGTAATATTACTATATTACATTACATTACATTATATTATATTATTGTATTGTATTGTATTATATTGTTATATTATAACATTATGTTATATAATATATGTTATATTATAATATATTTTATATATCATAATATATAATAAATATTTTATATTATTTAATATTATATATTATTTATTTTATTTTATATATTTGTTATATAGTATATAGTATTATATCTTTAGAAATATCATATATTAATTTATATATATTATATGTATAATATTGTATATTAATATAGTTATTATATACTGTATATAATATAATATATTATATAACATATATTATATCATATCATGTCATATCAATCATCGTATATTATAACATTATATTATTGTATATAAAATATAATATTATATATTATTTCATATATTTTATATTATGATATTATATATTATTATATTATACAGTATTATATTATTGGAAATATTATATATTAATTTTTATTTATATGTTATATGTATAATATTATATATTAATATATTATATATTAAATGACATATAATATATTTATTATATTATATATTTATATTATATATCATATATTATGTGATATTTACATTATATTATATTATATTATGCTATAGTATAGTATATTGTATTGTATTGTATTGTATTATTTTATTTTATTATTATATTATATTATATTTATTATATTATATTTATTATATTTATTATATTTATTATATTGTATTGTATTATTTTATTTTATTTTTTATTATTATATTATATTATATTGTATTATATTATATTATTTTATTTTTATTATTATATATTATATTATATTATATTATATTATATTATATTATATTATATTATAT
>NW_026592481.1:1504189-1570012 GCF_907164565.1 Psammomys obesus | reverse complement strand
ATTATATTATATTATATTATATTATATTATATTATATTATATTATATCATATCATATTATATCATATTATATTATATCATATCATATCATATTTATTATATTATATATTGTATTTTATATATCATATAATATATTATTATTTGTAAATATATGTATTTATATATTATATGTAATATATATAAGCGACCAGCATTGTTGAGGTGAAATCTTCTGGAAAGTGTTTCCTGAGAGCACAGAGAAGATCTGTCCCTGAGGTGAATTCAGGTCAGCAATAGGGACTTATCTTTCCCCAGATGAGTATATTTCATTAAATCTGTGTATTTATATAATTAATTATGTGTGTTAATCATTTTTGGGGGGTAATAGTATTATTTCTTGTCGATTATCCAGTTATTTCTATTGTTATTTTAGCTCCTGTCCTCCTCCTGTATTTACCTGCCTTTCACTTCTCTAACCAGAGGGTTCCCTTACCAGATTACTTGTATTTTATTTCCCTTTACTCTCCTCCCTTCTTCTGTATCTTCCTACCTTACCCTCCATACAGAGGCCCCTTCCAGTTTTTTTTTCTATCATTTCATTGTTGATGAAATGATATTATATGTCATTTCATATAATATCCTTCTCCCTCTTCCTTCATGCTCCTCCTTCCCTCTTCCCACTTACTTCTGTATTTACCTTCCTCCCCTTTCCTAAGGAACCCCCTGTTTTTCCCATTTCTGTGATCAGATTACTTAATACCTTGCTATTCCCCTCTCTATTGCTCCTCAAGCCCCCATCCTAACAATGGCCCCATTTGACTTTCCTGGTTTCTGTAGTTACTACAGGCTATGGGTTCATATTTGAAGATTTGGAGCTAGGAACCTTCAATGAGAGAACATATAGCATTTGTAGGACAATTTTAAACTCACAATTTTAACAGGACCCAATTACAATAGCATAAAACTAATATTTTTGTTGTTGTTGTTCATTGTATAAGAATTCTATTTTAGGACGAAATTACAGTTTTAAATGAGACATTTTAAAACTTTTCAAATGCACAATTGTAGTTTATTGGAAACAGAACACCAATAGCTGACTCCTGTCTTCCACCAAAATGTCCACTCTCAAAGCTGTTACCAATGTTGTACTTGTCAAGCTGTAGCGATTCTTTAATATTAGTTAATAGTTTTCCCCACGATGATACTGTGTGGTTAAGGTTTGTTGTTGTCCTTATCTGTTTGATGATGGAAGGATATTCTCGAACTAGTCCTTAACCTACAGAAAGACTTTGATTTTTGATGACTTCATTTTCTGGTACACAGAAAATCCATACATGTCTTCTTTTTTTAATGTCTCTTTTCTCGGTGCCCCCTCCAGCTCTTCACTATCTTTGGGTCATGAGTGTACTACACTAGACTGGCTGGCTTGTGTGGTTTAACTCTTCTTTAGCACATATGTATGTCTATGGTAGTTTAACTTTTAAATATCCGTCCAGCTTTTAAGCAGAAATATTCTTTGCTCAGTCTCGTTGGTCCTGCTCCTGAAGAGGAACTTCTGGATTTTTACAGCTTGACAGAATGGCGAAATATAAGGTACAATGTCATAGTTTGATTTATATGGACAGGTCTATGTAAGTTCCGGGTACATACATACCATAAACAGTGGTGTGAAGTACAGGTGTCAGACTGGAACTCTTTACTGAGAGTGTTGCAGGGCAAAGGTGCACTTTTTGTATATTGCGTATAGCAGAAGAATCGAACGTAGCATCTCTTTGCACATAGACATTGTCATCTCAATCTGAGGCTCCTTAAGTCCAGTCGGCCACCGTTGCTCCTTGCTGACAATTTTCGAGAAAGCTGATGTGTCTGAAACTTTGAAGGTTCCACTCCACTTGGGTGGCTGGATAGTAACATCGCTGCCAAAGACAGCATCCAATCCAATGAGGCGGATGGGCTGAGGCTTCCTAATCATCACTCTCTTGTCTGCAGATCTGATCCATTGCTCTGGTGGGTGGCTCGGTAACTCTGAGCTCAAGATGCTTTCCACCACTGGGGTGTCGAAGAATACAGAAACTTCTTGAAAGCACTGTTGCACTTCAAAATCAGAAGGGCTCCGTGGGAAGCAAGGAGAGACCCTAAAAGGGTGTATGGATGAGAAGGTAGGTTTTGAGCGCCTCAGCCATCTCAAATTTTCATCCAGGGTGGTCCATGGTGACCAGAGCCTGTAGCTTGCCATTGGCACTGTGACTATGTTCCCCCACATAGCACAGACTACAGAGTAAGCTGAGTGTTTTCTCTACCCGGTGCCTAGCAACCACCTTTGTGACCCAACACTGAAAGAACCTGACCAATAATAGCAGGGCTGGAGTTTAAAGGAGCCCCTCTGCAGCTGAAGCCAGAACATCTGTATTGAGGCTTCCTGGGCAAAAGAGGACAATCTGTGAGCTGGGACAGTTTGGATCCAGGTCACCCGTGACCATCTCTAAAGAATAAGAGTAGAAAATATTCAACACCTCTGCACTTCCCCTTGACCAAGCATAGGCCTCCCTGCTCAGTGACTGAGACAAGTAAAGGCAACAGTGGGTGACTGAGATAGCAGAAGCAGCAGCAATACAGGCTTCCCAGGTTGGCAGCTGTGGCTAGCCCAAGCAGGAGCCTCCATGCTCAGTGACTAAGATGGCAAAGGCTGCTTCTCCAAGCAAGAGCCGCCTTGCAAGTGACTGAGACAGCAAAGACAGCTGCCCCAAGCAGAAGCCTCCAGGCTCTGTAACTGAGACAGCAGAAGAAGTTGGACAGTCTCTCTGTCCTGCAGGCAAACAATGAACACAACAGAGCTGACATATCTCCGACATTCTCTTTAGCCAATGTGGGCCCAAATCTGAGAGTAGAGAACAGAGGGGAATCCCTGTGCTTTCCGATTAGGCCTGAGAGCCAGTTAGAGTGAATTCAAGTGAGTGCTTGCAAAGCCCCAGATCCAGGATCCCCCTACTCTAGCAGCCAGACATCTGATTCCTCCCACCCACAACACCACTGTGGGCAAGATAGGGATCCTTGGAACAGTGTTATCAACAATGAAGCCTCCATTCTGTGGATTTTCCAGTGGAGTTCAGGCAAACAATTCCGGGAGCCTAGACAGATCTGAATACCAGGACAGTACAACAGGCCTGTAGGCCACTGAGGTATTCAGGGCACCTGCAAATGCACATTGCACCTACAAAGAGTACCAGCACCCCCTCCTGCATTTAATCTCTACTCTTCCAGGCATCCATTAAATCACACATCAATTCCAACACCTTAATAGTGGAAGACTTCAGCACTCCATTCTTACCAAGGGACAAATCATCTAGACAGAAGCTCAATAGGGAAATAATGGCATGTA
Source organism: Psammomys obesus (assembly GCF_907164565.1). Classification (NCBI taxonomy): domain Eukaryota; kingdom Metazoa; phylum Chordata; class Mammalia; order Rodentia; family Muridae; genus Psammomys; species Psammomys obesus. Next base: position 1,566,655 of record NW_026592481.1, on the reverse strand, counting down.
CAGAGGTCCTAAATCAAATGGACCTAATGGATTTCACATTTCACCCATCAGAATGGCTAGGATCAACAACTCAAATGATAACACATGCTGGAGAGGATGTGGAGAATGGGGGACCCTCCTCCATTGCTAGTGGAAATGTAAACTTGTACAACCACTTTGAAAAGGAATCTGGTGCTTTCTCAGTAAATTAGGAATAGTGCTACCTCAAGATCCAGCAATACTACTCCCAGGAAAACATACAGAATTTGCACAAGTACACAACCAGGACATTTGCTCAACCATGTTTGCAACAGCTTTATTTGTGATAGCCAGAATCTGGAAACAACCCAGATGTCCCTTAATGGAGGGATGGATACAGAAATTGTGGTACATTTACACAATGGAATACTATTCAGCAATTAAAAACAAGGAAATCATCAAATTTGCAGGCAAATGGTGGGAACTAGAAAAGATCATCATGGGTGAGGTATCCCAGATGCAGAAAAACACACATGGCACATCCTCACTTATGTGAATATTAGACATATAATATAGGATAAACATACTAAAATCTGTACACCTAAAGAGGCTAAGCAAGAAGGAGGACCCTAGGTATGATGCTCAATCTTCATTCAGAAAGGCAAACAGGATAGACATCAGAAGAGGGAGAAAACACAGAACAGAAACCTACCACAGAGGGCCTCTGAAAGACTCTACCCAGCAGAGATATCAAAGCAGATGCTGGGCAGATTGAAGGCAATCTTATGAAAGAAGGGAGAGATATAAGATGAGGAAGGGATAGGTGCTCCACAAGGAGAGCAACAGAACCAAAGATCTTGGCACAGGGTTCATTTATGAAACTGATACTCCAACCAAGGAACATGCATGGAGATTACCTAGAACCCCTGCACTTGATGTAGCTCACGGCATCTCAGTCTCCAAGTGGGCTCCCTAGTAGTAGGAACAAAGACTGTCAGTGACATGAACTCAATGGCTGACTCTTTGATCACCTCCCTCTAAGCATGGAGCAACCTTATCAAGCCACAGAGAAAGACAATGCAGCCAGTCTTGATGAAACCTGATAGACTAGGATCAGATGGAAAGGGAGAAGGACCTCTCCTACCAATTGACTGGGGGAGAGTATAGGAGGAGTAGAAGGATGGAAGGTAGAGGAGGGAGAGAATACAGAGGGAATACAAAATGAATAAAGTGTAATTAATAAATAATTTTAAAAAAGAAAAAAAAAGAAACCCAGAATCTCTAAAACAATAGTCTACTATTAAAGATCTTCAGGAAGTATCTTCATTTCTGAATGGTCCTTGGTTGAAGTATCAGTCTCAGAAATAACCCCAGTGCCCAGACATTTGGTTCTATTGCTCTCCCTGTGAAGCTCCTGTCCCTTCCAGGTCTTTCTTTCTCCATCTCTTTCATAAGATTTCCTGCACTCAGCCCAAAGTTTTGCCATGAGTCTCAGCCTCTACTTTGATAACCTGCAGGGTAGAGTCTTTAAGAGACCCTTTGTGGTAGGTTCCTGTCCTGTTCCCTGTTTCTCCCTCTTCCGATGTCCATTCCCTTTGCCTTTCTGAATATGGGTTGAGCATAATACCCAGTGTTCTCCAATCAAATGGAACTAAGAGACATCTACAGAACCTTTCACCCGAACATAAAACAATTTACCTTCTTCTCAGCACCCCATGGAACCTTCCCTAAAATAGACCATGTAATTGGTCACAAAGAAAGCCTCAGCAGGACAAGAAGATTGACATAATTTCTTGTATCCTGTCTGACCAGCATGGACTTAAGCTGGAACTCAAAAACAACAGAAATAGGAAAAAGCCTAGACACACATGGAAACTGAAAAACTTGCTACTCAATGACAGCTGGGTCAGGGAAGAAATGAAGGAATTAAAGTCTTCCTAGAATTCAATGATAATGAAAGCACAATATATCCAGACTTCTGGGAGCACAATGAAAGTAGTGTTAAAAGGAAAGTTCATAGCACTAAGTGCCTTCAAGAAGAAATTCAAAACATCTCATTCAAGCAACTTAATGGTCATCTGAAAGCCTAGGGATATAAAAAAGAAGCAGACATACCCACCAGGAGTAAACAGCTGGAAATAATAAAACTCAAGGCTGAAATTAATAAATAAAAATAAACTGGAAGTTTTATTTTTTTCTACAAATAAAACCATTCAAAGAATCAATGAAACCAAGAGCTAGTTCTTTTATAAAATCAACAAGGCAGACAAACCCTTAGGTAAACTAACTGAAAGTTTGAAAAACACTATCCAAATCAACAAAATTAGAAATGAAAAAGGGGACATAACAACAGACATTGAGGAAATTCAGATAATCATTAGTCATATTTAAAAAGCCTATACACCACAAAATTTGAAAATCTAAATGAAATAGACAAGTTTCTTGATAGATTCCACTTACCAAAGCTGAATCAAGACCAGATAAATAAATTAAATAGCATTATATCTTCTAAGAAAATAGAAGCTGTGATCAAAAGTCTCCCACCCAAAAAAAGAAAAAGCCCAGGGCCAGAGGGTTTCAGGGAAGAATTCTACTATAACTTCAAAGAAGAGCTAACACCAATACTCTTCAAACTCTTCCACAAAACAGAAACAGAAGGAACATTACCAAACTCATTCTATGAGACCACAGTCATTGTGGTACATAAACCTCATAAAGACCAACAAAGAAAGAGAATTTCAGGCCAATCTCCCTTATTAATATTGATGTAAAAATACTCATCAAAATACTTGCAAACCGAATCCAAGAACACATCAAAGATATCATCCACTATAACCAAGTAGGCTTCATCCCAGGTATGTAGGGGTGGATCAATATTCCGAAATCCATCAATGTGATCCACCGTATAAACAAACTGAAAGCAAAAAATAACACATGATAATCTACTTAGATGCCAAAAAAGCATTTGATAAAATCCAACATTCGTTTATGTTTAAAGTCTTGGAGAGAACAGGGATACAAGGCACTTACATACATATAGTAAAAGCAATATACAGCAAGCCTATAGCCAACATCAAACTAAATGGAGAGTAACATAAAACAATTCTACTGAAACATGGGATTCTGGATTTCTTGTTATTCCATATGAAGTTGAGATTTTTTTTTTCTTTCACGTTCTGTAAAGGATTGTGTTGGTAATCTGATGGAAATTGCCTTGAATCTGTAGATTGCTTTTGGTAAGATGGCCATTTATACTATGTTAATCCTACCAAGTCATGAGCATGGGAAATCTTTCGATCTTCTGATATCTTCTATTTCTTTCTTCAGAGTCTGGAAGATTTTTTGTTTTTTTTTTCATACATGTCTTTGACCTGTTTGGTATTCACTTTGCATCCCAGCTGTAGCCACCACTGTCATTCCTTTCCAGTCCTACCTTCCCTCCTTCATCTCCGCCAATGCCCCTCTTTAACTCTACTAATAGTGGAGGTCCTCCTCCCTTTCCATCTGACCCTAGCTTTTCAGATCTAATCAGGACTGGATGCATTGTCTTCCTCTATGGCCTGGTAAGGCTGCTCCCTCTTCAGAGGAAGGTGATAAAAGAGCCAGATGCTGAATTCAGTTCAGAGAAAGTCAATGCTCCCCTTAATAAGGAACCCACTTATACACTGAGCTGCCATGGGAAACATCTGTGCATGGGTTCTAGGTTATCTCCATGCATGGTCCTTGTTCTCAGAAAGACCCCTGGGGCCAGATTTCTTGGTTCTGTTGCTCTCCTTGTGGAGCTTCTGTACCCTCCAGGTCTTTCTATCCCCCCCCTCCTTTCAGAAGATTCCCTGCACTCTTATTACTATTGCTCTATAGTACATCTTGAGATTACGGATGGAGATACCTCCAGATGATTTGTTTTTGTAAATGATTGTTTCAGCAATTCTGGGTTTGTTTTTTTTTTCATATGAAACTGAGAATTGTACTTTAAGGATCTGTAAAGATTTAGGATTGGGAGGGAATGAGAGAGGGGGCACAGCTGGGATACAAAACGAATAAACTGTAATTAATATAAAAAATAAAAATTTAATTTAAATAAAAAGAATTTTGTTGGTGTTTTGATGGGAATTGAATTGAATCTGTAGACTGCTTTTGGCAGTATGGTCATTTTCACTATGTTAATCCTACTGATCCATGAGCATGGGAGATTTCTCCATCTTCTGATATCTTCTTCAATTTCTTTCTTCAGAGAATTGAAGTTTTGTTGAAACACATCTTTCACTTCCTTTGTTAAGAGTCACATGAGGCTACTTTTTGTTATTAGTGGCTATTGTGAAGGATGTAGTTTACCTAATTTCTTTCTCAGCTCTTTTCTCTTTCATATACAAAAAGGCTACTGATTTTTTTGAGTTAATTTTGCATCCAGCCACATTGCTGAAGGTGTTTTCAGCTAAAGGAGTTCTCTGGTTGTTTTTTGGGGGGTCACTCATGTATACTATCATATCACCTGCAAATATTGATCCTTTGACTTCTTCTTTTCCAAATTTTATCCCCTTGATCTCTTTAGTGCTTTTATTGCTCTAGCTTCAAATACAATGTTGAAGAGATATGGAGAGAGTGGGTAGCCTTGCTTTGTCCCAGTTTTCAGTGGTATTGATTTAAGTTTCATTCTATTTACTTGGATGTTGGCTATACGTTTGCTGTATATTGTCTTTTTTCTGTTTATGTATGTGCCTTGTATCCCTGATCTCTCCAATACTTTAAACATGGATGTGTGTTGGATTTTGCCAAATGCTTTCTCATCAATTAAGGAGATGATCATGTGGATTTTTTCCTTCAATTTCTTGGTGGGTTACATTGAGGAGTTTTCATATATTGGACCACACCTGAATGTCTGGGATGAAGCCTACTTGGTCATAGTTGATGATATCTTTTATGTGTTCTTGGATTTGATTTGCAAGTATTTTGTTGAGTATATTCACATCAATGTCCATAACAGAGGTAGATCTGAAGTTTTCTTTTTTCTTATGTCTTTGTGTGGTTTAGGTATAGAGGTGACTGTGGTTTGATAGAATGAGTTTGGCAAAGATCCTTCTGTCACTATTTTGTGGAATAGTTTGAGGAGAATTGGAGTTAGGTCTTCTTTGAAGTTCTGATAGAATTCTGCACTGAAACCCTGGCCTTGGGCTTATTTTTGGAAGGGAGATTTTGATGATTTCTATTTCCTTGTGGGATATAGGACTATTAAATCTATTTGTCTGGTCTTGATTTAATTTTGGTAAATGGAATCAATCAAGAAAATTGTCCATTTCATTTACATTTTCAAATTCTATGGCATGTAGGCTTTTATAGTAAGACCTAATGATTGTTTGGATTTTCTCAGTGTCTGTCTTTATGTCCCCCTTTTTCTTTCTGATTTTGCTGATTTGAATAGTTTCTCTCTATCTTTTAGTTAGTTTGACAAAGGGTTTGTTTATCTTGTTGATTTTCTCAAAGAACCAGCTCATGGTCTCATTGTTTCTGTGAATTGTTTTCACTGATTCTAATTCATTTATTTCAGCTATGAGTTTGATTATTTCAAATTGTCTACTCCCATTGAGTGGGTCTTCTTTTTTTTTCCCCCTAGGGCTTTTAGGTGTGCCGTTAAGTTGCTTGTATGATATGTCTCAAACTTTTTTCTGGAGGCACTTAGTGCTATGAACTTTCCTCTTAGCACTGCTTTCATTGTGTCCCATAACTTTGGTAAGTTGGGCCTTCATTTTCATTGAATTTTGGGAAGTCTCTAATTTCTTTTTTCATTTCTTCTCTGACCAAGCTATCAATGATTAGAGAGGTCTTTGTTTTCCATGTGTATGTAGGCTTTTTGTTATTTCTATTGTTGAGGTCTTGTTTTAGGCCATTAAGGTCTGATATTATACAAGGGATTATTTCAATCTTCTTATATCTGTTGAGGCTTGCTTTGTGCCCAAATGTATGGTCAGTTTTTGAGACAGTTTCATGAGGTGCTGAAAAGAAGGTATACTCTTTTGAGTTTGGGGAAAATAACTGTAGACATCTATTAGGCCCATTTAATTTGAGACATATGCAATTGTCATTATTTCCCTATACAGCTTCTGTCTAGATGATCTGTCCCCTGGTAAGAGTGGAGTGTTGAAATCTCCCACTATTTAGGCTTTGGGTTTGATGTGTGATTTAAGTTTTAATAATGTTTCATTTACAAATGGAGGTGGTCTTATATTTGGGGCATAGATGTTTAGGGTTGTGATATCCTCCTGGTGGATTTTTCCTTTGATGAGAATGAATTGCCCATCCTTATCTTTTTTATTAATTTTGGTTGAAAGTCTATTTTATTAGATATTAGAATAGCTACCCCAACTTGTTTTCTGGGTACGTTTGCTTGAAAAACATTTTCTAGCTCTTTACTCTGAGGTAGTGTTTATCTTTGTTGCAGAGGTGTGTTTCTTGGATGCAGCAGAATGTTGGGTCCTGTTTACACAACCATTCTGTTAGTCTGTGTCCTTTTATTGTAAAGTTAAGTCCATCGATGTTGATAGACGTGAACAATTAATGTTAGTTTCTTTTATTGTGGAGTTGATGCTGTTACTGTGTTTTAATGTTTTTTTTTTTTGCTTTTAATATTTTGTTGTAAAGTTATTTACATCCTGTGTTTTTTGGAGTGTAGTTGATTTCATTGATTGGAGGGTTCCTTCTAGTGTCTTCTATAGGGCTAGTTTGCTGTGCAGATATTGTTTAAGTTTAGTTTTGTCATTGAATATTTTGTTTTTTCCAACTATGTTGATTGGAAGCTTAGCTGGGTATAGTAGTCTGGATTGGCGTCTGTTCAGACCATGACATCTGCCCAGGCCTTTCTGGCTTTCATAGTTTCTGTTGAGAAGTCTGATATGATTTTGATAAATCTACCTTCATATGTTACTTGGCCATTTTCCCTTGTTGCTTTTAATATTTTTTTTCTTTGTTCTGTAGATTTAGTGTTTTGACTATTATGTGACATGATGAGTTTCTTTTCTGGTCTAGTCTATTTGATGTTCTGTAGGCCTCTTGTATGTTTATGGACATTTCTTTCTGTAAGTTGGGAAAATTTACTTCTATAATTTTCTTGAAAATATTTTCTAGATTGAAGCCTGGAATCTTCTTTTTCATCTACTCCTATTATTCTTAGATTTTGTCTCTTCTATCTCTTCTATTCTGTTGGTGATGCTTTCTTTTGTGGTTCCTGATCTTTTCTCCAAGCTCTCCAGCTCTAGGGGTTTCTCTGTTTGTGATTTCCTTAATGATTCTAATTCTGTTTTCATGTCTTGCACCATTTCTTTCATCTGTTTGAATGTGGATTCCTGTCTTTCCATGATGGCCTCCAATTTTTTCTTTGTTTCCTTTCTATATGCCTCCACTTGTGCCTATATTTTTTGGCTGTATTTGTCTGTATTTCTTTGATTGTTTTGGTCATTTCCTCTCTATGTGCCTCCAATTGTGCCTCTATTTGTTTGGCTTTCTTTGCCTGTACTTCTTTGAGAGCTTTGTTTGTTTTCTCTTTGTTTGCCTCTTATAACTGAAAAGGCATAGAATTTGAGATAATTTTCCTGTGTTTCCAATGAATTAAAGTATTCATTTATTTTTAGGGTTTCTGTTGAAACCATGATATCCTGATTTTTGTGTAATGTGTTCTTATTCTGACCTCTAACCATCTGCTTATCTGTGACATTTCCTGTTTGTTCCTGGAGTCTGTACCTCAGACTGGATCCCTCTGTCTCTGGTATCTGGAGTATTCTTCATGAAGATGAGAGTGGACCTCCGTTCAAGAGTGGATGTTGGTGTTTCAGCTGTAGCTTTAGGGAGGAAGGTCACAGGCGCATGTGTACAAGGATGAGAGTGCGCATAGAAGTGTTCCTTTAAGGACAAGGTGCTAGTCCATGTAGATGCCTGGAAGGGTGGAGTGTAAGTGCAGTTGGGGGTGCTGGCACCGTTTGTGGGTACAATGTGCATGCACAGGTGCCCTTATTTCCCTTGTGGCCCACAAGTCTGTGGTACTGTCCTCCATGAATTCAGATCTGTCTGTGTTGCACCATCTTGGCTCCAGGAATTGTTTGCCTAGACTGCAGTGGGAAACCCACAGATTAGGAGTTTCAATGTTGTGTGTCAGGGACCACCTGAGAGAACTTGCCAACTTCAGAGACCACCTGTGGAAGCTCACCAACTTGCCTCAATTTGCCCGTTCCCTTACCTGCAGTAAACATACTGCTTGGAGATGTCCGTTCCCTTACCTGCGGTAAACAGCAGAGATGTGCTCACAGAACCATGGCTTATCACAAGATGTTTCAGGGCCCTGGCAGAGAAGAATCTGTAATTTTTCACCCACCCTACTTCCTTATCCTGAACCCTTTATAAAAGCTGACTCTGCTCAGTAAAGTTAGTCCTTGACAAGCACCTGTTTGCTTGGGCTCATTCTTTTTTCTCCGCTCATCTTTTCACAGGTTTGGATTCTCTTCTATCCCCGCGAATAACAAGCTCCGCTGTCCGGGGCAGTTGTGAGTGTTGTCCCAAGGATCCCTATGTTGCCTACAGTGGGGGAGTGGGTGGGAGCAATCTGACGTCTGGCTGATAGAGTAGACAGACAATGGATCTGTGGCTCTGCAGGTACTCATATGAAGGTGCACTCAATTGAAGGTGCACTCCCTTGCTTGGAGGGCTAAACAGAAAACACAAGGTTTCCCCCTGTTTTATACTCACAGATTTGTGCTCACAGGGACAAATAAAAATGTAGAACATCTGTCAGCTCAGTGATGTTCACTGTTTGTCCTCCAAGCAGGGAGACAGGTACTTGAGGCAGCTGCCTCTGCCTCTGCTTTCTCAGTCACAGAGCATGGAGGTTCCTGCTTGGAGCAGTCACTGCCCACCACAGCCACAGACCTGGGAGGCCAATACATTGCCTCTCCCTCTAAGGGCCCTCCCCACCAGCAGCAGGGAGGCTTGTGCTTAGGGCAAGGAAAAGTGTGTATGTGTGTGTGTGGGGGGGGCGGTGAATGTTCACCGCTCTCAGACCCCAGAGCTGTCAAAGGGTGACCTGGATCCAAACTGGCCCAACTCATAAGTTGTCCCCTCTCACCCAGGAAGCCTCAGTGTTGGTGTTCTATTTTCATCTGCCCCCCCCCCCAATTTCAGAGTTTCAGATCCTGCGCTCCCAGATATGCTGCACGCTGTTTGCTGCCATTTTGAACTCCCCCTGCTTGCTGTTTTAATGATGCAATTAAAAAAGCCATGGTGACTTGCCTACAAACATGCTAAAAATGAGATAACAGTTTTGGCTAACCACTGCCGATCTTTTTTGCCCTGGAGTATACTAAAAGCAGTTGACTTGTTTTGCAAGGAGCCTATCTGAAGCTTCTTGCAGAACTGCCTTTGCATTCTTTAGAAAAACAGGGATCCCAGCATTCAGGAGGCAGTGAAAGGCAGATCTCTATGAATTCAAGGCCAGCCTAGTCTACAAACCTAGTTCCAGGCTACCCAGAGCTACATAGCAAGACACTGTCTCAAAACAAACAAACAAACAAACTATATGGCAGAAAGTAATTACATAAATTCATTAATGGAATTAGTGGATATGTGCATATTCTCCTTAAGGTCTTTGAACATATTCATTATAGCTATTTTGAAGTCCTTTTCTTACGCCTCAGCTATATTAAATTTCTCGGAGCCTACTATAGTTAGGCTGTTGAGCCCTAGTGAGAGACATTTTCTCCTGGCTGTTGATGATTTTATGCTGGTGTCTAAGAATCTGGATTTGGAATAATTGTAACTCTAGGTGTTGGTTTCTGGTCTTGTCTGTTGCCTTGGTGTTCTGTTCTTTTGATTCTGATGCCTGTTTTGGATCTGAAGAGAATATCATGGCTATGAGCTGCTTGGTATAGAGAGTTTCTGAGGCCCTGCCACCTGTGGCCATTGGAGGTCCCTGGTTGAATGTGTTTCTAGGTATTGGGAGCTAACACCAAAGGAGTGGGGCTGGGCTTGGGGCAGAGGTATTGAGAGGAACTACAAGAAGAAAGCTAAGTTGGCTCTAAGGATCTGTGGAGCTCCAAGGGAATGGAGAAAGAGAAGGAAGGCAGGCCCATACAGGGATCTGCTAGAGGGCTGAGGATGAGACAGGGGAATTGGAAATGGAGAACAAGAAGGATAGTTAAAATTGCTTACCTGATTTCCAGGCTGTGGGTGCCCAGGTAGAGAGTGCCTCCAGGTGTTGTCTGAGACAGAGGGATGGGATAAGGGAAGGAGGCTATAGGAGACCTATGTAGTCCCCTGGGAATTAGGCCAGAGAGGAAGCAGAAAATATTTACAGATTTAAGAAACATAACCCCCCAAAGGTAAACAAGAAGTTGTCACTCTTAGACTGCTGTGGTAGATATGTCAAGAGCAATCTCTAATAATTCTTTATCAAGATCATCTCTCTTTCAAGTATGAGGTGAAATAAACATACAGTCAATGAGCATAATCAGATAATTTGTTGCTAGAAGAATTTCACCAGTAGAAATACTAAGTAAAGTAGTTTGGGCTGAAAAAAAAATGATGCTGGGTAGAAAAAAAGGCAACTTTCATAAAATGGGGGACATTTAGTTGGGGCACGTTTACAATTTCAGATGTTTAGCCGTAATCATCATGGTGTTATGTATAGTAGTGTTAAAAAGCAGACATGGTGATGTAGAAGGAGCTAAGAGTTCTACATCTTGATTTGAAGAAGATTTTATACCACACTTGGCATAGCTTGAGTATATGAGAAATCAAAGCCTACTCCCACAGTGACACTCTTTCTCCCACAAGGCCACACCTACTGCAACAATGCCACTCCTCCTAATAGCACCACTCCCAATGGGACAAGCATTTAAACACATGAGTATATAGAGGCCATACCTATTCAGACCACCACATTCCACACACTGGCCCCCATAGATGAGCAACCACAATATAATGCAAAATGCATTTATTCCAACTTCAAAAGTCTTCCTAGTCTATCATAGTCTCAACAATGTTTAAAAATCCAAAGTTTGAAGTATTTTTGGAGATTCATGCAATTTTTTTTAATTTTAATTTTTATTAATTACAGTTTATTCACTTTGTGTCCCCCATGTAACTCCTTCTCCCTTTCCAATGCTACCCTCCCTCCCCCTTCTCCACCCATGCCCTTCCCCAAGTCCACTGATAGGGGAGGACCTCCTCCCTTTCCTTCTGATCCTATTCTATCAGGTCTCATCAGGAGTGGCTGCATTGTCTTCCTCTGTGTCCTGGTAAGGCTTCTCCCCCCCTCAGGGGAAGGTGATCAAAGAGCAGGCCAATCAGTTCATGTCAGAGACAGTCCTTGTTCCCATTACTATGGCACTCACTTGGACACTGAACTGCCATGGGCTACATCTGTGCAGGGGTTCTAGATTATCTCCATCAAAGGTCCTTGGTTGGAGCATGCAATTTCTTAGCTATAATCCCTGCAAACTCAAAATAAAAAAGCAGATACTTCTAACATATCATAGCACAGTGAAGAAATACAGAACAAAAGCAAGAACAAAAACTAGCTAGGCAAACTCCAAACTCCACATCTCCATATCTGATATTAAAATGCTCTTCAGATCTCCAAGTACTTCCAGCTTTGTTGACTGCACCACACTTCTTTCTCTTCAGCCAGTTCCATTTCCTGTTAGTAGCTTTTCTTGGTAGGTATCCCATGTCTCTGACATCTCTAACCTCTTGGGGTCTCCAAGGCAGTCTAGGCTTCACTGTTACAGGTTCACACAATGGCCTCTCTGAGCCTCCATGCAGGGACATTCCTACTACATGCCTGGCCTAGGCAACTTTACTTAGGCACAGAAGGAGATTTCATAACCTCTTTTTCACAATAGCCTCTTTGGGCCTTTATGCAGAAACACCCTTGACACATTCATGGACTCAGCAGGTTTCCTTTGTCATAGAGGGAAATACCATCCTTCATTCTAAAGCTAGAACCATGTAGCCAATGCTGCCAAGTTCTGCTGCTTGCTGGGGCTGGACCATGGCCCCTCATTTAATTACATCTCCACCTGCTTTCTATTTTCCATGTTTTCCTTCACTGTCTAAGCTTGGCTGTCCTGGAACTTGCTCTGTAGAACAGGCTGGACTTGAACTCAGAGATTTGCATACCTCTATCTCCAGAGTGCTAGGATTAAAGGCTTGTGCAACCACACCTGGACCTAAGCATTTCTTTAATTCCCTTTCACAGGGTGGAAGCACAGCTAGGTGGGATTTTGCCCCAAGGTTACCACTCCTTTAATTTCATTTAATATCCTTGAACACAGGATTTAGCTCTCTTCCACTCCCTGGTGCCTCTTTAATCCTTGGACAATATACTTCTTTTTTTTCTTGCTCAGCTTGCTCCCTGACCACAGGATAGAGTCTATTCTAGGCTGTTTTGTGATTTCCTTTGTCAATGCACTTAACCTAAATCTCTTGACCTTAGCATCAGGCAGACTCTTTGGACAAGAGCAAAACGTAGCAACATTTTTCACCAAAATATCATAAGCACAATCTCTAGGCAATGTATTAAAATTCTTCTCCTCTGAAACCATTTGAACCATGCCCCCACAGTTCAAACCATCCTTCTAACCACCATCTTCCATGCTTCTACTAGTATAGCCCATTAAGCCCCACTTAAAACATTCCACTGCTTTCCGTAAGTCCCAAAATCCACATTCTTCCAAACAAAAGCAAGGTCAGGTCTATCACAGTAATACCTCAGACCCTGCTATCAACTTCTGTCTTAGTTAGGGTTTACATTGCAGTAAAGAAACAGCATGACCAAGGCAACTCTTTTAAAGGCGAACATTTAGTGGCAGCTGGCTTATAGTTTCAGAGGCTTAGTCCATTATCATCATGATGGCAGCATGGTAGTGTCCAGAGAAACATGGTCTTGGAGAAGGAGCTGAGAGTTCTACCTCTTGATCTGAAGGCAGCAGAAGGAGACTGGACTCTACACTTGGCGGAGCTTGAGCAAAGGAGACCTCAAAGACATCCCTCAAAGCAAGACCACACCTGTTTCAAAAAGACCACACCTCTAATAGTGCCACTCCCCATGAGACAAACATTTAAACATATGAGGCTATAGGTGCCATACCTATTTAGCCCACCACAGAGAGGAAACTATTTTAACATGCATGCTCTAAGCCAGTATTAACACTATTAAACCCATTCCAGCTTGACTATATGCATTTGAAAGGCAAATGTAAATACATGGGTATATTAGGAAATCCTACTCTTGTGTGTCTGCTGTTCTTGTGACTACAAATATTAGAAACAAAGATGTCAAATTCTACTCAGTGCTTTCATATGACTTCAAATATAGAGATCTCCACTCATAGATAAACTCAAGAGAAACAAACCTATATGATACAAAATTTGAACAAGAATGTTCATACAAACATTATTATAGTAGTAAAAACAATGGGATGAACTGATGAAGGGATTTTTTAAATGTGATTGCAATAGTGAAATTTCCACTATAATTATCTAGGTAACTTATTTCAAAAGAAGGGTTTGACTCTCTCTGTTGTTGGCAGGCCTCATTGTTTTTTGCTTGGGCAACAAACTGTGTTAGGACAATGTGATAGAGGAATCCTTTTAACCTCTATCTTGCAAGTTAAAGACAGTAGAAAAAGGCTAGGGTTCCTAATCCCCTTCAAGAGAATGCACCCTAGTGATACTAATTACCTTCTAAAGGTTAGACCACCTTTCACCAGTGCTACAAGACAGAGACAAAACCCTTAGCCAGATAGACCTTTGGGGACATTAAAGCCAAATCATAGAAGTGGTCTTTCCGGACAAAGAAATATTTATAGACATAAAACTGAATAAATATCTGTTATATGCTACCATGTTGACCCTTGAAAACATGATGCTAAATAAAAGAACCAGTCAGGAAAAAAATACATATTACATGATTCTATTTATATGAAATGTCAGAAGATGAAAATGTATAAAGATAAAAGATGAATCAGTAATGAGAGGTGATGAGGAAGTAGAGAATGAAAGTTATATATATATACACAGAGAGAGAGAGAGAGAGAGAGAAAGACTGACTTCCTTTTTTAAATTTTTATTATTAGTTACATTTTATTAACTCTCTATTCCTGCTGTATTCCACTCCCTCATTGCCTCCCAATCCCACCCTCCCTTCCTCATCTCCTCCCTGCCCCTTTCCAAGTCCACTGATTGGGGAGGACCTCCTCCCCTTTCATCTGCCCCTGTTTTATCAGGTATCCTCTGACTTCTTTCTCCTTTCCTTCAGCTTCCAGTTCCTACTTGTTAAAGAGAAGGTGTGCACTCTTTCAGAAAGCAAGAAAGCTCTTCCTGCTTTATAAGACATGTTAGTTAGTTTTTGTTAACTTGACACAAACTAGAGTCACCTCAGAGAGGCAAAATCAATTGAGAAAATGTTTCCATTAGATTGTACTGTAGGCAAGTCTGTGGTAGGATTTTCTTGATTGATGATTGATGTGTGAGAGCCCAGACCACTTAGGGAGTGCCAGGCTAGCAAGGTAGTACTGGATTCCATAAGAAATCAGGCCCAAGAAGATCAAAAAAGGTATTAGATACCTTAGAACTAGAGTTAAGTATGGTTGTGAGCCCTATGAGTGTGCTGGGATTTGAACATAGGTCCTCTGGAAAAGCAGTATGTACTCTTAACTGCTGAACCATCACTCCATACCCAGCTTTTTTGAAACTACATTTGAGATTCCTGGCTGCCATTTGTGACTGACCCTTCAACCCCACATGAAACTTACCTGCCATCCTCTGAGCTGTGGTTCCTTCCTTAATACTTCTATTACAATACTAATTTTTCTTTGGTAGTTTCATTTTTTAAATTTTTATTAATTACACTTTATTCATTTTGTATCCCCCTTGTAACTCCCTTCCTCCTCCCCTCCCAATCCCTCACTTCTTCCCTCTTCTCCACACATGCCCCTCCCCAAGTCCACTGATAGGGGAGGTCTTCTTTTCTTTCCTTCTGATCCTAGTCTATTAGGTCTCATCAGAAGTGGCTGCATTGTCTTCCTCTGTGGCCTGGGAAGGCTGCTCCCCCCTCAGGGGGAAGTGATCAAAGACAAAGAGCAGGCCAATCAGTTCATGTCAGAGACAGTCCTTGTTCCCATTACTATGGAACCCACTTGGACACTGAACTGCCATGGGCTACATCTGTGCAGGGGTTCTAGGTTATCTCCATGCATGGTACTTGGTTGGAGTATCAGTCTCAGGAAAGACTCCTGTGCTCAGATATTTTGATTCTGTTGCTCTCCTTGTGAAGCTCCTGTCCTCTCCAGATCTTACTATTTCCCACTTTTTTCATAAGATTCCCTACACTCTGCCCAAAGGTTGGTCATAAGTCTCATCATCTGCTTTGATAGTCTGCAGGGCAGAGCCTTGCAGAGGCCCTCTGTGGCAGGATCCTGACTTGTTCTCTGTTTTCTCCTTCTGATGTCCATCCTCTTTGACTTTCTACATGGTAATTGAGTGTTTTACCCAGAGTTCTTCCTCTTGATTAGTTTCTTTTGGTGTACAGATTTTAGTAGGATTATCCTATAATAAACCTGCCCACTTATGGACACCTGATCTTTGACAAAGATGCCAAAACTATACAATGGAAAAAAGATAGCATCTTCAACAAATGGTGCTGGTCTAACTGGATGTCTACATGTAGAAAATGCAAATAGGTCCATATTTATCACCCTGCACAAAACCAAAGTCCAAGTGAATCAAAGACTTCCAAATAAAACCAGACACACTAAACCTGTTAGAAGAAAAAGTGGGAACTAACTTTTGATGTATTTTTTTTAATCTTTTTGTTTGGTAGATTATTCACCTGTGTTACCGACACTGATGACAATATGTAGCACATGACAAACACCAAAACAAATGTCATTCAAAACAGAAGAAAACAAACACAGACAAAGAATGACTTGAAATGCCAAGGCTCTCTTTACGTATGAAACAGATATAAAAACTAATATGGAATATATATATATATATATATATATATATATATATATATATATATATATGGGTCTCATGTAGCTCAGGCTGACCTCAAACTTTCAATGTATCCAAGGGTGACCATGAACTCTGATCCTCTAGTTTCTACCCAATAATCAGACAGGCACCATTTCTGCCAACTAAATCACATCCCCAGCCTAATGGATATAAATAGATAGATAGATAGATAGATAGATAGATAGATAGATAGATAGATAGATAGATAGATAAATATGAATATATATAATATATATGGATATATATAATATATAATAATTATATATATGGATATATATATAATTATATATATAATTACTAATAAAATTCTAGCCATATGTTATGGGAATATACAACTTATACCTTGGCATCTGTCAACTTCCCTAAAACAGTGCTTTTCCATCTGATTCAACAGGGAGATTTGGGAAGGCATGAGGGTAGGGTCCTTGCCAATAATTACTGATCCAAGGTTTCTAGTTCAATGAGAGAGAATCTACATCTCTGGATATTTTCCAAATGAGGTTGTTGCTATTGAATGTTCTCTTGGAACCACTACTACAAGAGTTGCTTCCAATCCCCCCCCCCCAATTCACAACCTATGGGAACCTCCAAATGTCACAGTCCAAACACTTGCATATGTGATATCAGATGAATACATTAGACTACTATAAAAGCATCTGTCATGTGAGAGTGGCCCATACTAAAAGTCATGTCCTCATGTTTTAAAGAGGAAGGGACCCTGGATCTGCTACATGAAGCCTTAGCTTCTAATCCCCAATATTGAGCTTGACACTTGTGAGTAGATTAAAACTTCCTTGCTCTCAATTTTCCTATTTATAAATTATATGTCCTTCTGAGCCTCAGCCAATATAGGCAGGCCTTGCTCTGTAGTCCAAGTACTTTCTCAGGATATTCTGAACCCCCACTTCACTGTATCCTAATTCCTCAAGGCCAGAGTTGTGCTTTAATTATATGTATTTATGTGTGTATATATATATATATGTACATATATGTACACACATATAAACATGTCATATATAAGCATGTACATATATGTACATATATAAACACAGATATACATATAATTATATACTTATATAATACATATATAATATATGTAAATATACATATACAGATAATAAAAATTTACATATATATATTCAAACAAGTATAGATACCTTTAGTAAATGGCAAATAACAGATATTCATTAAATGTTTACTGTTGAATGAATAAAAGTGATAAACCCTGAGCTCCAATAGCTTTTTAGGACCTGACTTTATGCAAATTTCTTCATTTTAGCTGCTTTTAAGTTTCATTAGGCAAGAATATTCCACCAAATAGTGCTGGGAATTAAGGATACGTAATTCAATGCTTAATGTGACTCTCCAGAGAGTAATACACTTTTAGGCTGCTGAGCTCCAAATGCTTTTTGATTTTTTTTAATTCTCAGATTTAATGATACATAGAATTATTTTTACAGGTAGCTATTTTTACTAATGCTCCTTAGTGTGAGCTTTATTAAGGAGTGTTCCTAACGGACCTTGCTTTTATGAATAAACTGAACCTTTTGTTGGTACAACAATGTTCACTAATAAAAAATAATATTCTGTAGTGAGGTGTTTGGTTTTTAGATTTTAAATCATTTTGTACTTAGAATCGCCTTTCTGCTGGTGCAATAAGAAGTCCAAAGTTCCAAAGTTGTCTCTTTTGAATTTTTGTTGCTATTTTGTATTGTTTTATTTGGTTGGACTTGTGATTTGGGGTGAGACATACGATGCACAGGTGTTTCAGTTTTCTTATTTGTATGACAGAGAAAAACAAACAGTTCTTATTTTACATTTTGACATGGTGTACATCATTCAAGAGCTATTTAAAAAAACTACCTGTTTTATAATAACCTCTGACAAATAGAAAAAATTAATGCTTGTGGTTGATTGAAATGAACTATTTGCTGGAGACTGTCATCTCTAATGTCTATTCATCCTTGGAAGGACAGTTGGCTCTTCAAGCCAGGCAGAAGTCTTGGTGAGAAATTCTGATGAGTGCATGTGTGGTGGTTTGAATGAGAATGGCCCCCACAGGCTGTTTGAATGTTTGGTTCCCAGTGAGTGGAACTATTTGTAAAGTATTATTAGGAAGTATGGCCTTATTGGAGGAAATGTGTCATTGGGGGTAGGCTTTGGGGCTTCAAAAGCTCATGTCAAGCCCAGGAAGTGCTCTCTTCTTCTTGTTCTTCTTGTTCTTCTTCTTGTTCTTGTTCTTCTTCTTGTTCTTCTTGTTCTTCTTGTTCTTGTTCTTCTTCTTGTTCTTCTTGTTCTTCTTCTTCTTGTTCTTCTTGTTCTTGTTCTTGTTCTTGTTCTTCTTCTTCTTCTTCTTCTTCTTCTTGTTCTTCTTCTTCTTCTTCTTCTTCTTCTTCTTCTTCTTCTTCTTCTTCTTCTCTCACTATCTTCCCCTTCTCTCTGACTGAAACTTGGCCATCAGATATGAGCTATCAGCTACTTCTCCAGCACCATTCCCTGTCTACCATGATGATAATGGACTCATCCTCTGAAACTGTAAAGTAAGCCCCCAATTAAATGCTTCCTTTTCATAAGTTACCTTGGTCATGCTGTCACCTCACAACAATAGAAAGCCTTAGTAAGACAACGTAGAAAGATGAGCTCCCTCCAGTCCAGGCAATTCAGAAGGTGACTCAGGCCAGTTGTGATGGTGCATAACTTTAATACCAAATACTTGAGACACAGAAGCAAGTGGATCTCTGTGATGAGAGGCCAGTTTGGTCTATATAGCAAGTTCCATGACAGCCGAAGCAGCATAGTGATACCTTATCTTTAAAAACTCAAGCAATCTTTTTTGAAAAGTAAATCAACAAAACACAGGAGCTGAGATTCCCCAAGCTTCACTTTGTTCTTTACATCATCTTGTTTTAAAAATTATTCTCAAGGCTTACAGTATTGGTATTTCAAGTATGCTCCTTAAATCCTCTAAAGAATTCTGTGGTCCTGTTTACATGTGGAAGAGACAAGCTGGATTTTGAAAAGAAGAAGTATCAGGGAAGTAACACAACTCTGGTATTTGATGACATGCTATAGAGAAACTTAGAGAATATGGCTAAAAGCAGAAATCATATTTTTCCAATAGAAAATTCAAGTATAAATAAATGCCGCTCATTTGAATGCACCAAAATTGTCTCTGCTACTTTTCTTGCTCACTGATGAGGCCTGAAAACTGTGTCCAGAGCTTTCTCTGGAAAGGAAGAAGGAAAAGAATGGTCGGTGTCCTTTGCTAAATAGAAATGGAAAGTTAAGACGAGGTGTTCAGTAACTCTCAGTATCACATTGAGTCCCTGGAGTTAAGGAGCAGTAGATGGTACGGCTACTAGCTGATTAGAGTTTGACTAATCCAAAGCATATATGGGATTGGCTTTTGCCATTATGAACTTTGTGGTTTGGGTGACTTAAGGCTAGGCACAATTACCCAAAAGCACAAAGATAGACAAAAGATTAAAAAAACAACTAGACTCAAAGATAACCTAAATATTACATAATTAATAAGTCATTCTTGCTTCTCAGGTTCAGGGGATGACATAGGGGTAACTGAAGTAATAAAGGAGAAATTAATCTAATAATATAACAAGGCTGGAAGCCCAGGAAAGAACTATGATTATTAGAAAGGGCTGTTCTACGAGCTCTGTAGTTAAGCTTGGGTATCTCAGATAAGCTTGCTAGAAGGAGAGAGACATAAAGACTAAGTTGCATTTTGATACCTTGTCTAATAGCAAGGCAAACTTCCAGAAACAGAATGACCTGAAGACCTACAATAAGACAAAGTTACATGAGAGCGCAACGGCAACCAGAATAACTCAGTCAAGCTCAGCCTATCCTGAAGAGTGAGGTAAGGCATCTCCAGCTATGGGTGTTGAATGAAAGATTTTTTTTTTTGTGGGGGGAGGTGTTTGTTACATGACAGTAAATAACATATACAGGGAACAATGATGGTGTTTCATTTGTAGACTCAATATTATATATTCTCAATCCATTTTTACTTTTCTTAAATACAATTATTTTATAGACCTTATGTAAAACTGTGTTTCAATGCTGCTCTGAGAAGATATGGATAATTAAAGGAAAATATCAGTACCCAACACAGGGTAAATCTCTACAAATTATTAGTCATGGAGGCCTCAGAGGTACCCAAAGCAACATAGGCTACTCATATTGCCTCTGATCATGATTGCCTGACATAACTAGATGGGTATAATTTATTGCTGAAGACACCACACAATTTGATTACAGTACATAAAGAAAACAATCTCAGACAGACTTTCTACATGATGGCTAGCTTTCATAGTGCCAGAAGGTGCCACACAGACTACTGGAGCAGAAAAGACCTCAATGCTCTTACCTAACACTGGACCCTAAATGTTACAGTAAGTATCTGTCAGGCAAGATACAGCCACAAATACAATACTGGCATACCGTTGTGGAGGTAATCAATTGCCTTCTGACTGGATAGCAGGCCTGTTCCACAGTGTCATTCCTGACACTGTAAAACTGGTCAAAAGCCCATGGCCATCTTTAGGGTACTGGGATGAAGCCTATGTCCTCTGGAGATTAGCCAGTAATTTTTTAAATTTTATTTTATTTTATCAATTACACTTTATTCACTTTGTATCCCCCCATAAGCCCCTCCCTCTTCCCCTTACAGTCCCACCCTCCCTCCCCCTTCTTCATTCATGCCCCTCCCCAAGTCCACTAATAAGGGAGGTCCTCCTCTCCTTCCTTCTGATCTTAGTCTATCATATCTCATCAGGAGTGGCTGCATTGTCTTCCTCTCTGGCCTGGTAAAGCAGTTTCCCCCTCAGGGGGAGGTGATCAAAGAGCAGGCCAATTAGATTATGTCAGAGGCAGTCCCTCTTCCCATTACTATGGAACCCACTTGGACACTAAACTGCCATGGGCTACATCTGTGCAAAGGTTCTAGGTTATCTCCATGCTTGGTACTTGGTTGGAGTATGAGTCTCTGGGAAGACCCTTGTGGTCAAATTTTCTGGTTCTGTTGCTCTCCTTGTGGGGTTCTGGGATGAAGCCTATATCCTCTGGAGATCAGCCAATATTTTTGAACACTGGGAAGTCATATGCCTTATAGGGGGAGTCAACTCTTGTTTTGCTAAATGTTCTTGTTGTCAAATTGCCTTCTAAATATTCATATCCATAGATCCAAGATCTTCTTACCCTTGGTTGAAGTTTCTTCTCTGCAGTAGGCAGTGGTTAATATAGAGACTCATAAATTGTAAAAGTGTTGACAATAAGTGACTGTGAGTGCTCTTCAAGATAGTATACAGACGTTATATACATGAACTCACAGCAGCTGCAGTTAGCTACATAAGACTCACACAAGATCAAGCCAGTAAAAAATTCCAGCATTGATGGTGGAGGGACTTCTGAGGCTCAACCGTAGTAGAGGAGCTACTGGCAGTTGATGGCTATTGAGAGAGGGTAAAATTTCTTTTCTCTGGAAGTGTGGGCTTAGTTGTTGAGATCCATATGCAGGCATCTCTATGAAGTTGCTCATTCTCCACTGGGTGGTCACATACCTGCGTGCATATGAACATACTAATTGGACTATGTGTACAATGTTGGATTAATAAGAAACAAAGGGACATGAAATTGGGAGAGAGATATGTTGTAGGTTGATTACATGGAGTTGGGGACAGGAACAGGGAGAGAGATGACCAAAGTGTATTGTATCATGTATGAAATTTGCAAAGAATAATATAAAATATAATTTTAAATGTCCTTATTTTAAGAGATGAGTAAAATGTCATAATCACTGCAACATTCAAGTCTTGACAAAAAATATGCATAAATACCTACAAAGTAAAGCAAATTATGACAAATGTTGCCCATTGTTCAGTCTAGGTGATGAGTATGTGTGAGATTATTTCATTGTTTTTCCAACATCTCTATGTAAAAGTTGGCAAGCACAATTTTTAGTCACTTGTTTCCCACACTAAGCAAACATTTTTATTCTAAAAGAAATGTTTTTGTAATTTGATTTTAGAACGATTTAACTGTGAGTAATCATCCAAATAACATTTGGCCGTAATTTCTTGGCTCTTATCATAAACACACAGATACTTCATAAAGAACAAAGTCCAATATTTAAATCATATTAAAAATACACAGAAATTTCTATCAACTTTGTGAATTTCTGGGCACATTTATCCTTACCAAATCTGATAATGCACAAAGTTAACATTTTAACATGTTAACATTTAACATGTTAAATCCCACAGCTATTTTAATTAAATACTTAAGTTAAATTTGATGTGCCAATTTTATTTTTGCTTTTAGCAAACAATAATCCAAATAATCCCTGCCCTCAACCCTGCATGTTCTCATGGGCTGTGAATAAAAACAATAGTTAATAAATAGTTAATTGGTAAATGACTATGTTTACTCTAGAGGTAGAGTGGCCAGGTCTGTTCCTCAATAAACTGTAAGAAACCCAATAGTTCAATTGACAGATACAGTAGCGAA
This sequence comes from Psammomys obesus, assembly GCF_907164565.1. Taxonomy (NCBI): domain Eukaryota; kingdom Metazoa; phylum Chordata; class Mammalia; order Rodentia; family Muridae; genus Psammomys; species Psammomys obesus. The sequence continues at coordinate 1,544,116 of NW_026592481.1, read as the reverse complement.
AGTTGTGCCTGGAACTAGGATCTTAGAAGCTATAAAGCTTGGGAATCAAATCTTAGTTATGCTGCTTTGTTCTTTTATTTTTAATATTTTATTTTATGTGTATGGGTAGTTTGCCTGCATATATGTCTGTGAACAACGTGCATGCATGGTAGCTGAAGAGGTCAGATGAAGGAGTCAGATTTCCTGACAGACAGTTGTGGGTCATCATTTGGGTGCTGGGATGAAGCCTAGGTCCTCTGTAGATCAGCCAGTGTTTTTAAACATTGGGCAAGCTCTATAGCCCCTATTTTATTTTTTTATTCCATTTTTTAAGTGTGTTCATGTTGGGGGATACATGTATGTTTACCTTTTGACAATTTCAGGCTCAGGACCGCACTGAGACAGGGACTGTCACTAGCTAGTATTCATCAAGTAGCCTATGCTGACTGGCAAGTTTGACCCAGGGATCCTTATGTCTCTGTCTCTGAAGTGCTGGGATTACAAGTGGGCACCACCATACATGGCATTGGGCTGTGCTTATTGTACATAGGTTCTGGGGATAGAACTCTAGTCCTCATAATTGCAATGGAAGCACTTTCCCACATGTGCTGTCACCCCAGGCCCCCAGTTATGATATTTTTCAAATCTACTTACCACTCTGATCCTCGGATCCCTATATTGTAAGGTAGAGAGCAAGATGACTGCGTGACTAGATTATTATAATGATAAAATTAATATGTGACTGGATAGACATGACACAAAGTAGAAACCAAGTGACAAACATACCTTACACATATTATCTTATGTCTTCGATGTCCTTGAGGTTGAATATCTGCAAAGGAGGAAGAGCAGCTCAGCCCTGGGTAGGTCTCAACAGGTTTGCAGTGGGCTACCACATAGGCTCCAAACCCCCCCAGAAATTCTGCAAGACAGTTAACTGGAGTAAAAGAGGACATCTGCATTTGTGTCCTTTTCATGCTTGTATCACGTATCTGTTACATTAATTTATTTAATTATAAGTAAATATGTGCTAATTGACAAATGGCATATTGTAAACATGAATACTATTTATAAGTAAATTTCTTCCTTCAACGGAGAGGGTTGTTCAACCCATTTCTGAAAGCAAGGTACAGTCTATTGTCCTAGGAGAAATAATAGCTTCCTTTTTGAAAAGTGAGCTCTTTAAAAAAAAAAAAACATTTATTTTTATTCCATGTATATGAGTGCCTGTAGCATGTATGTATATGTACATATGTGTATCTGGTGCCCTTTGGAGGTCAGAGAGGGCATCAGATCCCCTGGAAGTGTAGTTACATACAACTGTGAACTGCCATTAGGATTCTGGAAACCAATTCCAATGCTTTTAACTGCTGTTCCGTCTCTGCAACTTGGGCACAGGACTCTCCCTCTACCCTGCCCCCAGTGAACCAAGAATGTCAAATTTCCAGATATCTGCAGAAATAGTATGCATTATGCATTACATAAGCTTTCCTAGAGCAACAGAACAAATCATGTTTTGAATACCTATACCAAATTGTTGTTATATGGACTTGGCTCATAAGATGAAGGAGCATGGAAAGTTGAAAATCTGATGAACTGACATACCACTTGTAGCCCAACAGCTATCAGGACACAAAAGAATAAAGATCAGATATTTAGAAATTCAAAGTCTGACAGGCAGTATAATTCTCTACAGATGGTTTGTCTGTTCGATCCAGTTCTTAGGTTGATTAGGCGAGGCTCATCAACATTATGAAAAGAGTTTAAATGTTAATTTCATTTACAAAAGTCCTTTCTGATAGCCCCAAGACTGTTGGAAATTATTTGGAAATTGTCTGACACCTTATGGCCCAATCAAGTGGATACATAAAATTACCATCATAGGATGCTGCAATTGAACAAGGTAACATCAGAATATCAAGTATAATGTTGTTACCTTCACATGGAGGCCCCTTTGGCTACACCACCACTCTTAGCTACACCGCTTATCCCCAACTACAAAATTCAAACTTCTGCCCTAGCCACTTTCAATTACTCTTAATACCACTGTTATTTCCACTGCTTCTTTTTCCTTCGCCACTGGCGATAGTTCAAATTCCACTCCTGCCCCTGTTACTAAAAAATGAAAGTAGAGAGAGCTTGTAGATGAATATTAAGCTAAATATTCAGATTACAAAAGCTTTCAGGTTTAGAGGAAGCTTTGCAAGTTTATCTCACAAATTCATTAACAAAACCAAGATACACACATTTTTTTTTTTCTAGTAAAGAGAACAGAGTTAATACAGGGAACCTAGTCTTCTAGTGTGGCCGATTTTTTAATTCCCCTGGAAAGATGTTATCTGCCCATGTGTGTGGTATCCTAAGAGAGCCTACTGGCTCTTCATCTCCAAAAATATGAGCTAGTGGTATCTGCTCTGGCGGGACCAATTTTGCCTGTCTCTGAGATAAGAAAAACAAAGAAACAATATTCAAAAGATCTTTTAAATTATAACTAGGGAGTCCCAGGCAGAGAAATGCTAACTCCCAACCAGGCTACATGAAGGAGAACTTTATCACCTAAGAGTGGAGATTGTATTTTGCCATACCTCTATCAACACCCCCAGTTCACTTGCTTATAGAAGGCCAGCTCTCAGTGAATGGATCCCAGCACTCAGGGTGAGAGAATAATATCAGAAACCTTAAAACATCAACAAGACTGGATAATATATGTATTACTAATCATTATTTATCATAATTTCACATCTCACCACTGACCAAAGAAGATGCTTTAACAAATTTAACACTAGGAAAAGACCCCCCTTGTGGCTGGGTGTGGGCATGTGTTTACGTATGTGAAGATGCATGTACATGTGATTATATGTGTGTGTGCAGGTATATGTATATACATGTGTACATGTGTATGTGGAGCTAAATGGAACAACCTTGAGTATCTTTCCTCCGATTCCATATGTTAGTTTCTCATTGTCCTGAAACTTCAACAAGGGGGTTAAGCTAGCTGACCAGTGAGTTACAGGGTTCTATCTGCCTCTGCTTCTCATCTCCAAATCATCCCCTCCAACATAGGGACAGACTTTCTTGAACTAAAACCAAATTATTTTGAAGTTTTAAAGGAGAATTTATTGACTTTGCTCACTACCTTTATCCCTTGTTCATTACATGTAGTAAGGGCACAAATACACAATGATTAAATGAATAAAATCCAGTGAGTAAAACTGAAGTGAAAATGACACCAGAAGCACTTTACCTTAGTGGCTGGGGGTGCATCTCAAGTGATAGAGTGGTTGCCTAACATATGCAAAACCCTTGATTCAATCCTCAGCACCACATAAGCCAGAAGGGGTAGCACAAACCTGTAATCCCAGCACTTAGAATGTGGAAGAAGGAGAATCAGATTTCAAGGTCATCCTTGGTTACATCCTTCAACCTAGTGAGGGATACCTGAAACCTTGTCTCTCTCTCTCTCTCTCTCTCTCTCTCTATATATATATATATATATATATATATATATATATATATATATATATAACCTCAGAGCAGGTGGACTGAAGATGCCATACAATTACTGCAAGGTGATCCGACATTTATTAGCATGTCTACTATCTAAAACTACAAACCAACCAAAAATTTTCAGAGAATAACAAGTGTATTCTCTGAAATACAATTCAAGAATGTGTAGAAACTGAATTGTTGGCATTGGTAGTGAAAAATCTAAAATCTTGTAGCCATTGTACAAAATAGTATGGCAGTTCCTAAAATATTAAATATGGAATCATGTTACTGTGCAACCATCCCACTTCTGTCATATGCCCAAACCACTGAAGTCCGGACATGAGCAGATAAACAGAGATCAGTATCTCAGCAGCACTGTTTACAATGAGTAAAATGTGGTCATAGCCCAAATGTTCATGGACATATCAAAGGTTATTGCTCATATGATATACACAGACACCGGGATATTATTTAGCCTTTAAGAAGACTGAAGTTGTAGAACACGCTGCTGTGGAACATGCACGAATAATTTTTGAAGACAATAAAGGGGCAGATTCTGTACAGTCCCACTCATATATGACGCTGATATTCACAATGACAGCAATGACAGTTTTCAGAATCTGAGGAAGAAGGGAGAAACACTTAACAAGTCCAGATTCTCAGTTCAGAAAGACAAAAAGGTTATGGAAAAGAGACCATAAACAGAATGTAAAGGAGCAAGGTGAAACACCACAACACAAACTGGGAAAATGCAACAGGTAGGCTCCTGCAAAGAAAAGGGCCCTGGAGGGACATGAACAAGTAAAGAGATGACAGAAAGATGATTTTTTTTTTTTTTTTATTTTCTGGAATGAAGAAAAACAAGTTTGTGGAATGGGCTCAATGAATTTCAGATAATCAGGGAGATTTGTGTAGCAACACTTGGATCATATTCTTGAGCTCTGGAAACACAGAGGGAAACTTATAAACATTATTCAGACTGCAATAAAACATAGTAGATGTCCAATGGCATGAGGGTCAGAAAAGAAAAATGTAACATACAGACCCAAAGGAATATATTTCTGCTATACGGAAGAACCAAGACGTTACTTTTGCAGGAAAATGGATGTAACTGGAGACAAACATATTTAGAAAATTAAGTGAATCTTAGAAAGGTAAACGTCATGCATTATCTCTCCTTTCTGGTTCCTAGGATTTATATGACTATATAATCACGTACATCTATATTACATAAAGTATATATGACATATATTTTACAGAAAGTATATATGACATGAAAACAGAAGTAAACCTGAATAGGAGGACAAATTGTACTAACAGGAGGGTAAGAGGAAGCAAGAATGAAGGGAGAATGCCATGAGGAGAATATGCCCAATACACAACACATACACATATGAAAGCCTAAAATATGTCAAAAATGTTACTCATAAAGGCAAAAGAATTAGCATCGGAATCTTCACAAACAACACTAAACATCACAACATAAAAATAAGTGAAAAATTTCCATAATAGCTATCATGTTTGCCTCATGCAGTTAAGAAAGTGAAATAATATTCATACACTGTAAAGAGAAAAATATTACAAATGGAAAACTCAGTACCCAGCCGAGAAAGCACTGAGTAATCAGGGCAAAAATGTAATCTTCCCACTAGTATATTCAGTATTTACTATGTTACAGGCTCTCTGCCATGGGTAGTATAAATTATATTCATTTCTGCCTCCCAACCATCACATTAGGTCACTACCCTTATTATGACCCCAATGTTACAGCTGAGGGAGATGCAACACAGAAAAATTAAATCACTCAAGAACTGAAGTAATTACACAATTCAGATCTAGCAAAGCCAAAATTTTAATTCTGGCATTTACATTCTCACACCATCTTTCTGTTTCAAGGATCAGCTGCTTTTACAAGTGGTGGAGATGGATCTGGAGAAAGATGACTTTCAAAGTATAGAGGATTTGAGAAAGAAGACCACAGGATGAAGAAATTATATTGTATAACATGCAGAGGAAATACCAAACATAAAATGCCATGTGATAATATATTATAAATGTATGAAAATTGAATGTACATAGTGAAAAGAATTCAGAGATGATAGGACATCTGAAAGCCTAAATCTGATCTTGATAAACCGGAAAACAATTTTATAAAGTTTGGGTTTAATTTATTTTCATACATTATGAGAGCAAAATCAGAGCATTTCAGCCCTGGAGACAACCTACCTGGGTTACATTTTTCTAGTCGTTTAGTAGCTGAGGGCTTATGTTGGGCTCTAGTATGCATATTTTCTCTTCAGGTAGGTTCTACTTTGTGAGAAAGGAGGCACACATTCCTTCTCCTGCCCCATCAGTCTGCGACTACTGCTGTTCAAGAACAATGGATGCTGTCATGGATCGTATGGTCTTGCTGCTGTGGTTCCAAAACCATATGTATGGAATCATTGGCAGACCTTCAATAAAGGTGATAGAACCTCAAAAATCAGACATGAAGTACAGCAAAATGGTGGGGAGTGGCCTTCTTAACTCATAAAGTATGGCTCCTACGTTTTGGAAAAACATTGTAGTATCTTTAGATTTTTTTCTTCATTTATTAGATAATTTTCCTAATCATTAAAAAGCTAATTAAGGGAAGAAAGGTTTATTTGTCTCACCATTTGAGGGTACAACCTACCACAGTGGGGAACTGTGTTGGCAGGGACATAGGGGAGCTGGTGCACAATGTAGCCACAGTGAGGAAGAAGAGAGAGGTGAATGCTGGTAACATAGTGTTTCACCTTTGATTGTTGTTGCTCTAACAAGATCCCAGACCATAGAATGCCTACATTAGGGTTATCTCATACTTTTGTTTGTGCTCCTTGTTCGTGAGGTATTTTAAGGTAGTAGGGTTAGAAGAAATCTTTTTATTTTTATTTTATTTTTTATTTATTACAATTTATTCACATTGTATCACAGCTGTTGCCCCCTCCCTCATCCATTCCCAATCTCATCTTCCCTGTTTTTTCTCCTCCCATGCCACTCCCTTAGTCCTCCTCCCCTTCCATCTGACCCTAGTCTACCAGGTCTCATCAGGACTGGCTGTATTGTCTTCCTCTGTGGTCTGCTAAGGCTGCTCCCTCCTCAGGGAGAGGTGATCAACGATCCAGCTACTGAATTCATGTCAGAGACAGCCCCTGTTCCTCTTATTAGGGACCCAATTTGCTGACTGAGATGTTATGGGCTACATCTGTGCAGTTCTTCTAGGATATCTCCATGAATGATCCTTGCTGAACTTATCAGTCTCAGAAAAGAAACGGAGGCCCAGATACTTTGGTCTGTTGCTCTCCTGTGGAGCTCCTGTCCCCTCCAGGTCTTTCTATCTCCCCCTTCTTTCATAAGATTTTCTGTACTGTGACCAAAATTTGGCTATAAGTCTCAGCATCTGCTTTAATACCATGCTGGGTAAAGTCTTTCAGAGGCCCTCTGTGGTTGGTTCCTCTCCTGTTCCCTTTTATCTCCCTCTTCTGATGTCTATCCAGTTTGCCTTTTTGAATGAGGACTGAAGATCTGACCCAGAGTCCTCTTTCTTGGTTAGCTTCTTTAGGTGTAAAGACCTTAGTATGATTATCCTGTATTGTATGTCTAATATCCACTTATAATTGAGTATATACCATGTGGGTCTTTTTGCTTCTGGGTTACCTCACTTAGGATAATCTTTTCTAGTTCCCACCATTTGCCTGCAAATTTCATGATTTCCTTGTTTTTAATTGCTGAGTAGTGTTTCATTGCGTAAATATACCACAATTTCTGAATCCATTCCTCAGTTGAGCGACTTCTGGGTTGTTTCCAGATTCTGGCTGTTACGAATAAAACTGCTAAAAACATAGTTGAACAAATGTCCTTGTTGTGTACTTGAGTATATTTTGGATATATGCCTAGGAGTGGTATAGTTTGATCTTGAAGTTATACTATTCCTAATTGTCTGAGAAAGCACCAGAATGATTTCCAAAGTGGTTATACAAGTTTACATTCCCACCAACAATGGAGGAGGGTTCCCCTTTCTCCACAACCTCTCCAAAATGTTTTGTCACTTGAGTTTTTGGTCTGAGCCATTCTGATGGGTGTAAGGTGAAATCTCAGGGTCATTTTGATTTGCATCTCCCTGGTGACTAAGGATATTGAGCATTTCTTTAAGTGTTTCTCTGCCATTCGATATTCCTCTATGGAGAATTCTCTGTTTAGCTCTGTGACCCATTTTTAAACTAGATTACTTGATTTGTTGCTGTTTAACTTCTTGAGTTCTTTATATATTCTGGATATTAGCCATCTGTTGGTAAAGATCTTTTCCCAATCTGTAGGTTGTTGTTTTATTCTTATGACAGTTTCCTTTGCTTTACAGAGGCTTTTCAGTTTTAAGAGGTCTCATTTATTGATTGTTGCTCTTAGAGCCTGTGCTGTTGATGCTCTGTTCAGAAAGCTGTCTCCTGTGCCAATGAGTTCAAGGCTCTTCTCCCCTTTTTCCTTTAACAGGTTTAGTGTGTCTGGTTTTATGTTGATATCTTTGATTCACTTGGACTATAGTTTTGTATTTTTGTACAGGGTGATAAGTATGGGTCTATTTGCATTTTTCTGCATGTAGACATCTAGTTAGACCAACATCATTTTTTGAAGATGTCTTTTTTACATTGTATGATTTTGACTTCTTTGTCTAAAATCAAGTAACCGTAGGTGTGTGGGTTTATTTCTGGGTCTTCTATTTGATACAATGAATTCATCATTCTGTTTCTATGGCAGTATCATGCAAATTTTTATTATTATTGCTTTGTAGTACACCTTGAGATCAGGAATGGAGACACCTCCAGGTTATCTGTTGTTGTATAGGATTGTTTGTTTTTTCATATGAAATTGAGAATTGTTTTTTCAAGTTCTGTAAAGAATTGTGTTGGTATTTTGATAGGAATTGCACTGAATCTGTAGAGACTTTTGGTAAGATGGCCATTTTTACTATGTTAATCCTGCCAAGCCATGAGCATAGGAGATCTATCCATCTTCTGTTATATTCTTTTATTTCTTTCTTCAGAGACTTGAAGTTTTTTCATACCAGTCTTTGACTTGCATAATTAGGGTTACACAAAAGTACTTTGTGTCCTTTTTGGCTAATATGAAGGGTGTTGTTTCTGTAATTTCTTTCTCAGCCCATTTGTCTTTTGTTTGCAGGAGGACTACTGATTTTTTTTTTTTTTTTTTTTTTTTATCCAGCTACTTTGCTGAAGGTGTTTATCAGCTGTAGGAGTTCTCTGGTAGAATTTTTTTGGGGTCACTCATGTATACTATCATATCATCTGCAAATAGGAATACATTGTCTTCTTCCTGTCTGATGTGTTTCCCCTTGATCTCCTTTAGTTATCTTTTTGCTCTAGCTAGAACTTCAAGTACAATGTTGAAGAGATATGGAGAGAGTGGGCAGCCTGGCCTTGTCCCTAATTTCAGTGAAACTGATTTAATTTTCTCTCTGTTAGTTTGATGTTGGCTATAAGCTTGCTGTATATTCCCTTTAATATGTTTAGGTAAGTGCCTTGTATCTCTGATCTCTCCAGGACTTTAAACATGAGTGAGTGTTGGATTTTATCAAATCCTTTCTCAGCATCTAAGGAGATGATCGTGTGTGTGTGTGTGTGTGTGTGTGTGTGTGTGTGTGTGTGTTTTCATCCAGTTTGTTTATGTGGCGGATAACATTAATAGGTTTCAGTATCTTGAACCACCCACCCCTCCATACCTGAGATGAAGCCTACATGGTCATAGTGGATATATATATCTTTGATAATGTTCCTGGATTTGGTTTGCGAGTATTTTGTATCAAAGTTCATAAAGTAGATTGGCCTGAAATTCTCTTTGTTGTGTCTTTGTAAGGTTTAGGAATCAAAGTGACTGTGGCATCATAAAATGAGTTGGTAATGTTCCTTCTGTTTCTATTTTGTGGAATAATTTGAAGAATATTGGTTTTAGCGCTTCTTTGAAGGAAGGTCTGGTAGAATTCTGCATTGAAGCCATCTGGCCCTGTGCTTTTTTGTTTGTTTATTTCTTTGTTTCTTTGTTTTTTATGGGAGATTTTCGATGACTCCTTCTATTTCCTTAGGAGATATAGGACTATTTAATGTATTTTTCTGGTCTTGATTCAGCTATGGTAAGTAGAATTCATCGAGAAAATTGTCCATTTCATTTAAATTTTCATATTTTGTGGTATATAGGCTTTGGAAGTAAGACCTGATGATTGTTTGGGTTTCCTCAGTGTCTGTTGTTATGTTCGCCCCCTTTCGTTTCTTATTTTGTTGATTTGGATAAGTGTCTCTCTGCCTTTTAGTTAGTTTGGATAAGGGTTTCTCTACCATGTTGATTTTCTCAAAGAACCAGCTCTTGGTTTCATTGATACTTTGAAGTAGTTCCCTTTGTCTCTAGTTTCTGGATTTCAGCCCTGAGTTTATTCCCAACCATCCACTCCTCTTGTGTATGTTTGCTTCTTTTAGGGAGGGGGTCTTTCAGGTGAGCTGTTAAATTGCTTGTGTAAAATGTTTCAAATTTCTTTTTGAAGGCACTTAGTGCCATGAACTTTCCTTTTAGCACTTCTTTCATTGTGTCCCATAAGTTTGGATATGTTGTGCCTTCATTTTCTCTGAATTCTAGTAAGTCTTTAATTTCTTTCTTTATTTCTTCCCTGACCCAGCTGTAATTGGATAGTGAGTTGTTCAGGTTCCACGTATGTGTAGGCTTTTTGATGATTCTGTTGTTGAGATCCAGGTTTAGTCCATGGTGAACTGAAAGGATACAAGGGATTATTTCAATCTTCTTGTATCTGTTGAGACTTTCTTTGTGCCCGATTATATGGTCCACTTTGGAGAAGGTCTTTTGTGTTTAGATGGAAGGTTTTGCAGATGTATATTAGGTCCATTTGGTTCATGACATCTGTTAGAGTCATTGTTTCTTTGTTTAATTTCTGTTTTGTTGACCTGTCCTTTGTTGAGAGTGGGGTGTTGAAGTCTCCTACTATAAATGTTTGGAAATCTACATGTAGTTTAAGTTTTATTAATGCTTCTTTTACAAATATGGGTGCCCTTGTACTTGGGGCATAGATGTTCAGAACTGTGATCTCTTCTTGGTGGAATTTTCCTTTGGTGAGTATGAAGTGACTTTACCCATTTCTTTTGATTAATTTTGGTTGAAAGTCTATTTTATTAGATATTAGGATGCTTACTCCTGCTTGCTTCTTGGGTTCATTTGCTTTGAAAACCTTCTTCCAGCCCTTTACTCTCAGGTAATATCTATCTTTGTGACTTAGGTGTGTTTCTTGTATGTAACAGATTGTTGCGTCTTTTTTTTTTTTTTAAATCCATTATGTTGATCTGTGTCTTTTTATTGGGGAGTTGAATACATTGATGTTGACAGAGAGTAATGACCAATGGCTCTTAGATCCTTTTGTTTTGCTGTTTGTTGTGATACTATGTTTGTCTTCTTGTCTACTTTTAGTTTTGCTGTACTCGGGTTATTTAGTTCCTGTGCTTTCCTGAATGTAGTTAGCTTTCATGGGTTATATTTTTACTTCTACTATCTTCCACAAGGCTGGATTTGTGGGAAGGTATGGTTTAAATTTGTTTTTGTTGTTGAAAATCTTGTATTCTCCATTTATGATGACTGAGAGTTTTGCTGAGTATAGTAGCCTGGGCTGACATCTGTGTTTTCTTAGGATCTGCATGATAATCCATCCAGGCCCTTCTGGCTTTCATAGTCTCCGTTGAGAATTCAGTTATGAATCTGATGGGATTGTCATTTATATGTTTCTTGATCTTTTTTCCCTTTCAGCTTTTAGTATTCTTTCTTTGTTCTATATATTTACTGTTTTGTTTATTATGTAGTCGGGTAGTTTCATTTCTTGTCTAATTTATTAGGTGTTCTCTAGGCCTCTTGTATGCTTATAGTCCTCTCCTTTAAACTGGGGAAATTTTCTCTATGAGTTTGTTGAAAATATTTTGGCCTTGGAGATGGGATTTTCCTCTATACCTATTATTCTTAGGTTTTATCTTTTCATGTTTTCTTAGATGGTTTATGTCAGGAATTTTTTTTTTTTTTAGATTTAACATTTACTTTGACAGATACATTGATTCCTTCTATTGTATCTTCCATACCTGAGATTCTTTCTTCCATCTCTTGTGGTCTGTTGGTTATGCTTACCTCTATAGTTCCTGCTTTCTTCCTTAACTTCTTCCTCTCCAGGATTTCCTCCATTCGTGTTGTCTTTAATTTTTTCCGTTCTATCTTCGGATCTTGAATTGTTTTGTTGATTTCCTTCACCTGTCTGACTATATTTTCCTTCAATCTCCTTACCTGTTTGTTTGAACATTCCTATGTTTCTTTTATTTTTTTCAGTGATTTAATTATGTCTTCTCTGAAGGACACAAATTGTTTGACCGCATCTTCCTGTATTTCTTTATGGATGGCCATTATCTGTTTGACTTTATCTTCCTCTATTTTTTTATGCATTTTATTTGTTTCCTTCATTATCCTGTTCATAAGCATTGTTGTAAGGTCAACTTCTTGAATTTCATTTATGATAGGTTGTCTAGGGCTACTTATCCCTAGATAACTGGGTTCTAGAGATGCCATATTGCTTTGGTTTGGTTGATTTTGCTTTTACGCTGGCCTCTACCCATCTGGCTGTCTCAGGTGTTGGCTAGTAGTTTTTTGGTGCCTGCTGGAATCCTGGGGTGGGGAGAATCACCTTGGCAGGAAGATGGCTTTTCCTGAAGGAGGTCTCCTTAGCTTTTGGGGTATGGTCACCAAATGGCTGTTGCTTCTAAGGAATTGCCACAGCTCACCTAAGTGTATGGATCTGTGTAGTACCTGTGGTCATTGTTAGTCAGGGGGGCTTTCTTTCTCCAGGAGAAATCACCAGAAGACAGCTGCCCTGCTTTTTTTTTTTTTTCTGTGAATTTAGTGAGCTACTGCTGTTTCTCACTGTGTTTCCTGGGCACAGCCTTCTTGAAGAAACAGGTCGTCCCACTGTTTGATCAGTTTAGCTAAGGAGACAGGCTGTGCCTTAGCGCAGTGTCTGGGGGTTGGTTTCATGGATCCCAGCCTTCTGTCTGAGGTTAGAGCTGTGTTCCCCACTATCCAAGCAGTAATCAGTGGTAAGTGAGTGCAGCACTTAGTTTTGAATTAAGAGGTTAAAGCCTGGAGTCTGTGGGAACCCAGGGATTTTTCCAGGGATTAGCTGGCTTTTCTGACTTTGGAACTGATGTTTCTCTCACTGTGGTGTTTTGTCCAGAGAGGGAGACCAAGTCTGTGGTGTTTTGAGGGTTCACAATTTAGTCTGGGATAGTTGGTAGAGCACCCAAGCACTGGAAAGTGGCTCCCTAATGACAATTGGGTGCCTGCAGGAACAATTTCCGTAAACTTTTCCCAGGAATTTTGGTTGGGGGGAGGTGGTTTGGCTGGGTGCCCTGAGGTTGGACCTGATGTTTCCTTTACAGTGGAGTTTCCTCCCAACAGGGAAACCTAGTCTCTGGTGCTTTGGGGCCCACAGTTCTGTCTGGGGCAGGGAGTCAGGAGCACAGGAGGGTCTCTGGGCTGGTGGCTAAGTGCCTGCTAGAGTCATGGATTTTTCTAGGGATTGTTTGGATGACCTGAGGTCTGTCCTGATTGCTTCCTTCACCATGGGGCTTTCACTTGACTGGAGAACCCAGTCTATGGTGTTGTGTGGCCCAAAGTTCAGTTTGGGGTGGTGACCAAAGCCCCCAGTCATGTGGCTCTGGGCTGTCGAAAAAATGCCTTCCAAGACCAGGGAACTCTTCCAGGGTTTAGCTCGGTGACCTGAGAGTGTACCCGACTGCTTCCCACAGTCTGGGGTTTCCTTTCACCTGGGAAACACGATGCCTGGTGTTTTAGGGCCCAGAGTTGAGTTTGTTGATCGCTGTGCTTTCACTGCTGTCCTGCTCTTCAGACACAGTGTCCTCTCAGTGCTGCCATCTTGGATCCTCCATTAATCTTAATTTTAATTTAGTCTGTCAAAATCAGCTGCAGTAGAAACAAGAATGCAAGAAAAGACAATAGGACAGTTTAGATGGCTCAGCAGGTAAAGGATCTTGTCCCCAAGCCTGACAGAATGAGTTCCATCTCCAGGTCTCATATGGTGGGTGGAGAGAACTATCTCCCACACTTGGGAATTGCCATGGCCTGGTGTTTCTTCACAGCGATAGAAACTGTAACTAAAACACATCTCATCTACAACCAAGGAGTAGAGAACAATGAATGCCTACACTTGATTTACTTTTTCCACTTTCTTTTTCCCCATTAATATTTTTCATTTTATTTAAAATATATTCTTTTCTCACATAAGGCCCAGAGTTCAATCTCCATAACTACATAAACTAGGTATGGTGGTACCTTGCTGGGATGCCAGAACTCAGGAGACTGAGCAAGAAACCCATGAGTTCAAAACTCCAGAAACTGGTGGTTGCTATTTGTCCAGGTTTCTTGTTGTTTGGATTAGTTTTCTATTCTCTATCATGTGCTCTGCCCAGATGACCTTCTCTCAAATGCAAGCCACTGATCAAAACACCCACGTTTTATTTTCCTTGGTGTTTAATGCAAAACTGAGTGATCAACGTTCCCTTTTACAGCCTCAGCTTCATTTGCCTGCCTCTGTCTTCTCAGCTGCCTTCAACCCTTCTTGTAACTTTTAATCTAAAATCTGTAACCTACTTATTCCCAGTGGCATTGAGCCTGATCACACGATCAAGGAAAAAAAAAAAAAAAGCATGAGGAAGCAGCTAGAGAATAAAATGACACAATGTGAAAAGGACAAAGAAAGTGAAAAATTATTATACAGCTCTAAATTTCTTGGAAATCTTGGGTTATAAATTTTGTTTCCATTCCTCTTCACAGACAAACATTGTCTTCAAAGTAAGCTCATTTATTCTAACAGGGGAGTAAATAAGGAAAATGGACACAATATCTTTAAGTATGCTTGAGCAATAATCAATGACTGTCTGCATGAGGGAGTCATTTATTGATCCTGTATAATGATTAAAAACAAACTATGCCCCAATAGGCTGTCTGTTCCAACAGCATGAGTCTTCCAGTGACTGCTTCTTAAGGTTCTTTCTCTGAAGAACTTACTGAGTATCTTCAGTATGTCAGTCACTATGTCAGATGTTGAAATAGTTCATTCTTGATTCCTCTAAGAGATGCCTGCCTGTGTAACACAACCCCTAGAGAGCTTGTTAGAATTTTCAGCACAATTGGATTCTAATTTTCTGTCTGTGTGGGACAGAAATGGAAATTTTGCAGTTCCAACAAGTTCCAGAGTAACATTGAAGTTTCTGATCCAAGGACCATGCTTTGAGAACCACTGATCCAATAATAGTCTAAAAGGTGGAGAGATGGCTAAGTGTATAAAGCACTTGCTGTACCCATTTAAGTACATAGTTCAGGTCTCCAGTACCCACATAAAAGGAGTCAAGGCATGATGGTAACCTCTTATCTTAGCAGTAAGGGAGGCAGAAGCAGGGAATCTCCTGTTTTTATAATCAAAACTGAAAATCCCAACCATTGTATTTTACCAATAAATATAGGATCCACACGCTGGGGTAAAAACTTGCTAGCTCAGAGAGGTAGAGAAAGCACCCCACTGACCCTCCTTCTCAGATCAGGTCTAGATGGAAAAAAAAAAAAAAAAAAAAAGAAAAGCTCACTAGTACAACTGACAGCTCAGGAGGAAAAGATCAAAATACCCAAGGCTGAAGTCTTGCTAGTTCAAAGCCCAGAAAACCATGGAGCTGAGGAGCTAAAGCTAAAACCAGAGCTTAAGCTAAAAGCTAAAAGCTCTTTCGTCTTTTCCATGCTGTATTAAATACCACTAAACTAAAAGTCTCTTCTACTCTTTTTTTTTTAACTTTTACTACTTACACTTTATTCACTTTGTATCCCCCCCATAAACCCCTCCCTCCTCCCCTCCTAATCCTACCTTCTCACCCCTTCTTCACACATGCCCCTCCCCAAGTCCACTGGTAGGGAAGGTCCCTCTATCTTTCCTTCTGATCCTAGTCTGTCAGGCCTCATCGGGAGTGGCTGCATTCTCATCTTCTGTGGCCTAGTAAGGCTGCTCCTCCATCAGGGAGAGGTGATCAAAGAGCAGGCCAATCAGTTTATGTCAGAGACAGTCCCTCTTCCCATTACTATGGAACCCACTTGGACACTGAACTGCCATGGGCAACATCTGTGCAGGGGTTCTAGGTTATCTCCATGCATGCTACTTGGTTGGAGTATCAGTCTCAGGAAAGACCCCTGTGTTCAAATTTTTTGGTTCTGTTGCTCTCCTTGTGGACCTCCTGTCCTCTCCAGATCTTAGTATTTCCCACTTCTTTCATAAGATTCCATGCACTCTTCCCAACAGTTGGCCATAAGTCTCAGCATCTGCTTTGATAGTCTGCAGGGCAGAGCCTTTCAGAGACCCTCTATGGCAGGTTCCTGACTTGTTTCCTGTTTTCTTCTTCTTCTGATGTCCATCCTCTTTGCCTTTCGGGATGGGGATTGAGCATTTTAGTCAGGATCCTCCCTCTTGATTAGTTTCTTTAGGTGTACAGATTTTAGTAGGTTTACCCTATATTATATGGCTATATGAGTGAGTATATGCCCTGTGTGTCTTTCTGCATCTGGGACAGCTCACTCAGGATAATCTTTTCCAGTTCCCAACATTTACCTGCAAATTTCATGATTTCCTTCTTTTTTATTGCTGAGTAATATTCCATTGTGTAGATGTACCACAATTTCTGTATCCATTCTTCAGTTGAGGGGTTTCTGGGTTGTTTCCAGCTTCTGGCTATTACAAATAAAGCTGCTACAAACATGGTTGAGCAACTGTCCTTATTGTGTATTTGAGCGTCTTTTGGGTATATGCCAAGGAGTGGTATGGTTGGATCAAGTCTCTCCTACACTTTAATCCCTGTAGCTGGTTTCATGCTCTGCCTCTTGACCCAGGGTTAACTTTATTAAATCAGTGTACAGAAAGCTCTTGCATTAAAGGTGTGTGCTAAGGCTGGCTGAACCACACCATAATCACCTGTTTACAATAAAAATTTCTTGGATTAAAGGTGTGTGATGAGTCTCAACCACACCAAACAAGATACAGGGTTTTACAGTTCACAATTTTGGGGTTCACAATGGGATCAAATATCCTGCAACAATCTCCAAGGCAAGCTCTTTCGACAGGCTATGAAGCTTCAGTAAATAAAGTGGCCCTAGCCACAAAAGGGAACCCAATCTGCACATTGCCCGAATGGCCAGGATCTGAAGCTAGATGGCACAGAGACCTAGAGTAGAACCAAAATGACTAACTTCCCACAAAAGATAATGAAGTGATTCCCAGTGATGTTCTGCTATATTCATACATCAATACCTATCCCAGTTGTCATCAGAGCGCCTTCACTCAGTAACCCTGCAATAGGATCAGATACAGAGACCCACAGCCAAACATTAGATAGAACTTGGAGAACCCTGGTAAAGAGAGGGACAGCACCAGGAGAACACAGCTCACAGAGATGGAAGCAACAATCACAGAGCCTGCATGCGTTTGTGGGAGGTTCTCTATTTACATACTGTGGTTGTTTAGTTTGGGGTGTTTGTGGGACTTCTAACAGTGAGAGTAAGGGTGTCACTGACTCTTTTGCCTGCTCTTGGAACCCTTTTCCTCCTACTGGGCTATCTTATCCCGTCTTGATATGAGAGCTTGGGCCTAGTTTTATTGCAACATGATATGACATATTTGGTTGATATCCCTGAGAAGGCTGAGTCAGTTTGATTTGCAGCTACACAGAATATCAATTCTGCTCATAACTGTTCATAGAATGGGGTCAATTATAATATGTAAAATAGGGGGGCGGAGCCAAGATGGCGACTAGCACACACAGTTTCCAAGCTGTGGAAGAGAAAAAGTTCTGAGTTGATGAGTGGAAGAACTTCTGAAGCCAGGGAAACAACGGAGAGACTTTCTAAACAACAGGGAACATCGCCGGAGGTGAAAACCTTGGTCTCGGGTCACCCAGGGACTTGTTTGGGGAAGGTGAGAAACGATCCTTTGATCTCTCGACACTCCCCTCCCCCAGACCTCCCTCCTCCTCGGCACAGCGGACTCGCCTTTCTCAGCACAGACCTAACTGCCTGGGGCCTGCAGCCACTGAGGCTGAGCCCCAAGTCCTTTAACGGCAAAGGCCAGCAGTACTGTGTCTCGGAGCCCCAGATTCACGCGCAGCGGCTGCACCATCCTCCCAGGGCCCGAGTCTGCTAGACGCCATACTAGCTCTGCAGGAGCGCCATCACTGACGGTACGGCCCACCCAATCCCACAGTGACAGAGAATACGCTATAAACTCACCAAAACCAGACAGAAACGCCATACAAGCTAGACACACCAGGCGCTGGGCCTCCGAAGCTTGGAGAGCACAGTGAAGAGACCCCAGGACTTCCCAGAAAGCATCTGGACTAGCAACCCAGTCTCCAGTTACAGCGGGACTTTCTAACCTGGCTGCAGAGCAGCACTGAGCTGGCGGGGCACATCAGCCCTCCAGTTTAAGACTAACCAGGGCCAAACCAGAGAACAGAAAGGCTGGTTACCCCGATTCCCACTGACGTGACCACCCTGAAATCTCCAGCTGCAGCAAGACCTCATAACCTGGCAGTGACAGCAGCACGGAACTGGCGGAGCACATCAAAGAAGCAGGGCCAAACCAGAGAGCAGACAGCCCAGATACGCCGATCTCTACCAAGTGTCCTGCCTGTAAGTGAGTGCACCCTTGAGAATCTGCAGCTCCACTGATCCTGGCTTCTTCTAAAACAGAAGCCAGGCATCGAACCCCCTCCCACCCATATACCCACTTTGGGAAACAGAGGGGCACTTGGAACATTGAAGTTCCTGCTCTGTGGGTCTAATTGAGGAGTTAAGGCAGTTAATGCCAGAAATTGCGCTGCGATCATCACTAGCGCCTGCGACATATACATTGCAGAGCCCCTCCCACACACTCAAGGGTTCAACATTAGCCATCACTCTGTCCCTCGAGACACACGCCCACACCCACTTACACACACACACACACACACATATACACACACACGCATGCACGCTTGCATTTGCCTCTGTTTGCGCCTGCGTACTTTCCTCCCACAGGTACAGCTAGTCCTCAGCATACGCTAAGGACACGGGACCTCTCTCAACTTCCTGAAGAATTCTCCAGACTCGAGAGAGAGACAGTACCAGTCTGATCGGCTGAATCGAAAAACAAACAGGGAAGGTCTCAGATAAGCCAATGGCCAGGGGTAGGCGAAAGAACATTTCCAACATAAATCAGGACATCATGACTTCACCAGCAAACCCCAAAATCGATGGATATTCCAATTCATCAGAAGCACAGGAAAATGACCTTAAAGCCATGCTTGCTCAATTATTTGAGGCTCATAAGGAGGAAATGAACAAATCTTTCAAAGAGATGGCCAGTCAATTGGAGGTAAAGAAAGAAGAAATAGACAAAACCCTTAAAGAAACACAGGCAAACATAGCCAAACAAATAGAGGCACAAGTAGAGAAGAAATTAGTGGCATACAAAAAGGAAATGAACAAAGAAATAGAGTCCATCGTAGAGCGACAGGAATCCAAATTCAAACACATAAAAGAAATGGTGCAAGGCATGAAAACAGAATTAGAATCAATAAAGAAAACACAAAGTGAGAAAACTCTTGAGCTGGAGAACTTGGAGAAAAGATCAGGAACCACAAAAGTAAGCATCACCAACAGAATACAAGAGATGGAAGAGAGAATCTCTGGAGCTGAAGACACACTTGCAGAAATTGATACTTCTCTCAAAGAAAAAGTAAAATCAGAAAAATTCCAATCACAAAATATCCAAGAAATCAAGGATGCTATGAAAAGACAAAATCTAAGAATAATAGGAATTGATGAAAAAGAAGACTCCAGGCTCCAAGGTCCAGAAAATATTTTCAAAAAAATCATAGAAGAAAATTTTCCCAACTTAAAGAAAGAGATGTCCATAAATATACAAGAGGCCTACAGAACACCAAATAGACTAGACCAGAAAAGAAACACATCACGTCACATCATAGTCAAAACACTAAATCTACAGAACAAAGAAAAGATATTAAAAGCAGCAAGGGAAAAAGGCCAAGTAACATATGAAGGTAGACCTATCAGAATCACACCAGACTTCTCATCAGAAACTATGAAAGCCAGAAGGGCCTGGGCAAGCATCATGGAGACTCTAAGAGATCACAAATGTCAACCCAGACTACTATACCCTGCAAAGCTTTCAATCAACATAGATGGAGAAAACAAAATATTCCATGACAAAACTAAATTTACGCAATATCTATACAGCAAACCAACCCTACAGAAGATACTAGAAGGAAAACTCCAATCCAACGAAAACGAATTCACCCAAGAAAACAGGGCATACAGATAATGTCCCAACAAAAATGAAAAGAAAACAAGCAATGAAACAAGGTAAGATCATCGACTCCATTACACAAGGAACTAACATGCATTGGTCAATATTATCTATCAATATTAATGGACTCAACTCACCAATAAAAAGACACAGGCTAACAGAATGGTTACGGAAACAGGACCCAACATTCTGTTGCATCCAAGAAACACACCTATGCAACAAAGATAAACACTACCTCAGAGTAAAGGGCTGGAAAAATGTTTTTCAAGCAAATGGTTCCAGAAAACAAGCTGGAGTAGCCATCCTAATATCTAATAAAATAGACTTTCAACCCAAGTTAATCAAAAAAGATAAGGAGGGCCACTATATTCTCATCAAAGGAAAAATCCAACAAGAGGACATCACAATTTTGAATATCTATGCCCCAAATACAAGAGCACCTACATTCGTAAATGAAACAATATTAAAGCTTAAATCATACATTGATCCTAATACCTTAATAGTGGGAGACTTCAACACCCCACTCTCATCAAGGGACAGATCAACCAGACAGACACCAAATAGGGAAATGAAAGCACTCACAGAATCCCTAAATCAAATGGACCTAATAGATGTCTACAGATCTTTTCACCCAAACTCAAAAGAGTACACCTTCTTTTCAGCACCGCATGGAACCTTCTCCAAAATAGACCATATAGTTGGTCACAAAGCAAGCCTCAACAGATACAAAAGGATTGAAATAATCCCTTGTATACTATCTGACCACCATGGACTAAAGCTGGACATCAACAACAACAGAAACAACAAAAAGCCGACACGCACATGGAAACTGAACAACTTACTACTCAATGACAGCTGGGTCAAGGAAGAAATAAAGAAAGAAATTAAAGACTTTCTAGAATTCAATGAAAATGAAGGCACAACATACCCAAATTTATGGGACACATTGAAAGCAGTGCTCAGAGGAAAATTTATAGCACTAAGTGCCTACAAGAAGAAATCTGTAACATCACATACAAACAACTTAATGGTCCAACTGAAAAACCTAGAAAAAAAAGAAGCAGATACACCCAAGAGGAGCAGAAGGCTGGAAATAATCAAACTAAGGGCAGAAATCAATCAATTAGAAACAAATAAAATTATCCAAAGAATCAATGAAACAAAAAGCTGGTTCTTTGAGAAAATCAACAAGATAGACAAACCCTTAGCCAAACTAACTAAAAAGCAGAGAGAAACCATACAAATCAGCAAAATCAGAAAGGAAAATGGGGACATAACTACAGACACTGAGGAAATCCAAACGATTATTAGGTCATACTACAAAAGCCTATATGGCACAAAATTTGAAAATCTAAATGAAATGGATAACTTTCTTGACAGATTCCATCTACCAAAATTAAGTCAAGATCAGGTAGAAAGACTGAATAGTCCTATATCTCCCAAGGAAATAGAAGCAGTCATTAACAGTCTCCCCTCCAAAAAAAGCCCTGGACCAGATGGCTTCAGCGCAGAATTCTACAAGACCTTCAAAGAAGTACTAACACCAATTCTCCACAAACTATTCCATAAAATAGAAACAGAAGGAACACTACCAAACTCATTCTATGAAGCCATAGTCACTTTGATACCTAAACCACACAAAGATCCAACAAAAAAAGAGAACTTCAGACCTATCTCACTTATGAACATTGATGCAAAAATACTCAATAAAATACTTGCAAACCGAATCCAAGAACACATCAAAGATATCATCCACCATGACCAAGTAGGCTTCATCCCAGGAATGCAAGGGTGGTTCAACATACGGAAATCCATCAATGTAATCCACCACATAAACAAAATGAAGGAGAAAAACCACATGATCATCTCCTTAGATGCTGAAAAAGCATTTGACAAAGTCCAGCACCCATTTATGTTTAAAGTCTTGGAGAGATCAGGGATACAAGGCACATACCTAAAGATAGTAAAGGCAATATACAGCAAGCCTATAGCCAACATCAAACTCAATGGAGAGAAACTTAAATCAATCCCACTGAAATCAGGGACAAGACAAGGCTGCCCACTCTCTCCATATCTCTTCAAAATAGTACTTGAAGTCCTAGCCAGAGCAATAAGACAACTAAAGGAGATCAAGGGGATACAAATCGGAAAGGAAGAGGTCAAAGTGTCACTATTTGCAGATGATATGATAGTATACATGAGCGACCCCAAAGATTCAACCAGAGAACTTCTTCAGCTGATAAACACCTTCAGCAAAGTGGCAGGATACAAAATCAACTCAAAAAAATCAGAGGCCCTCTTGTATACCAAAGACAAAAAGGCTGAGAAAGAAATTAGGGAAACAACACCCTTCACAATAGCCACTAACAACATAAAGTACCTTGGTGTGACTCTAACCAAGCAAGTGAAAGACCTATTTGAGAAAAACTTCAAGTCTTTGAAGAAAGAAATTGAAGAAGATCTCAGAAGATGGAAAGATCTCCCGTGCTCATGGATTGGTAGGATTAACATTGTGAAAATGGCCATCCTGCCAAAAGCAATCTACAGATTCAATGCAATTCCCATCAAAATACCAACTCAATTCTTTACAGACCTTGAAAAAAAGATTCTCAGCTTCATATGGAGAAACAAAAAACCCAGAATCTCCAAAACGATCCTGTACAACAACAGATCATCTGGAGGTATCTCCATTCCCGATCTCAAGCTGTACTACAGGGCAACAGTAATAAAAACTGCATGGTATTGGCATAGAAACAGAAAGGAGGATCAATGGAATCGCATAGAAGACCCAGAAATAAACCCACACACCTATGAATTCTCAATATTTGACAAAGAAGCCAAATCCATTCAATGGAAAAAAGACAGCATCTTCAACAAATGGTGCTGGACCAACTGGATGTCTACATGCAGAAAAATGAAAATAGATCCATATCTATCACCCTGCACAAAACTAAAGTCCAAGTGGATCAAGGACCTCAACATAAAACCAGATACTCTAAATCAGCTGGAAAAAAAAGTGGGAAACAGCCTAGAATTCATTGGCACAGGAGACAACTTCCTGAACAGAACACCAACAGCACAGGCTCTAAGAGCAACAATCAATAAATGGGACCTCATGAAACTGAAAAGCTTCTGTAAAGCAAAAGACACTGTCATCAAAACAAATAGACAGCCTACAGATTGGGAAAGAATCTTCACCAACCCTTTATCTGACAGAGGGCTAATATCAAGTATATATAAAGAACTAAAGAAGCAGAAAAGCAACAAACCAAGTAATCTACTTAAAAAATGGGGAACAGAGCTAAACAGAGAATTCTCGAAAGAGGAACGTCGAATGGCAGAGAAACACTTAAAGAAATGCTCAACCTCATTAGCCATTAGGGAAATGCAAATCAAAACGACCCTGAGATATCACCTTACACCCATCAGAATGGCCAAGATGAAAAACTCAAGTGATAGCACATGCTGGAGAGGTTGTGGAGAAAAGGGAACCCTCCTCCATTGCTGGTGGGAATGTAAACTGGTTCAACCACTCTGGAAGTCAATCTGGCGCTTTCTCAGACAACTAGGAGTAGTGCTACCTCAAGACCCAGCTATACCACTCCTAGGTATATACCCAAAATTTGCTCAAGTACACAACAAGGACATTTGTTCAACCATGTTCATAGCAGCTTTATTTGTAATAGCCAGAACTTGGAAACAACCCAGATGTCCATCAACGGAGGAATGGATACAGAAACTGTGGTATTTTTACACAATGGAATACTACTCAGCAATCAAAAAGGAAGAAATCATGAAATTTGCAGGCAAGTGGTGGGATCTAGAAAAGATCATTCTGAGTGAAGTATCCCAGAAGGAGAAAGACAAACTTGGTATATACTCGCTTATATAGACCTACAAGACATGATAAACATAATGAAATCTACACACCTAAAGAAGATAATCAAGAAAGTGGACACAGGCGAAGGTGATTAATCCTCATTTAGAAAGACAAATGGGATGTGCATTGAACTTATGACAGGAGTCTATCACAAAAGGCATCTGAAAGACTCTACCTAGCAGTGTTTCAAAGCAGACACTAAGACTCATAACCAAACCCTCGGCAGAGTGCAGGGAATCATATGAAAGAAGGGAAGTTAGTATGATATGGAAAGGATAGGAGCTCCACAAGGACCAAATATATCTGGGCACAGGGTCTTTTCTGAGACTGACACTCAACCAAGGACCATCTATGGATATAACCTAGAACTTCTGCTCGGATGTGGCCTGTGGTAGCTCAGTAACCAAGTAGTTTTCCAAAGTAAGGGGAACACGGACTATTTCTAATAGGATCTCAAGGGCAGGCTGTTTGACCCCCACCCCAGGGGAGGAGCAGTCTGTTAGGCCACAGAGGAGGACTTTGCAGCCAGCCCTGAAGATACCTGATAAAACAGGGTCAGATGAAAGGGGAGGAGGTCCTCCCCTATCAGGGGACTTGGAAAGGGGCAGGGAGGAGACCAGGGAGGGAGTGTGGGGTTGGGGAGGGAATGAGGGAGCGGGATACAGCTGGGACACAGAGTTAACAAAATGTAACTAAAAAGAAAAATAAAATAAAAAAAAAAAACAAAGGAACCAGCTTTATGGAAATAAAGTTTTCAAAACACACACAAAAAAAAAAATAAAAAAAATAAAATGAAAATGTGAATTGTATGTTCTCTCAATGGATTATCCTCTTGGAAAATTAGCTGAGAAATTCACCATGGGAAACATATTCACCAGTTGTTTTAGTATTAATTACCAGCTTCCCTTCAGTTAGAAAATGTCTATGATTATTTTAGTATACAACACTTAACATGATTATTTTATTATTTAAAAAAATAATTGAAACTTCTTCATATAAATAAAAATTCATGGCTAGAGGTGACATTGAGTGTGAATAGATTGCTGCTTAAGCCTGAGCACCTAAGTTTGATTGCCCAGATAGATGTGCCTGTGAGTTAGGTAGGCATTCACTCACTGAGCTACAGCCTCAGCTTCCACCTCTGTAACTTATTATAGAGGTTTATACAAGGATCTCTCCTTTGCAGGTGGAAACATTAGTTTCAATGTCCTACAGTTCTTTTCTTTTAGGTCAAACATATCATGCAGCTATTTAAACCATTAAGTAAAATTAATCACAGTTAAAAAAAAATAATATGCAAAATATTTTTTCTTTGTTGTGAACTTAGGATATTTTTGGAAAAACTATATAAAGACTTAAAGTTATCACCAGATAACACTGTATGTGATCCTATGAAAACATGCTAAAAGATCATTGGAAATTGGAAACACTTGTTTCTTTCTCATACCTTAATTCCAAAGATTCCCAGGATTTCTTCTAGGAATTTCTATCTCTATGAAGCCTATGATCTTCATGGACTTGTAAGAATCTACTTAATTCAAAATATATTTCACGTCATCACTCTTACCCAGTTATAACCTCTGAGAGTTAGCAGTAAGCACTGCCCTGACAGGATATACTTACTGGTATAATGGTGGCATCCATGTTATAGGAGTAAGCAAGCACTTTCTGACTTTAAGGTATGTTCCACAAAATAAAGCTCATGTTTCATATCAATAGCCAAGCTGAAGAAACATTGTTGGGTGGTTTAGGGGAGAGCCTTCTACTATTTGCTAAACAAACATAGTATTAAACAGCTCCCTAAGTACCTATCTTTATACCTGTAGGTTAGTGCTCTTCTCAACTCTCATGAGAAAAGCTTTTTTTGTAATTAATGGTTATTAATATAGAGATTCACAACTAGCCATTAAGGAGAGAGTAAGAGACTTGGAGTGCTCAGACCTAAATAAAACATCCAAAATGCCACCCAAAGGCTCAGGAGTCATTGAAGAAGAGGGATGGAAAATTATATCAGATAGTGCATAATTGTAGAAAAACCATGTTTTCTTCACATACAAAGTCTGCTGCACATATCAACTCATAGTGATTATGACTGAATGCACAAGATCAAGTCAAAAATGCATGGACAGGTGAGAGTTCACAAGTTCCATCCCTAGCTGAGGAGCTATTGACAATTGATGGCTTCTGGGAGAAGAAAAGTCAGTTGCCTTTATGGATGTACTCCTCCGAGGGGCTACCCTATACTTCAGTACAATTCCATACCCAAACACATATAGGTAACACTAAGTAGATCCAGTTCTTTTTTCATAAGAGTCCATGAAGGTGGGAAGGAACACTGGTGGAGGAGATAGGTGAGGAACTGAAGAGGAGTAGTGGGATGTATTTGATGATTTAATTTGATACTTTCTTTAAAACACAAAAGCTACACAATGGAATATTACTCAGAAATAAAAAAGAAGGAAATCATGAAATTTGCAGGTAAATGTTGGGAACTGGAAAGGATCATCCTGAGTGAGCTGTCCCAGAAGCAGAAAGACACACATGGTATATTCTCACTCATATAGACATATAATATAGGATAAACCTACTAAAATCTGTACACCTAAAGAAACTAATCTAGAGGGAGGACTCTGGCTAAAATGCTCAATCCCCATTCTGAAAGGCAAAGAGGATAGACATCAGAAGAAGAAACAGGAAACAAGTTAGGAGCCTCCCACAGAGGGCCTCTGAAAGGCTCTGCCCTGCAGACTATCAAAGCAGATGCTAAGACTTATGGCCAAACTTTGGGCAGAATGCAGAAAGAAGTGGGTAACAGTAAGATCTGGAGAGGAAGGAATTCCACGAGGAGAGCAACAGAACCAAAAAATTTGAACACGGGTCTTTCCTGAGACTGATAATCCAACCAAGTACCATGCATGGAGATAACCTAGAACCCCTGCACAGATGTAGCCCATGGCAGTTCAATGTCCAAGTGGGTTCCATAGTAATGGGAAGAGGGACTGCCTCCGACATAAATTGATTGGCCTGCTCTTTGATCACCTCTCCCTGATGGGGGAGCAGCCTTACCAGGCCATAGAGGAAGACAATGCAGACACTTCTGATGAGACCTAACAGACTAGGATCAAAAGGAAGAAAAAAAAAACCCTCCCCTACCAGTGGACTTTGGGAGGGGCATACATGGAGTAGGAGGAGGAAGGGAGGGATTGGGAGGGGGGGAGGGAGGGAACTGGAGGGGGGATACAAAGTAAATAAAGTATAATTAAAAATAAATTTAAATTTTAAAAAATGTAAGCAACAACAACCAAAACTACACTTCTCAGAGGCTAAGTGAAATAATTATTTAAAAATATGTTAAGATGTGCCAATAGTTTCTTGCTACCTGTTCTCCAGGTAATTATCACCAATCCCCTTTACCATTTGAAGATAAGAAACTTTTGAGGCTGATTCAAAACTCTTCTCAGATTTTTATCTAACTATTTAAAGAAAAGGGGTAGCCAGGAGTAACAATACATGCTTATATTGCAAGCACTGGAGAAACTGAGATGGTCAGCCTCACTACATAGTAAGACTCTATCTGGAAAGAATGAAAAGAAGGAGGGGAGGAAGGAAGGAAAGAAGGAAGGAAGGAAGGAAGGAAGGAAGGAAGGAAGGAAGGAAGGAAGGAAGGAAGGAAGGAAGGAAGGGTGGAAAAATTCAGGCACAGCACGAATTAATATAGCTAATTTGGTTCATCTTTAAGGAATGCCACATGAGTTTTTATAAATCAGAGTTTTAATTTCTTTTTGCTTTTGTCTAGACACATAAATACCAATTCAATGACCATGATTTTCAGTGAAAAACAAGCCATTAAAATGAAGTGATTTTTCTGCTCCTTTTAAAAGTCTCCTCAAGGAAAATAGGGTGTACCCACACATAGGGAATGGAAGATGAGAACATAATAAAATAACACTAGAGGCAAGAAAATGAGAGGACAAATAACTGATTTGATAAATGGTGGCAAATAGTAACTCCATGGTGCAGATGTCAAGAAGCAGGACCCACAGAAGGCTCAGGAATCGATAATCTCAGTTTCCCATGGAAGCAGAGATAAAAGAGTGATAATGAATTATGCTCCCTACTTCACATGTTAAAGCTTCTCCCCTAGTCCCTGAGATGATATTACTCTTTAGTGTGAAGGTCATTAAGAGATGATCAAGTTAAACTGACTCTATAACTGGTGTGTTTATATGAAGAGATGAATTGAGCATAGACATAGACATACACATAGCGTAGACTATAAGAAAAGACAAGAAGACAGTGTTCCACAGAGAAAGGCTTGTAAATGAAACTATCCATTACAGAGCTTAGAAGTGACCTGGGTAATGGGGCCAGAACCTTGACCTCAGAGTTTGAGCCTCCAAAATTATTACAAAATAAAATTTGTTTGCATAGTTCACCAGCTCTATGGTACTTTATTTCAGCAGCCCTAGAACACTGATGCAAGATAGAAATTGAAAAGTAGGGAAATTCCCAGAAGAAAGTGATAGACCATACCCTACCCCTTCATCATGGAGCCAGGAAACATACTCTCATCTGCCCTGGCAGAAGAACCAGCTCTGCGTTCTTTACGAAGAAAATTAAAATGTCCCCCATCCTTACAGAAACAAGCTATGGTTAAAGATAAGGGCACCAGAGTAACAACAAAATTAAGTTAAATTCTTATGAACATTCAGACGGAAAATTCAAAATTCTTCCTTGAAAAATTCCACTAACATAAATCAAATAGTACTGATGCCTGTGATCCTGACACTTGGGAAGTTGATCATTAGTTCAGGGTCAGCCTGGGCTACATAACCAGATCCTATTTCGTAAACAGAAAAGAATCAGCAAACACTATCAGGGATTTTGTGACAGAATGTACAGCATATGAGTTTTCAGTTGTTACTGTAACTTCAGATTATATGGTTCAAAATAACACAAATCTATTGTCTTACAGGTTTGGAGGACAGAAGTATAATAAGTGACCTTGACTTAAACTAAATTCAACATATCAATGGAGCTGAATGCCATGATTTTGATGTGATTTTTGGCTCCTATGCTGAAGTTTGGTATCCAGTGAGATACAGCTGCAACTTCTAAGGGAAAGAGTCCAGGGAGAGGTAATCTGCTCTCTGTATTGTGGTCTCTGGAACACAAGGCCTGGAGAATGCTAAAGCAAGACTCTAACAGTAAGCCACACTCCAGACCAAGGAGGTGATTGGGTCTATGAAAGAGACTGATGCTGTTCTTATAAGAGTGTGTTCTTATTCATAAATGCAGTTCCATGAGAGTGGTATCTTTGATATACACCCCTGCCTCTGTAAGAACCTGAGTCCCAACTCTCTCAATACACTTCTCTTCTTTAAAAAGTGTCTCACTTCAAATATTTTATTATTTCCACACACACACACAAAAAAAAAAAAAAACCTAGAATGGGAATAATTCATTTCCCCCTTTCTTTCTTTTCTCCAGTATCTAGAGGCTTCCTGCATTCCTTGACTCATGGATTCATATCACAGCAGTCTCTGCTTCCGTTGTTATGTTTTCTTTGACTCTTGTTTGCCTGGCAACCAAGTACCTCTTTTACTTATAATCTTTTGATTACTCTGGACTCATCTAAGTAACACAGGAAGTGTTCCCCATCTCAAAGTCCTTCAGTTAATCATAAGTGCAAAGTGAGATAATGTATTCATGGGTTCCAGATATTGGGTTGTAGACATCCTTGGGCTCATTATTCTGCCAGGCATGGGGATCTTCCTAACTCTTGGCAAGACCTCAGAGTTGAAAACTCCCATTCACTGGTATCTTTTCTTTGGTGTCACATTGTGATTATTGGCAAACAGCTTATATACATGAGCCTTAGCTTCCATCATATGTAACAATCCCTACCATGAAGGACCTTTACTAAAGTGAACTGAGTTATCACACAGGACACATTTAGGAGTGCCGGCTTTTATCACCATTTAAGGAAACATTCTAATACGAAAGGGAATATAATGACTAGGCAGAAATAATGGCACTGAAAGACAAAATGGGAAGATAAAAACACTCAAAAATACCAGCCATTAACATCATCTCTGAGAGATAACAGAACAGACTATGAACTTCAATAAGAACTGGGATGCTGTCAAAGCTGAACATTGGTAAGCAGGAACATGTTTTTGGAAGTTAAAATTAAGAGTATAAAGCATATGAAATTGCCATTCTTAAGATCGCAATCTTCAAATATTGGCAATTTCATGCTTCAGCATCATATGAGCTCAGAAATGTAAAAATAGAGTAAAAAGTTGCGTAGGGTGTGGGGATGACTCAGTGGGCAAAGTGCTTGATGCAGGTGTGTGAGGACTGGAATTCAGAGTCACAGCATGCACCTAAGAACTGACTTCTGTAACAGATGCTGTGGGATCCTTGAAGATCCAAGTTCCATCAGAAACTATGTCAAAAACTAATATGGAAGCCAGGTGGTGATGGCACAAACCTTTAATGCCAGCACTTAGGAGGCAGAGGCAAGCAGATCTGTGAGTCAGAGGCAGCCTAGACTACAGAGCAAGTTCCAGTATAGGCAGAGCTACACAGAGAATCCCTCCCTCACAAAACAAAACAAAAACCCTAAGGGAGCTATCTTATGTCAACTTTTTGGCCTCCACATATATACCTACTCAGACATATGCACATGCATGTATACGTCATACGTATATACACACACAAATTGAGGAAAATTCCCAGAAACAGAGGAAATAGATGAATAAATGTAAGAACACTCTAGATGGTCTGACTACTAAATAAGATAAATTACAAAAAAGGAGGGGAGGATATGTCTCTCAATAAATTATTCCAGAATTTAAAAAACATAAATGGAAGGTTCCCGTAAGAGTATAGTCTGGGGGAGGAAACTATTACCACACTAAGACACAGTCTAGGAAAAATGAGCAGCTCATAGATGGGAGAAACAACAACAACAAAACTAATTTTGAACCACTCAACAGACACAATGGAACTACAGGTATAAAATTTTGAAGAAAT
The DNA here is from genome assembly GCF_907164565.1 of Psammomys obesus. Lineage (NCBI taxonomy): Eukaryota > Metazoa > Chordata > Mammalia > Rodentia > Muridae > Psammomys > Psammomys obesus. The sequence goes on along the minus strand of NW_026592481.1, from coordinate 1,513,247 downwards.
ATGATTTTTAATCAAGAATTCTGCAGCCAAACAAATTTTTAAAATTTATTTATTTATTTATTTTTACTAATTACAGTTTATTAACTTTGTCCAACCAAGGACCATTCAAGTAGATAACCTAGAACCCCTGTACAGATGTAGCCCATGGCAGCTCAGTGTCCAAAGGGTTCCCTAGAAGTGGGAACAGGGGCTGTCTCTGACATGAACTCAGTGGCCGGCTCTATGAGGCAACCAAATTTTAAGGATGTTCAAGATTATTTTCAGAACTTCAAAGGTGTGTTTCTTGTTCACCATTTGCCCCTGGCTAGCAAGCTTTCCCTCAAAACAAGGGCTTCCATAAGAAAGAGTAAAGTTCCAGAAAATTTTTAGAACTGCAGTTGGTAAGAGAAACAAGACTTCTAACAAAAGTACTGGAGCCAAGAGCAAAAGCAAGGGAAGACATAAAAATGCTCAGTGTCCCTAAGAACTCAGGGCTATGGAGAAAACCTATCTGACCTGAGGCTAAAAAAATAATTTTCATAAGAAGCCACATCTGCCTGCGAGCACAGACAGGTAATGATCTAGGACAACTCAAACCATCTTTGCCTCCCATCTCTGTAATGCTTAACCCTGGAGGCAATTCCAGTCTCGCTGTGGTCTGTGCACACAGACCTGCCCACCTGCTGGTCTTTAAGCCCACATGCTTTGACTTCCTACACCAGCAAGTAAACATAGCACAAGTCTTGTAACAGCAAGCAACCAGGAGAAACATGGACTGAAGAAAGATGGGGAAAAAAACAAAAACAAACATTTACCCTAGCCTTGAATAAAATGGCCTAGGGTTATAGTAATCTGTTTAGTTCAACATTTCATTTGCTCTCCTGTGTCTTCCCAATTCCCAGGAGCACTGAGACTGCCAGAAGGTGAGGAAGAGGGAAACACATGTGCCATTCCTACTTGTTAAATTAAAAAAAAAAAAGTGCATTAAGGGGAAAGAAAAATCTACAATTCTGAAAGTGGTAATGATGAATGAATTTCTGTTAAAATACTGCCTAAAATCATTTCATCCTCATATAGCAGACATTTATTTGGTTTTGTAATATGAATACTGGATTTATTATGGACTTTGGGTTCATTTTAATTTACAAAGTCCTGCCATCTAGTGGCAAAATTAATATCTCCTTTGACCTTGCCAGTCTACTGAGGCCTCCAAAATCTTTTCTTTGAAACTTGAGCTTTACTTGTTTTCTCTTACTCCCAATGTCCATCCCATTTGTCTTTCTAAGTGAGGACTGATCATCTTACCCCGAGTCCTCTTTCTTGTTTATCTTCTTTAGGTGTACAGGTTTTAGTATGCTTATCCTATCTTATATGTCTAGTGCCCACTTATAAGTGAGTATATACCTTGTGTGTCTTTCTGCTTCTAGGATATCGCACTCAGGATGATCTTTTCTAGATCCCAACATTTACCTGCAATTTTCATGATTTCCTTGCTTTTAGTTGCTGAGTATTATTCCACTGTGTAAAAGTACCACAATTTCTGTATCCTTTCTACCACAGAGGGCCTACCTAGCAGTGTATCAAAGCAGATGCTGAGACTCGTAACCAAACCTAGGGCAGAGCGCAAGGAATCATATAAAAGAAGGGGAAGTTAGTATGACCTGGAGAGGATAGGAGCTCCACAAGGACCAAATATATTTGGACACAGGGGTCTTTTATGACACTGTATCTCCAACCAAGGACCATGTATGGATATAACCTAGAACCCCTGCGTGGATGTAGCCCATTGTAACTCAGTATCAAAGTGGGTTCCCTAGTAAGGGGAACAGAGACTATTTCTGACATGAACTCAATGGCTCCCTCTTGACACACACACACACACACACACACACACACACACACGCACACACACACACACCGAGGGCAGAGCAGCTTTGCTAGGCCACAGAGGAAGACACTGCAGCCAGTCCTGAAGGAACCTGATAAGCTAGGGTCAGATGGAAGGAGAGGAGGACCTCCCTTACCAGTGGACTTGGAAAGGGGCAAGGAGGAGATGAGGTAGGGAGGGTGGGATTGGGAGGAAATGAGGGAGCGTGCTACAGCTGGGATACAAAGTTAATAAACTGTAACTAATATTAAAATATAAAATAAAATAAAAAATATGCTAAAAAAAAACAAAGAAATTTGAGCTTTAAAAAAATTAGGTGGAACTCAGTGAATCCTGTGGAAGAAGTGGAGGGAGAGCACCACAGGAAAAACCATAAATCAACTAACCTGAACTCATAGAAGCTCACTGAGACTGAACCAACAATCAGGGAGCCTGCATGGGTCTAACTTATACCCTCTGTATGTATGTTATAACTGTGTAGCTTGGAATTTTTGTAGGACTCCTAACAGCGGGAGCAGGGTCTGTCTCTGTCATTTGCCTGCTTTGTGTACCCTTATCCTCCTATTGGGTTGTCTTGTCCAGCCTTAATATGAAAGGAGGTGCTGAGTCTTATTGAACCTTGATATGCTATGTTCTGCCCTTTTTTGAAGGGAAAAGAAGAGGAAAGGTTGGGAAAATTGGAGGTACTGGAAGAAGAAGAGGAAGGGGAAACTGTGGTCTGAATGAAATATTGAGAAAATAAATTAATTTTAAAAATTTAAACATAAAAATGTTTAGTGCATTTGTTCAAAAATATTTGATGCATAAATTACATGTGATTCAACAAAAAGTTTTAAGATATGGCATAGGACACACACTAGGAAATTTTAAAAGAAGATGTATGAAAACATTTAAGTCTAAATTACTTTATCAGAGCACAAGAATCCAGTATGGATCTACCTAAGAGAAATCTTCCTCTCCCTTTTCCTCCTCCATCCCTCTAACACCTTCCTCCTCTTCTTTTTGAGGTTATGTCACCCTAGCTGGCCTGGAATCTATGTCGTTCAGGCTGGCCTCAAACTCACAGAGATCTACCTGCCTCTGCCTCCTAAGTGCTGGAGTTTGTAAAGGTGTGTACCACCATTGCCTGATGCTAAGTGAAGTCTTACAAGGACAAGTACCATGGCTGTGTCTTTGTATATTAATAATCTTATCATTATAGCCATCATCCAAACAAAGGAGACCCAAAGCCAGTAAAGAGGGAGAAATGAACCATAGCAGTGTTTTCCAATATGTATCTATACACTATAATCGCTGGCAGGGGGTGTTGTTAAAACTCCCAAAATCTAACTGCATTTCTAACCGATTAAGTCCCTATCTCCAGGACTGGCCTAAGCATTCATATTTTGAAGTTCCAGATGGTTCCATTACCAGGAGTCACTGGATTCTTGTTGTTTAGAATTTATTTCCATGTGATGACATCTGGAATGAGCTTGGCACTGCCAAAATCATAAGGGATCTTTGGCATAGATGGTCTCATCCAACCTCTGTAATAAGTACAGAAGTATAGTCACTGTACCCTAAGTCTACTACAGACTCCTGCTTGGCTTCTAAATGTCTGTATAGGCATGCCAAGTGGATGGCCCATTCTCTTTGCTATGTCCTATGGACTTTTGGATGGCTGGGTTGTGAAATTGATGAAGAGTGTGCAGGCCTAACACCTCTTCCCAGTAAATAAGTTCCCTTTTTAAATAAGGTGGAGTATGTGGTTCCCCTTAAGTGACCCATGGCAGCACTGAGAGGCCAGACTAGGGACTCAGCATGCTCATTCTTCTCCCAGACATGTAATCTATGCATTCCAACTGTGTTCCCTTGGACCAAGTTCAATGCAGAAAAGATATGAATTAATAATGCAGGATGATTACTTTATGAAATGTTTTTTAAGGGCTAAATAGCCACAGAATTCTTTTGATGACTGGCTCCTTGTCTACATTTTTTAATTATTCCATTTAAAACTCCTATTTTGATTCTGGAACATGTGTATCATATCTATTCCCCCAAGGCTCTGGATTCCTTGAGAAAGAAGGGACAGAAAGATTGTGACAGGCAGATGTGATTGATGACTCCAAGGAAACAGTGTTTCCTGGGCACAGCAGGACTGACGCATATATGAACTCACAGCAACTGTGATAGTACCAACAATACCCACTCAAGCCCTAGTCAGGCAAAATCTTAGCATAGAGTTAGGGATGTGGGTACAAAACAGCATGCCCCACTGAGGAGATATTGGCATTTGGTTGCTGAGAGATAGTAAGTCAGAGTCTTTTAGAAGGTATGATCCCTAGTGGGTCTTAGGTCCTACCTTTGACTGTGGTTAATTATGCCCAAGGGTATTTGGCTGGGGGTGAGGTAAAAACATAGTGCAAGGGGTCTACGTCCTTTTCATGCAAGGTCCTTGGTTGGTGTATCAGTCACTGCAGGACTATCTGGGCTCAGATTTTTTAACTTTGTTGGTCTCCTTTTGGAGATTCTGTCCCCTCATCCTTCTATCTCCCCTCTCTCATAAGACTCCCTGCTTAAAGGGAGCATGGCCTGCCTCTGTTATGAACTTGGTTGCCTACTCCTTGATCACTTGCCCCTGGTGATTCGGCCTTACCAGATCACAGAGGAAGAGGCAGTCCTGATGAAACTTGATAAGCTATGGGAAGATGGCAGAGGAGAACTAACCCTTTCTGATGACTAGGGGAAAGAGATAGGGGGAAGAGGGAGGAGTTGAGGGAGGGGGCTTCAATCAGGATATATAATGAATAAATTGCAAAAAGGAAATTAAAAACAGAAAGCATAGAAAAAGAAAGAAAAGAAAGAAAGAAAAGAAAGAAAGAAAAACCTATTATAATGGAATACAGACTCCTGTGAGGGCCTCTGAAAGGCTCTACCCTGCAGACTATCAAAGCAGATGCTGAGACTTATGGCCAACCTTTGGGCAGAGTGCAGGAAATCTTATGAAAGAAGTAGGAAATAGTAAGGCCGCTTACTATTGATGTCTAGTAATGGGAAATACAGAACCTGAACAGGCCATCTTCTATAATCAGGCAAGGCTTTCAGTGGAAGGACTCAGACATCAATCTAGCCACAAAACTTTCAACAATTTGTCCTGCCTGCAAGATGAGTTGAAAAAAAAGGTGGCACAGAGCTTGTGAGACTGGCCAACCAACTACTGGTTCAACCTGAGGCCCATACCACAAGAGGACACCCGCATATGACATTGCCTGGAGGACCAGGAACCAGAAGTTGGATTGTCCAGAGGCCTAGGATAGAACCCAACATCACCAGCAAAACAAAAACAAGCAATGAAGAACAATAACAAATGAATGAAATGATTCCTAATGATATTCTGCTATACTTGTGGACTGGATCCTAGAATAATTGTCATCAGAGAGCTTCATCTAGCAACTGATGGGAGCAGATGTAGAGACCCACAACCAAACATTAGTCAGAGTTCAGGAAATCCTACAGAAGAAGGGCAGAAAAGATTATAGGAGCCAGAGGGTCAAGGATACCACAAGAAAATGGCCCACAAAATCAACTATCTTAGGCTCATAGGGCTTACAGAGACCAAACTGACAATCAGGGAGCCTGCATGGGACCGACCTAGGTCCTCTGCATATATGTTACAGTTGTGTAGCTTTTTCTTCATGTGGGACTCCTAACAGTGGGAGCAGAGGCTGTCTGTCTCATTTGCCTACTTTTGGGGCCCTTCTCCTTGACAGGGATGACTTATCCAGCCTAATAAAATGATGTGCCAAGTTTTATTGCAACTTCATATGCCATGTTTGATAGATATACCTGTGAGGCTTGCTCTTTTTTGAAGGGAAACAAAGAAGGACTGTATCTAGGGGGGAGGGGAGATATGGGATGGGGACTGGGAGGAGAAGAGGAGGGGATCTGCAGTTGGGGTATAACATATGTGAAAAAAAATAAAGCAATAACGTTGCAACCTGGACATTTAAAAAATTGGACTCTGTTTTAAAAAAAGAGAAACAACAGTAGAGAGGTGGGAGTGGACCTTGGAAGAGATGGGGAGTATGATCAAAATAGGCTACATGAAATTCTCAAAAAATAATAAAAATGTTTTTAAAAGTCCAATTCTGAATTCCTCTTTTTCAGCAATCATTTTTGCATGGAGGCTAAGCATGCCAAAGTCGTAATATTTGTCTAGCTTAAGTCGTTGGTTCTATATTTTCATACTTCTCTGTACAGCAAATAAAGCAGAAAGAGAGCCACTCCCAAAGACAAAGAAATCTGCTTCTGTTAGGGGTCGCAGCACAGTTTGTGCAACACATGATGAATCACACCTTTTCATGTGGGCAGTAAGGAAGGACTCCTCTTAGACTAAGTAATGTGGGAGAAGCAATGTTTTCTTTGATGGGACAATTATCACTATAAAGCCTGTTTAGCTTAGGATGGTTTCAAAATAGTCAATTCTATACTCAAATAAAGAATGCCTTTTTCAAAAAAGGCCCCTATGCCCAGATTTTTTGGTTCTGTTGCTCTCCTTGTAGAACTCCTGTCCTCTCCAGGCCTTACTATTTCCTACTTCTTTCATAAGATTTCCTGCACTCTGCCCAAAGGTTGGCCGTAAGTCTCAGCATCTGCTTTGATAGTCTGCAGGGTAGAGCCTTTCAGAGGCCCTCACAGGAGTCTCTATGGTAGACTCCTATCATGTTCCCTGTTTTCTCCCTCTTGTGATGTCCATCTTCTTTGCCTTTCTGAATGGGGATTGAACATTTTAGCTAGAGTCATCCTTCTTGATTACATTCTTTAGGTGTACAGATTTTAGTAGGTTTATTCTATATTATATGTCTAATATTCACTTAAAGGGTCAGTATATACCCTGTGTGCCTTTCTCCTTCTGGGATACCTCACCCAGGATGATCTTTTACAGTTCCCACCCCACCTGCAAATTTTATGATTTCCTTGTTTTTTTATTGCTGAGTAATATTCCATTGTGTAGATATACCGCAATTTCTGTATCCATTCCTCAGTTGAGGGGCATCTGAGTTGTTTCCAGCTTCTGGCTATTACAAATAAATCTGCTACTCCAACCAAGGACTATTCATGGAGATAATCTAGAACTCCTGCACAGATGTAGCCCATGGCAGTTCAGTGTCCAAGTGGGTTCCACAGTAATGGGAACAGAGACTGTCTCTGACATGAACTTATTGGCATGCTCTTTGTTCACCTCTCCCTGAGGGGGGAGAAGCCTTACCAGGACACAGAAGAAGACAATGCAACCACTCCTGATGAGACCTGATAGACTAGGATCAGAAGGAAGGAGAGGAAGACCTCCTCTATCAGTGGACTTGGTGAGGGGCATGTGTGGTGAAGGGGGAGGAAGGATGGGATTAGGAGGGGCAGAGGGAGGGAGCTACAGGTGGCATACAAAGTGAATAAAGTGTAATTAATAAAAATTTTAAAAAATGCTTTGTAAGGAAAAAAAATACCTTTTTCGCTGGGTGTGGTGGTGGTGCACATCTGTAATCCCAGCACTCGGGGGAACACACGCAGGCTGATTTCTGAGTTCGAGGCCAGTCTGGTCTACAAAGTGAATCCAGGACAGCCAAGGCTACCCAGAGAAACCCTATCTTGAAAACAACAACAAAAAGGAACACCTCTTTCTTTTGTTTATTAGATGAAGTCTTTGTACAACTTTTTAAATTTTAAATTGTTTGTTTGAAAATTTTCATATATCAATATTGTATTTACATAATCTCTACCCTTTCCTCTCTCCCTCCAACTTTTCTCATGTCCCCCACTCCATCTCAAATTTATGACTTCTTCCTGTTACACATACACAAATGCATATATACATGTTGTACTTATATGATACTGAATCCATTTAATGTGCTTCCTTCTCCAAGTCCTCTCATGCCTTCCATTCACTCTTAAATTTATGATCGGGGGGGTGGGGGGGTCCAAGATAGTGGCAAACAGTACACACTAAATCTGACAGGCAAGGGATCTGAAATTGGTGAGTTGAGAGGCAACTAATGCCAGAACATCAACATTGAGGAGACAACTCTTATACTGGGACAGCTTGGATCCAGGTCACCCATGGAAGTCTTCCAGGACTGAGAGTGGTAATATTCAACCCTCCTGTACTTCTCCTTACCCCAAGCACAGGTCTTCCCACATGGAGGAGGCAGGCGGCAGTGGATGCTGCTCCAAGCAGGAGCCTCCCTGCTCAATGACAGAAACAGCAGAGGTGACTACTCCAAGCATGGATCTCTCTGCCCAGTGGCCAAACAGTGGACACCACTGAGATGATGGATCTCCTACATTCTCAATTGCCCCTGCTGGCTTAAATCTGAGAATAGAGTGCAGGGGAAGACCTGTGCTTTTCGATTAGGCCTGCAAGTGAGTCAGTGCACTTTGAAGTGTGTACTTGCAGAACCCCAGATCCAGAGTATGTCTATGCTAGCAGCCAGAAATGTGATCACTCGAACCCACATTCACACTGTGGGCAACATAGGGATTCTTGGGACACCGTTCTCAACATTGAAGCCCCTGTTTTGTGGGTCTACCAGTTGAGTCCAGGCAAACAATTGCTGGAGCCCTGATAGATCTGAATACCAGAAGGCCTGTAGGCCACTGAGGTATTCAGGGCACCTGCCCATGCACATTGCGCTCACAATCTGAACTTAAGCTCCACCCATCCAGGCATCTACATGCTCTAGCACCCGGTCCTTCAAGGCACACTTCCACTTACACACCCACCTTTGCACACTTGCGCCTGCGACCTTCCTCCTTGAGCTGTAGCTGGAACACCAACACCCACTCCTCTCTAACCAATGAACCTCTCTCATCTTCCTGAAGAACACTCCAGACAGCAGAGACAGATGGACCCAGTCTGAAGTACAGACCCCAGGAACAAACAGCAAAGGTTACTGATAAATAGATAGCTAGAGGTCCTATAAGAACACATCCAACAAAAATCAGGACATCGCTACTTCACAGCATCCCGAAAAACACTGGATATGCTGATTCATCAGAAACATAGGAAAATGGTCACAAATCTATGCTTATCCAGTTATTAGAGGCACATAAACAGGAAACGAAGAAAGCTGTCAAAGAAATACAGGCAAATACAGCCAAACAAATATGTACAGCCACAAGTGCTCATATAGAAAGGAAACAAACAAAAAAAAAAAA